>NW_020654289.1:8060313-8096789 GCF_003589595.1 Hyposmocoma kahamanoa
CAAGGGTCATCATAAGTTGGTAACAAATATACAAAAGTATGTCAATGCGTTAAAAAATAGAATAAAATAGAAAATACTCAATATCGTTACATTTTTAGGTCCATAAATTCATTTATGGAATATAAAAGATTTTTCAAGAAAAGGGCTTTCAGCCGGCGCCTAAATGTTTCGTCAGATGGTTCAAGTCTGAGAGTAATAAGGTAATGCATGAAATAGAGTTAACTGTATTATATACTTGGCCTAGTTATTCTATATAATGCCGAACGTGTATAAGGCAATGTATGAAATAGTAAATGTTTTTGTGTGAAAAAGAATATTTTGTGCACATCGACGTGTCACAATAGTTCATCTTGTAAGAGAAAGTAGGTAATTACAAAGCATAGTAATTAAATTACAAATGATATTGGTTTAAGGCAATCCGTATTTTTATAGAAGCTACGAAAACTGATATACTAAGTATGCACGCTACACAAAATAAACTTTACATACTGTGTGTATTAAGCAAAACTGTTACGTGGAGCGCACTATAAGTTTCAGGAATGAATAAAAAAAAATACTAGAAATGGTCAGAAATAAATTTATTGTTTCTCAAAATATTCTCCGTTAGCGTTAATGCACTTTTTCATACGAATGAATCAATTTCGAAAACATTTGTGCCACTCCTCCGTGACAATCTCTGAAAAATTTTTTCATACTCTTCGACAGCCTTTTCAAAGGCTGTCAATATTTAGGTAATTGAGACAATAATTAAAACAAAACAATGAAACAAAAACTATCTAAGTACATCCTTAATACTGGCAGTTGGACAACTAATTAGAAACAAAGTATAACTTACGTTCGAAACTTGAATTTTAAAACTAAAATACACTTTTCACAAGGTTGTCATATTACGCTTTTGGTCGCCTTTTTTACGTATTCAGTTAGGTTACTTTAAATAATTAGAAATGGGTAAAAAGAAGAACTGCATACTGCGTGATACTGCGTGATACTGCATCACATCACGAGAAAGATTATAGTAAATTTACATTTAAAACTATACACGAAAAATCGCCGAACATTTAAAGTGTTCTGTACCTAAAATACAATTGCACATTTCAAAAAACATGGAACATCGGATAAGATGCCAAGAAAAGGTCGGCCAAGGAAGATCGCTGTTCAAGAAGACAGACTAATGATTTGTTTAGTTAAGACGGATCTCTTTAAAGGTTCTATCTAATGTTATTAGACAAGAGATATATTCACAAGACGACATTCGAAACGTGTCCGCAAGTCCATGGGCGGCTGGTTGAAGTAAAATTATTTGGAAGGGTTATCACGATAGTTCCACTTTTGAGCAGGCAACATAGAGAGAACCTTTCGCTAGAAAATATGGTAGTTGGACTGTTCATAAATGTTTTATTTTCAGATGAAACTAAAATAAATTTGGTAAATTCCGACGGAAAGCGATAAATACGAAGACCAATCAACTTGGCTTTGAATAACAAGTACACTAAAAAGACAATTAAGCACGGTGGTGGAAATGTTAAAGTTTGAGGATGTTTTTCAGGAAACGGGACTGGTCCCGTGAGAAAGATTGAAGGTCTGATGGATCAGTATCAGTACAAAAGTATCTGAGAGGAGATAATAACCCCATATTCCGATGAATATTTGCCAGTGACTTGGATATTTCAGCACGATAATGACCCAAAGCATACAGCCATAGCGTTAAAGCGTTTCTCGGAGAACAATCGGTGACAGTGTTAGAGAGGCCTGCCAATAGCCGGGACTTAGATCCGATAGAAAATTTGTGGCACACTATAAAAAAAACATGTCACATAAACAAATCAGCAATATCAACGAATTTCGCTATGCTTTTGTAGAATCTTAGAGATATATTTCTTTGGAAACATGTGCAAAATTGATAGAAGCAATGTCGCGTCGTTATAAAGCTGTACCTAAGCGACAACAGAGGTTACCCAACCAAATACTAATCAGTTTTGGGTGAAGTGTTTATCCAAATAATTTGGAGTTTTCTTCACTATGCTCAAGATTTTATTGTTGATTTTTTTGTTTCTAGTTAGTCTAATTATTCCGGCACAGTCCGTCGTATTTTAATTCGATCTCAATAAATGTTTAAATTTTGAAATATTACCGTTGTTTGTTATTACTAAACATATAGGTATAACAATACACTTTATGTGCCGATACATTCTCGTAAATATGTCGGAACTCTCCCTGTACACGTTAAAAATGAGTTAAAGATAATTCGTAATGTCAACAGAAGTCAAGGTCAGTGTTTCTAATTATGTTACCACAACTGTACATATTTTTTTTATAATTTCAAATGACGGGACGAACAAGTAGTCGTGTGCCTGATGGTAAGCTACACGCCTGTCCACACACTGCAACTGAGCTCTGAGTGGCACTACAACTGTTAAGTTGCAGTGCCACTCAGAGCTTGAAGTCGCACAAAATCTCAGGGGCACTGCCACTGTGCCCGACAACCTGATACATAAGTTGACAAGTCTCACGTGCCTGTAATTTCTCCAGCACCCTTACTCTTCAAAACCGGAACGCAATAATAAATAAATAATAATAATAATAAATAACGCACACACTCAACATATGTCCCGCCCCGCACAGGGAAACCCTGTGTCGCGGGTGCCATGGACACACACATAGACAACCACAAATTACACCCAAACTCACGAGAGAAATAATTGTAGGCCATACAACTATTTCTCCCGGCCCGGGAATCGAACCTGGGACCTCTGTGTGGCAGTCCGGCATGGTAACCGTTCGGCCACCGAGGCAGTTTTGGTTACAATATGGTTACAATACTGTTTAGAGGCAAAAATAAGTAAGCTGGCAGTACTTCCTTGGACGAACTCTTTCACAACGAGCTCTACAGCTACTAAACTGCATATACATACATACAGACACACCAGTCTCAAAATGGGGTAGGTAGATACTACGGTCCTCTGCTCGTTATTTACCTAACATTATGTACACACCTATCTCCACTCGCATTAATCTTTTCATCAAATAATGGCAAATAATAACGTAAATATTATCATGAATTATTCACTCCAAGAACTTTTTCTCGAAAGCGTAAGTAATTAATAAACAGCACATGTAGCATTCCTCAAAATATTTTTTTCGCTGCATTTATTATCAGAGCATATTAATTTGTAGTAATTAAGTTTTTACGATTAGTATCTATCAAATTGTACTCGATAAGGTGGTTCTACGTAAACAAAACATGTTTGCTGGAGCTATTCGAACCGCCTCTAGCGAGAATATTAATTCGGCTAATGCTGTTCCATTCACGCTTCAAGTTCATTAGGCATTAAGGCGGATGGGCCGAATCACCTCCATCCCAACATTATCTTTTATAACCCGAATTAATTCGCGTTGGACAGCTTTATTTTAAATTGAATATAATAAGTGCAGTAATCGAATATTTGATTCATAAAATTTATTACTTGAGTGGACTCACATGACTATGTAGAAAATAATCTGTAATTCGTATTTCGATATCTCAAGGCACTAGAGATCTCTTCTTCATCAGCTACCTATTGTACGTTGCACTGCTGCGCACGGGTCTCCTCTTCTAAGGAGAGGGTTTGGAACATCGTGTGCCACGCTGGTTCAAAGCAGGTTGAAGAGTTAATACGTTTATCGAGGGTTGTGTACCATTAATTTTTCATTTTCAACACACCGTTGGCGAAGAAAAATTAGTTAGTATGTAAAGTAAAGGAAATTCTTCCTCTCGGTTGTTGATAATGTAGGAGTAGGTTTGTTACCCGAAATACGAAAAATAAAACTGAAAAAGATACAATTGCAGGCAAGTACGCGAAAACTAATGAATATGATGAAATGAATGCTATTTGATATGAGAAATATAAAACTTTACTTATAAAATTAAATACATAAACAAGTACAAAGTTTAGAAAAAAACGGAATCACGATGTATATGTAGATGGCTGGGTCTCGAAGCGGTAGGTACATGAGCGGGGCGGTAGCCTCGCTGTGATAGCGGCGGTGTGACGCGAGCCTTGCGATGCCTAGGCGCCGACGGCACTGATCGTATGTTCTTGAGGAATCAGGCCAAAGTTGCATAAGACGTTCCATCATTAGACGGGAAAGGGTGCTGGCGAAAGCCACAACTTCTTAAACTACAGGCATGGGACTTTCAGGTTATGTCTCAGAGTGACGGGCGCAGTAGCAGTGCTCCTCAGATCTTTCTGATTTAAAGCTATGGACAGGTGTGTGGCCTACCACCAGGCCCACGACTTATTAACCACTTCACTATGTCCCGTAAAAAAAGCTTTTAGGTACAACTGCCTCCGTGGCCGAACGGTTACCATGCCGTACTGCCACGCAGAGGTCACAGGTTCGATTCCCGGGCCGGGAGAAATATTTGTGCGGCCTACATTTATTTCTCTCGTGAGTTTGAGTGTAATTTGTGGTTGTCTATGTGTGTGTCCATGGCACCCCCGACACAGGGTTTGACTAGTGCGGGGCTATGTTGAGTGTGTGAGTGTCTGCGTTAACTAAAATCGAGATAAGTGTAGGCACTTACGCGCCAAACAGGCGGATGTTGTCCTCTTTGCTCTATACTATGATTATATGATAGAGAGTTTAAGTTATAGTCTGATACGCTGGCCCAATGCGGGTTGGGTCCTTACACATTTTCCAAGAGTTGTGAACTTCTTCGACGTGCTAGTTTCGTCACAATGTTTTCGTTCACAGTTATCAAAATGTATTGCTAGTAAATATTCACAAATGTACGTAACTTAGAAATTGAAGTCATAGTTATATGCTATCATAGGAATTTGAACCTTCGCTCTATAAATTGTGAAGTTACCGATCCCCATTAGACTACCACCGCTCGACCAGAGATAATAATGGTTAAAATCGATTGTGGGGGAATGCTGCGTCCCTTTTTAGTAAAACGATCATTACTACATAGTTTGTACAGATTTGTAGTTTTAGTACCTCTTCTTTCTAACTACTGTTTTTACTTTTTTAACTTACTTTGTTTACTTTAACTGCCTCGGAGCCGGTTACCATGCTGAACTGTCACACAGAGGACCCGGATACGATTCCCGGACCGGGAGAAATATTTGTATGGCCAACATTTATTTCTCTCGTGAGTTTGGTTTTAATTTGTGGTTGCCTATGTGTGTGTGTCCATGGCACCCGCGATACTGGGTTTCCCTAGTACGGGGCTATGACCTAATTTGCCACCTTTAAAACCACCGCTACTTAAATCTCAGTACAGAGCACTAAAAAAACTGACCTCAAACGTGGAATTACATCTATTTGCCAAGTTTGATTGAAATCGGTTACCGGAAAGTGCGTGAAACCGGATTCATTCCCTGGTTTGCCACCCTTAGAGGTGGAATATTTTTTTCAAATTTTGAATTAGACCACGACTGAGGTATCTCTTTTTCAACAAAAAAGAATCGTCTAAATCGGTTCACAAGTGTCGCGAATAATCGCGTAACATACACACAAAAAAATACAGTCGAATTGAGAACTTCCTCCTTTTTTCAAGTCGGTTAAAATCTGTAAATTTTAAATTTTTCACTTTGTAATATGAGAATTTCAACTTTGCCACACATACCACGTCCATTTTTTAATGCTAATGAAATGTATTTAAATTTCGACACTTATCAAATATTAACCTACTCTAATATAAACTTGGTTTATTACCCTAATGTAATTATGTTTATAACTCGCACTAAGATCATGTTTCTACGAAATTTTGTGTTTACGGTTAGATCAAAGTGGATTTAATTTCAAATTAACATTGCTTTCCGAGTAATATTCCAGACATATTTCTTACATTCATCGCACAATAGTTTCTATGAGATCACCTTTTTGAAAAAAAAAATATTGAAAGGATAAAAGTGACATTAACAAAAGTGGAAGGGAAAAGTCTGCCTGAAGATTTGTACTGTGATTGGCGTCGCAATATTCTTCGGGCGCCATTAGACGTCGCTGATAATGTCAACTAACGGTAATTGCTGTTTAATGGACGATTCGCGGGCGGCGGGTGCACGAACGCCACCAAGCCGAAATGTTAGAAGTTGCTAAATTATCTTTTTTCCCTGAAATTGTTGCACGATTGGCGACCGCGATAGAGGACAAAAAATTCAACATGCATCGATCGAAGGTAGAGCTGCCATTATATAAGACAAGACATTTCAGAAAAGACGTTAAACTTTTTCAACTTCTCAAGGCCTCTTAGGAACTATAAAGAAAATGAAAAACGCTGATAAATACAGGCACAAGGAACTTGACAACTTATTAAATATGTTATACTTATTAAATATATATTATTCTCAGGGTGACGGGCACAGTGGCCGTGCCACTAATATCTTTGCGTACTACTGTTTATACCACTTTGCGATTCAAAGCTCTGAATGACACTGCAACTGTTATGGACAGCCGTGTCGCTTACTAGCAGATGCACGACTTGTTCTTCCGTAATTTGGTGTTATAAAAAAAACAGTCATCATTTTCTGAAGTGTCAAGTATCGAATTACGATTGTCAATGTTTGGTCGATTTTGTATATAAATAAAAAAAAAATAACGTACAACTCATAGCCCCGCACTAGGGAAACCCTATATCGCGGGTGCTTTGGACACACACATATAGACAACAAGAAATTACACCCAAACTCACAAGAGAAATAAATGTAAGCCATACAATTGTATGGCCTACATTATTTACTTCTGCGTGACAGATCAGCGTGGCTAGAGGCACTTCGTGTTACTACATACTTTTGCTTTAATAGAATTCTCTTATACTTATTACCCAAGTAGCTTTAATAGTATACCCAGTAATAAAATACACTATTCATCGGAAAACATTTCTGTCGCAAAATGGCTCAGTACGAGTTGCGCAGCCGCTTCCGCAGACAGCTCGAGTTTTCTGCACTTTTAAATCCAATTTTCCGACTTTAAATTTATGGACCTTCCGGAGCGGCGCGCTGTGCTTCGAAACGCTCCGTGCCGCGGTGTGGCGGTTCAAAGCGGCGCATTAGACGAGGTGAGGCTTCAACCGCTTCCAATCTCACCGCCATGTTATTTTACGACATTTTCAATAGGGAAAGTAATTTTGTCTAAGAAGAGTTCGACGAGTTCTATATTTTTAGACCCGTTTGTAAATTTAAGAGTATTTTACGTCCACTTGACGGCGCTTGTGGTAGGGTCGGATTTTATAGACACTTCACGTCGGTTTGATTTTTCACAATGTTTTGACTAAATTTTGGTAAAGTTGCGTATGTGTGATATTTCTTACTTAATTCCCGTTTTATTATCATTGTACCTTCTTGATATCATTACATTTTTGTACATTTGCAACACGAACACATCATAATTTACCCAAAATGCGCATTTTCAGCACTGCTCTAATTACATTTCACTCGTGCTAGTAATGCGCGGAACTCGTTGAGCTTATTGAGTTTACAACATTCGAGAACTTTTGTACGTGTGTTGTCGTAACTCGGGTTTTATTAAAGATTTGATTCACATAGGGACACACCGAGGTAATGCATTGCGCTGTGATGATTCCAACAGGATTATGCAAAGTCCGCAGTGATGCGCGGGCGATCAACTCGTAATAGTCATGCGGCGGCGAAACGTGATCACACTCTCAATATCATTTGTACTGTGTTGACTATTTAGCAGTTAATTTAGAATTAAGCCAATTAACGCTCTGTTTAGTTAAACTTAGATTTGCGTATTAGTTTAATGGAAAGGTTACTACGCACTTAACTATTTATTACATCCGCATTGCCAATAATATTGGCTTTTCGATGTCTTATTTTCTCAAACACGTGAAAAGGTTGTAAACCACTGTGCGCCCTGACCAGGGTCACGGCAATAAAACAGGAAACTTCAGATTCATTGAAATTTATTGTAAAGTTGAACGTAAAGAAAAGTCTGTAATAAGACAAGAAAAGGTATATAAAAACAGGTACGACAGCATAAAACACTCCTTTACTACGGATTAACCTAAACAGTCCAGACACTTACCCCAAAAGGGCTGAATTATACGGTATTACAGATTTGTATTAAAATTGGCACATGAGTAGTAGTAGTTATGACAGATTGATATTAAAACTGGTAAAAGAATCAAAATTAGACTCAAATGAAATTAGAGCAGTACTGTTCGCTGCCGCGATCGAGCAGGAAGTGGCGATGAAACGAAACAAAAACAGAATGGCGAGGCAAAGGAATTAATGAACGATTCAAAATTTAAAAACAAGTGGCCAGGAATCGAAGAAAAGGCGACATAAAGTTGGAATGACGATGTAAGGAGGTGACATCGTCACACACGTGTCTTGTAAAGAGTGATTCAGGAGATGGCAAAAATTTCTATTTATTTTAAATTTGTTATCAATTTGGATGTATTACTTTAAGAATAGGTAATGCATTTCTTGCATTTCAGTTACTTAAGTTACGTGTTTGAGGAAGTAAGGCGACGTTTTGTAAGAACGAAAAAGCAGTAATTAAATGTACGAAATAAATAAATCACGACTGGGCAGCTGTGACTTACGAAATTTGACATACGACGTAGACTGTCATTTATGATACATTGGTATTATAAAAATATTATACGATTTTTAACCTACTTCAAAAACGTATGAAAAAAGAATAATCTCAATACAAAGTACTGAAAAAAACCGTCCTCAAAAGTCATTCATCATAAGCATCAGGAATATTTTCTTCAAATTTAAATGGGACCACTTCTGAAGCACCATCTTTTCAACAAAAAGAACCATTAAAATCGGTTCACAAATTAACGCGTACATACTTATATCCAAAAAACTCCGACATATGTGAACTGATTTTCATAATTCTTGTTTTGTTGGAAGGAAGGTACTGTAACAGTAATCCCATTCAAATTTGAACAAATATTCCACCTCTAAGGGTGACCAATTAGGGGATGGGTCCGATTAATTGGCTTTCAGCCACTTTCCGTTAACTGATTCCAATAAAACTTGATAGGTAACATAGGAAGATAATAATAATATTTGGGATGCCGCCTCTCCCACTTAAATGTTCAAAATATATCTTTTAGACCATGGGAAAGGCGAGAGTCTAAAATAGATAATAATAATAATAAAGATATTAACTCTCACTTAAGGAAGTTTATATAAATTATAAATTGTGTGTGTATGTGTGTGTTTGTGTTGACGAGCGCATATATGTGTGTATATAGAGTGAATACTATATTATATATTTCATTATTGTTTTTAGTTTGTAATACGCTAAGTCACATTTTCACAAGTGTCATAGTTCATGATTAAAAGTCATTTTGAATATGACTAGAGGGTGCAATTCTACCCTCCTAACTAAGAGTGCAGTAACTGAATCAAACCTGTTTTCGAGAAAAACGGTTGAAATAAATAATTTAAAATTTACTCTAGCTTCAAAACTACGCAAGTTACTGCGACATGGCATATATCAATAGAAAGGTAAAAGAATGAAGAATTGTAAGGTGATATATTTATATATTATATATGTATGTTAAGTTAATGTATAAATAATATTTCAAAAGTATACTTATGTTTAGTAACACGACTGAGGATCAGTTGTCATCAGAGCAGTTACTACCTAACCTAACCTAACCATAACGGCAGTAAGTACGTTAGATACTGCACTTATTAATAGATAAATAACGTACTGCTAATTAATCTAGAAACTACACATTTAAAAACAAATTAATAATAATATATATATAATAAATAACTGCAGAATCTATTAAGTTACTGCAGTTTTTACTAAAAATACACTTCATATTGATGCTATTTTCTAATATTTTATACAGTCCAAACTCACAATTCTCACTCAGAAAAATAGTTTCATTTTCTATAGCTATATAATATAAAAACATTTTGTGGAAAATGTCTTATGTGGTTTTACCTTTAAGCAGACGATTTATACAAGAAAATGTTCGTTACAGTCTCAACACAACCATATGTGTAAACATTATATTACCTATTTGACGGTCTCATATAGAAGGTGAGTGGCGCGAGAGTGGTCCCTCAGCCCTTTTAATGGCTTTATTAGCGCGGTGTATAACTCAGAACATACCCGCGTCGGCTAATGCACTAATACGAGTCATGTTTCAAGGAGGACCATTGTCAGAGCTCGTAATGCTTTAAACAACTTTACTCTATTAGTGTTAAGAAAGACTGTCTATAAACTTTGAATGGGTCAATGATATCACTATTATTATTTACTTTATTGCACGGTGTGTGTATATACATACACATACACACACAGTGCAATGAAGTAAATCAAATATGAAATAATGAGTTCTTAGGTTTTCCCGATTGTTGCACATAGGAAATGAAAATATTTTTCCGGATTTAAATCGCGTATATTTGTTTTTTCAAACAAACCAACGTTTCGGGCCCTTTACATGTCCCATGGTCACGGTTAACTGAGGTAGTACAGTCATCAACCAGTTATATCTAATATTAATGCAAACCACCCTATTTTTTCATTACAGTTACAAAAGTTATTAATTAAATAACTTAATTTTAATTTTACAAAGAAACATTCTAATTTACGCTACATTATGTCTTACACATTATTTTATTTTAACAATATGAATTTTTATTAAGTTATATTTATTATTAATTTTAATGGAAATTAGAATAAATTAAAACATATTAATTAGTACTGCAGTCTTATGACTGTTTGGGATTTTTTATCAGAGGAAATACCGGATCCCAAAGTTATGGTACGGCGAAACCATCTTCCCTGTTGAAATTAGGATGTTTTTTAATTTCAATGATCTCTCGCAGCATTCTGGGTAGATAACGGACTTTTTTTGGAAGGACTTAGGGTTTGTCATACTTCATTGCAAGTGTAGGTTTATCCATGACATGCTCGCAGACTGAAGGTATTTAATTAATAACTTTTGTAACTATAGTGAAAAAATTGGGTAGTTTGCATTAATATTAGACATAACTGGTTGATAACTGTCCCACCTCAGTCAACCGTGACCATAGGACCCGTAAAGGGTCCGAAACGTTAATTTGTTTGAAAAAACAATTATACGCGATTTTAATCCGGAAAAATAATTAAATATCATGAAGTGAAGTAAATATACAGTTGTGGTCATATAATTACAAACACTGCGTACAATTTCTAAGGCATGAAAATTAAAAGACAATATTCATAATAATCTCAGTACAGAGTACTAAAAAAACTGACCTCAAAAGTACGTGGAATTACATCTATTTGCCAAGTTTTATGAAATATCCCCTAGTTGGCCACTATGCAGAACTTGACACAGGAGATAATAAAAATCGGTTCTCACTACTCAAAGTATATTGAGAGCGAAAAACGCCTTGAATTGGAGAATAGCAAAACCGACCATTAAAATAATTGCTCCTTAAGTAAAATTTAAGCGCTATTTATAAAAATGAACCCTTAGAGGTGGATGATTTTTTTCAAAATGAAATGGGACGACTATGGAGG
Organism: Hyposmocoma kahamanoa; assembly: GCF_003589595.1. NCBI lineage: Eukaryota > Metazoa > Arthropoda > Insecta > Lepidoptera > Cosmopterigidae > Hyposmocoma > Hyposmocoma kahamanoa. Next base: position 8,071,807 of record NW_020654289.1, read on the forward strand.
TACCTTCTTTCCAACAAAAAAAGAATAATGAAAATCGGTTCACAAATACCGGAATTATCGCGTAACACACATACAAAAAAATACAGTCGAATTGAGAACCTCCTCCTTTTTTTGAAGTCGGTTAAAAATGATAAAACTCAATAATTAGTTATCATCCTACAACCCATTTTATACGTTTCACTGCTGATCACGGGTCTCCTCTCAGGCGTGGGTAGGAGATTTCACACGTTTTCCGAGAATTGTGAACCTTCTTCCTCGTGCAGGTTTCATTACGATGTTTTCTTTCACCGAAGCTCATGGTGAATTTCAAATTAAATTTCGCACATACATTTCGAAACACTCAGCGATGCGAGCCCGGATTCGAAGTCGTGTCTTCTGCTTGAGAGGCGGTAGGTCAACCATTAGACTGCCGTGATTTATATTTGTCATTAGGATTTTAATGAAAAAATATAGTCAATCTAATAGGTGATCCATAAAATATTTAAAAATATATCCTTCGTACTTCGTCCTTTTAATTGTAAAACCATAACCTATGAATTATGTTTTTCCTGATTTTGGTAGCCTGTATTTTTTTTTATTATTATATCAAGTGACGGGACGAACAAGTCGTGCGCCTGATGGTAAATACACGCCTGTCCATAACACTTGCAGGGCCCTGCCAATGCAGGCAGCCTGATACGTAAGTTGACAAGTCTCACGTGCCTGTAATTTCACCAGCACCCTTACCCTTCAAGACCGGTACACAATAAAGCTGATATAACATTGAAACCTACCTAATTAGCAACAGCGTCTGTTGTAAGTTCCATTTTTAAATTTAAAGATGCATGAATAGCAATTATTGCAGTTGATCCTTACTTTACCCAAATTACAATAAAAGATTTGATAGCATAATTGGCTTAAACTCCTTAAATTAATTTAAACTTTTTGTTGTTCATATCTTTTATAATTAGTTGTCCAACACCCAAAATATTATTTGGTTGTTAACAATGGGACGAAATATTTAAACTTCAGTTGATACAACGATATATTTGTATTTTTAACCGACTTCGAAAACAAGAGGTATTTTTTTGTGTTTGCTATGCGTTTACTCCGACACTTGTGAGTCGATATCAATGATTATTTTTTTGTTAGAAAGGGCACCTCAGCAGTAGATTTATTTAAATTTGAAAAAATATTGCACTACTGAAGGTGGCAGACTAGCGATTAACGATTTCAGTAGAACTTGGCAAATATATGTAATTTCACAAACTTTAGAGGTTGGGTTTTTCTACTTAAAAAAAATATTTTAATTAAAATTTAAAGCGAAGAATGTATTTATTTCATTTTATTTGCATTTCCAAACAAGAAACATTGAGAAAACTGTTATATACAAAGTAAGCTATGTTTCATCGTTTCTAAATAAATGGCCATCACTATTATATATATTGTGTGTGTGGTGTAAGTGTTGCAAAGTTAAAGTCAAATCACCTTTATTTCACAGGTAAGCAAATTACACTTGAAATCAACATATTGATTAAACTCTACTGCTCATTTGTAAGACAGATTCCCCTGAGAAGAATGAGCAAGACACTCTAAGGATTGCTCTTTGTAAATATACATTTGAATACATTTAACATTTACAATATTTATTTCAAACGTCTTAGATCGAGAATACCTGCAAGAGCTTAACGTGTCACTACAACGGAATTTTGTCATCCAAGTACGCAAGAGCTGTATAATAACCTTTAGAATAAAGTGTTTGTTTCATTACAGTTTTAAAGCCCGTAAATGGCAAATTTTGAATATCACCCGGAATATTGTTATAGAAGCGTATACATTGAATGAATTCTTAAATGAATTTGCGATTTTGTGAAGACTACTGTCAACAACGGCTAGTTTACTTTTATTCCTCGTATTAATGTTTTGTCTGTCACTATTTTTCGTAAAAGAATTACTGTTCTTCTTATCATAAATGTACTTGACGCTAGTGTAAGAATGAACTTATCTCTTAAAGGCACTCAGGGGCCCAGACTGTAAATTGCCCTAACCGCAAGTTTCTGCAGGACATATTTTATGCGAACGTCGAAGCAGCGTATAAGATTATCATTGGAATTAAATTATATTACCGCTAACATTAGCATCAAAATTAGTTATGTCTGTCTATACGAGACAATTCAATCAGCTTTCATACAGACTTTGTAAAGCTGAATTCCTGTATAGTCTATTCAAATTAGAGAGATTTAGACATTATGTCACAATGTCTATATAATTTATTTATCGGTATGGCCTTCACAAACAAATATTGTAACAGCAACACACGTTGTGAATGATAAATAACATTGTTCTTTTAGATTTCTGTTTTTATATTTCTGCCAATTTGCCTACTGGTACGTATCATATACATATATAGGGTGTAACAAAAAGATGAAGTAAAAATCTGAGATTGAAATAAGTATCTAACATAGATCTTATATGTAAAATATCACACCTGAGCTTCTAAATTTTTGTTTCCAAAAAATTCAATGATATTCTATTGAAATCTTAACATTGACTTTGATTAACCACGTCACTTGAAAGGACATTTATCGTGAAGTAATTTTATGTTATTTAATTAAATTGGTAAGGACCGACCAAGGCGGACTTATCATGACCACGTTGAAGACATCCTAAACAGTGACCGAAAGCGGTCACTGTTTAAGATATCTTAAGTAAAGACTTAAGGTGCAAAGTGTGCAGCGCACCAGGGCGCAGGCTCTTAGGGGGAGCCGATCGCCGCTCACGACGCTTTCAAACAGCCTGACTTACTCGTGACACAAGTGAAATAAACAAGCTATTGCTTCTCAGCATTTAATTTCTAACTACACCATTTACATGCGATCTGATCACACGAAGTATTTATTCCATTCCACATTTGAAAAAAAAACTTATGTCTCAGGGTGGCGGGCGCGGTGGCAGTGCCTCAAATCTTTGCAATTTAAAACTTAACTGCAACGATTTGTTCTTCCCGTCACTCGTTATCATAAAAAAACGTTAGATGTCAACCAAACAGGTTTATTTACATTTTCATTAAAATGGATTAAAAATAATTATATAGTTTGTTTTTAGTTCATCAGATGTCGAATATTATTGTTAATGTATTCATAATTCTTAAACACTCTACCATTTTTAAGTCAAAATTAATTTGCATAGTCAATTTTATTGCCATAATCAACTTCAAAATTAAAAACAAGTACTTTTGTTAGCCCTGAGGTTAGAGATTCAGCGATATGTTTTCGTAATTTTATAACATTAAATTAATTTTACTAAACATTCAAGAACAAAAAAATTATGTTTTATTTTCTCCGACCTTGAATTTCCATTGCCATTCCGTTACATTTCCGTTACCTATATATTTACAAATTAATGCTCAATATTTTCGTTCATCAATGAAGCATGTGATTTGAAGCGAGTATATTATGTTGTTTGATGTGTGCTCATTAGCCGCCTCGACTTATCTCATTCGGGACTACGTGACTCCGAAGTGGCGTCCTCGATTCCAGTCCGGGACAGGGATTACATCACTCAAGTGTCGAACGGAACTGTGTCTTACTTGTAAGTTATTTTATTCTAATAAATCTTGTAATGTCAGTACACTAGATTCTTACTCATTTATCAGACTTTGTCTAAACAAGGATGGAGCTATGAGATTTTTTATTTTATGTACTTGCTGTAGTTGATTATTCAAATGAATATCTTGCCCGTATCGGCTTATTTAAATATTCGTCTGAGAGGGTCGAGTGGCCTCCATAACTCATCGCGGTGCCCGTCAGGCGGCCCATAAATTGAGCTCGTCCGAGGATAGAATATCGACTCCCGCGCCCCACCGCACTTCCATATATAGGTAAACCTATTTATTGCGCAGCCACTTTACATGCCCTGTCATATTGCCCCTTCACTTTGTTAGAGCGCCGCTTCACTTGCTAAGGGTTTCAGTCATGTTTTGAATTTGGGATCACTTGACGGTGCCTCCTTCTGTCTCACTCATTTTGTCAGATGAATTGTACCCATACTGTTTACCCAGTTTATATTTCGGTGACACACATGAGCTTCTTGTATAATAAGGCTAAATGATACTGTGAAATTCGATCCTTTCTAATTTAAATTTTATGTCTCATCCAACAAACGATCGCTATTTGGATGTCTTCCATTTACGAAATGTGACAAATTGCTGAATCGGATATCTGGACATGAATCAAAATATTTCAACCCAAATATCATTCACATTTTTAGTTTCACTATTTTACAGTGGTCCGGCGATATTTCACTGTGATCGTTCATAAATCAGCGGCACACCGGCGCCATAACTCATAACTGGGCGCGGGCTCTCCGCTGGCGGCTCTCGGTGCTCCAATAAATTGCGGCGTGACTGCGGCCCGCGCCGTCCGGTGGCCGGCAGCTTCACAGTGCCAAGCAAAGACTCCGCTCTCTCATGTCGCCTGTCACTTGTCTTATCCCAACCACTCGATCGAGTCGTAAATTTTCGTGTCAAACGCACGCTCAGAATTCATATTCGACTCAACTGTCACAATGATATTCGCGGTTCGGTAGATTAAAGTCCTATTATTCATTTATAAAGACACTCTATGAACATGTTGCAAGCATTGAACTGAAAACTGTTTGCTGACGTCATCTTAAGATCCAGAATACTAACAAAAACTGTTGGGTACAACGCCTTATTAGGGTGATTTGATGTCTTAGGACCCTCTGAAGCCATTTGAGGTCGTTCAAAGATTTTATTATAATTCGCCCTTGTTTCCCCAATATTCGTTTTTAGTAATCGAAACCAACTGGCGAAAACTTAAAAAAACTGACTCAAGTTTCGTCGAAACTCAATTGTTTTCCCCGTTTTCGGTTTCCATACGCCGCACTTTCCAACTTGGAGGCTTTCTCAATATCGAGTGACAAAGTCTATTATTAAGAACTTATATTCCTCTTTGACGATATTCAAACTAAAATTTTAACTTCATTAACAGTAAAGGGTACACTTTCCAGTACCTACAAAACGTTGGTTTAAGATTTCACCTTTGACCTATTAATTGTTTTGACAACATTTAGATTTCATTAAACTCAGAACAAATTCTCTATATTTTTCTTTAAAACTCAATGTGAATTAATATTTCCTAACATTCATATTTGCCAGACGACGTTTCTAAAATACAATTTTATATTTCCTTTCTCCCGTCTATTTTGCGAATGTCGTCTTATTTTATGTATATTAATATAATTCTTTGAGCGTATTCGCTTATCACGTTCATTCTCATACTACAAGGAAGAGAGGCTGGTTTTTTGTTTTTTTAAATATTTTATAGATAACTTGTTGAACTACAAATGCCGAAATGACATCGCTATGTTATTCGTCACTGCATTTCCACGTAGTGAGGTGTATACCAGACTCGTCTCCACCTCGGTTGCTGCGTTCTCCTGTATTGTGTTCGTTGCTTTATATGCTCTTCATCCAAGAAGAAAGACAAAGGCGCACATCCTGCAAGGATCTCTCAAATTAGTTTCTACGAAAAAATTCCGTCAACAAAAGTTTTATATAAGCAACTGTGTATTCCTGCCTTTATATTCTTTACCACTTCAAAGCTCCTAACTTTTACTTTTTCACGAATCCGTCTGTCTGTGAGATGAAAGTAAGGATCTGACTTTGTTTTTGAGGGTTGAATAAATTTTTTTGGTTTTTTTCAACGTCATTCATATTTAATTTGTAATTGTAAATTACCCATCTTAGGCGTTGTATTCGTTGTATTTACCTTTCTCATATACTTTTGAATGATTTCCGAGCACGAAATATTTCTGAAATTTCTTTGTCTTTCGTTCGTTACTATATAATCTTATTCTTATCTTATCCGCGTGGTGTTTCTGACTACAAAGCCCTCATGAATTCCCAAATCAATCGGATCAGATCTCGTTTATTATTAATCTAGCGGCACGCGGAGCTCTTTGTTTTATTGACTTATCTAGGCTTTCACCGCGCTACAGTCGTGACAAATTGTCTATGCAGCGCTAAGCCGATCACGCGTGCGGCGTGCCACTCTTGTCGCGAGAGAATATTGAAACAAATAGAATCCTTGAAGGTTCGAAGTACGCTGTATGGGTACAATCTTTAATGCGCTTTAGATTATGTAGTGCCATTACTATTTGAACACAATAATCTGTGTAATTATATGGTAAAATTATATAATCTAATTGATCTAACAGTAACATTATTTTATTTACAATCGCGGGTATTAGTTTCTGCACAGCTCACAGCTCACAGTATTTCATTAGCACATCTCGCTCTCGTATGTAATTAGAAGATAATTATATTGCCTTTGTTCTGTTTTATATCATTTAATGTAACCTAGTGACAATAAACTGTTGTTGTCCCAAATAAATTAACAAGTAAAAGAAAGATTAGCACATTTTGTTTAACAAAAACATACTACGGCTATAAAAACAGTAGTGCACAGCCACAAAATGTGCAAGACATTACGTCTCTTACCCGGTAACGTCTGCCGTCGGCCCGTGTCGCCGCGCATCCATCTCACTACCATAATCACTTCTATTCATTTCAAAACAGGTACGAAGTTCCTCGTTCCCTTTATCTTAACGTCATTTATGTTATCACATTTACGGTTCCCACACCGACCAAGCCCCGTTGAACTTAAAAGTACAATCAACAAACTTTTAATGAACCCGTGAAAATTTTTATCGCCCGCAAACATTCGGTGAATTCACGGGCTATTTTTGTAAAACAGAACACCGTAATGAGTCTGAAAACGCGAATCCCTTTGTTACAAAGTAATCCTCACTTAATTAATTCTTTAGGGAAAAAAGTTTACTAAGTCGGTAACCAAATAATGCTCGCCGATCTCCGGGGACCGTATCCAACCACGGACAAATTTATTCCTAAGGCTATTCACAAAATTTTCCTTCAAATGAAAGCCGAGTTTTCAATGTGATGAAAACAATGTCGAAGTTGTGCCCAGGCAGAGTTCGACTTCATCTGGAACCACCGACTACGATACATATTCATAAGAATGCGATTGTACAATCACCAATAAGGTACATTATTTCTAAGTACCATAATACGTAAAAGCTATTATAGGAATTTTCGTAGTTCAGCCGACACACATCATTAGAAAGACATTTGGCAAGAAATTTTCCCTCGTATTGTGTGCCAAGAAAATAATTGTTCCTCAAACACGCAAAAGTGCGCCGTTATGTTGCGACACCATTCCCAGTTCAACATTTAACCGCTATTGCGTCGAGATTGATAAATCACAAGATTCCCTCCAAAGTTTCTAAGTACCAATTAATCAAAAGTACTTACAGTTTCGCGTAGCCCTGTGGTAACCTGAGAGAGCACGTCACGTGTCACTTCACCAAATGTTATCAACTATTAATTAAATATTATGTACACAAATCAACTTGCTGTTACTAGCACTTTGTAGTTTTAAAGATTTGCCATAAATATTGGTCTTGTCATCGGTTGTGTCAACTTCAGATTTGGCGGGGTTTTGCAAACAACCGCTATTATATAAACACCAAGCACTTTTTGGATCCTTCACTTCACTTTTACCGTTTTATACCTACGTAGAAATAGTTAACGTGTGTTATGCAATGACAACACGCGGGAGTCGCTGTTGAGATATGTGGCGCCCAACGTGGGACCGGGCCCGAAAAATCGCGCACGGAAGTCCACTGTAAGCGGTGGTCCGCCTGACACTGCCGGCTGCGCACGCCTGGGCCCGGCCGCGCCTCTCCCCGCGCCCCCACCACCTCTCCGCTCGCACCCCGATGCAATTCGGCATCAAAAAAATCACATCAGAAACCTTTCCCTGTCACTGAGTCTCAATGGAGATTCTCTTGCCTCTAAAGTCTTAAGTGCTGGTCTCTCGCTTATTAGTTATCGGTGCCATTGTCGGGCTTAACGACGCTGTTATCCTGAGTTATGCGCGAATCGTGTACCTTAATGGTTCACACGGATGTTAATTTATAACGACTCTGAATCGAATGCTTATGTAAATTCCGTTTCATATAAAGTTGGAGGTGGGGCTGAAAGACTTTTTTTACAATTCAATGACATATAGAATGGAACGTCAAATGAAACAGGTTCAAACGCGTTGTGCTTATATCCATATATATTATTTTCCTCCTCACGCTGTTTACGTAACTTATTACCTCGTATCTTTGTTATTTACCCACTCGGTGCCCGTTTCTGAGCCCTCTCTTCTCTATTGTTCAAACGTTCTGTGTTTTTAATTACCATTAGCAAAAATGAGATTACAGCTGTAATTCCATCGGTGGAAATAAACTATAGGCATACTTGTTCCACTATTTACTTAAAATTACAATGGAGATCCTTGTGCGTTTCTGAAAGCTGTTATTTTTCAAATCCAATTTAATACGCTCTCTCTCAGAAAATAGCGATGTATTTATCGTAAAAAACAAAGTGTATTTATAAGGCTAAGTAACCGACCAAGGCATAACGAAAACGAAGACTAGCTCGTTTTCGTTTTGCAAATAATAATTTCAATTAAAAATTTGAAATAATAATTTATCTTTAAATAATAAGTCAATATTGGTTAATAAAACACAAATTAATTCATTCTTTAACAATACATGGTAAATTAAACCGTAACTTAAGAACACGACGTTATATTGACAGGCCTGAGAAAATTACGTGACGCAGATCGGCGATCTGGCTTGTTTTGGTGATATTTAATATTGGATATTATGGTCTTTTTTATGTCCACGTTGATTGAAACGATGAAATGACAGGCGAAGAGTGCGGGTACTTCACATAATCAAATCCGTGGCGACTTGATCACGTTTTCATTATTTTAATAGGAAAAATTCGCATTGAGGTCGCCGTATTGAATTAACACTTCTCGATAACAAATGAATCATGAAAATGGCAGGGCAAATACAATTTTTTTATTATTTTTATAAGCATTGAAATATCTCAACTTAACTCTAACACAAGCACTGGTGGTTCAGTGGGAGAACGGTTGCTCCTGACTTGAGAAGTCGACTTTTCGAATTAATGTTGTGAAAAACTCGAGTAAGGGAGTTTTTATTTTATGACTTGATTCCAATTCAGAAGACTCGACTCATAAAGACAGAGACTCCACTGCTCGATGTATTTATTACGGGCCTATCGAGTTTCCGAATAGACTCGAGTTCGATATTAGTACTCGAGTCTATTTATGTAACGCGTCGAACTCGAGTCTGGTAAGTACATACTAAGTGGTGTTATGGCGTGGTGTGTTAAACTGTGTCATAATTGCTGTAAAAATTAGGAACTAATCTTTTTTTAATTACTTTATTGGGTTTTTGTTTTTTATTTAATTAATGGATAACAATAGTAGTTGTTCAGTACAATTGCAACCTACTTGTCGAGTACGAACTCGAGACTTTGTAGAGTAGAAGTCGCTTCGAGTCGAGTTGGAACTCGCATTTTGTTCAAAACTCGAGTTAGGTTTTCGACTCGAGTTCTTTTTAGACTCGTGTCTGTGCGCCGATGACTCGCGCTCAATCACAGTCGGACTCATAAGTGTTTTAGGCCACCGAGTCATGCAATAGTGAGTCGAATTTATAAATGTAGACTCCCGGATTCGAATTTTTTACAACACTAGCTCGAATCCATGTGGCAGCATGTACCTCTGACTTTATTTTCTAAGTAACTTAATTCGTGAATGTTTATTAGCAATACCTCCTTCTAACGGTAAAACAAGACACCGTGATGAAACAACTCATCGGATAAGGGTCACAGCCCTTGGAAAACATCTAATGTCCCCAGCCCACATTGCGGCAGCGTGACAGACTATGGTCTAAACTCTGTCATCATACTTTTTATCTCATACTAATGCTTAATTTTAAATACTAATATTTTTATTTCACTAGTTTCCGTAGCACTAGAACATTTATCAGGTACGGGCTACGAGCGTAGCGCTCGCTACGGGCGGCCGACGCCGCTACGAGGTGCGCGCTGATATTGATGATTCATTCTATTGCGGGCGATTTTATTCACTAGCAATTTTCACAAGTGTTCAGACCATTGTAATTTCAATAATATTTTATGTTAATATAAAGTTCGTTCAATGTCTTCAATGAAATCAAGCTTTATATTAAGAGTTTATAATAGAAATTAACTCCAGCCATTCATATTAAAAATTACAATGTTTCAATAAAATTTTCGCCGAAATCTCCGTTTGGGGCGGTTTTTGCGTGTTGGCTGGTGGGTTTAGAAGGAATGTGAAGATCTCTCGCGGTATGTACACCTTTTTAATTGTTTAAAACTGCAACCTTGATAATCGAGGACGTTACACTTGAAGTATACAATTAACTTTATTTAACTCTAACCATGACTTTATCCGAATAGACTAGTTTGTTTTCATAAATATCATAATAACCTATATAATATTGAAACATTTTGGAAATAACTACATTGTATATACGATATATTTATATAATCACTACAATTCCAAAGACGTTTAAATAAATCATTTGAACATTAATTTGGTCTCACAAGTTGGTATATCAATATATGTACAATATATGATTTAGTTGGGGTAAGTAGAACTTATTCGCAACTTATCTATATTTTTACGTCTACCTCAATCGTAAAACAGGGTTTATTAGGAATTTCGAGGGAATTGCGTAACTTTTGGGGATAATGCAACATCATGCAAGTTTCATAGATCTCAATCAATCAAATTCTGTAAATTTATGTAATTGTATAGCTATTTAGAATACAAACTGTGTACGAGCTACCTCGACATACTTAGGAAAATATTATAATAATTGCAAAACTATATACGCTGACGTAGATTTTAACATAAAAGGCTATTACGTGTTTACTTTATTTAGAGTTCAATAAACGGAATCATTGAGTGCGGACACGTTTCATTACTAACATCCCGTTCCAGTGATATACTGATTGACTCTCCAGCAAACTACAACTTAGAGTAAGGGAAGCTACCCTTACATTTTGGTCCTTCGAGCCGGATTGGAGTCTGTGGTCTATCGGTCTCCCGGTCCGTGAGCGTACTAAACGAATTCCAGTAACGTGTGAATTGAACTTTGAATCTTGGTAGCGAATCGGTCGGCCGGCTTCCCAGAAGAGGGTCTCACCGGTAACGATTGAGAAGGCGCACATACCTTGAGGAGAGGTCACTCATACGATACTGAACAACGCATATATAAAAAACTCTTCGACATTTACATTTGAACTTCAGCACAATGGAGAGTCTATTTCAACGTCAAGAGATACTCTCAGAAACAATTAATAAAATTGGTGTAAACTTCAACAAGGACGCAGCTGCCCGTAAAACCACCGATTACATCAAAAAACGTGTGGATACACTTGACGAGCTGTGGAACGAATTTGAAAACAACCACAGCAGACTTCTTTACTACGACATCAAAACAACAATGTATGTCAACACCAACATGTACGAAAAAGTGAAGTCTAAATATGAGTCCATCCGCAACACTCTTTTAACTTATCAAGCCCCTCCTGACGGAAGGGAGGCAAAGGGAACTCCATCAAAGTCCGACGAGTTGATCATGCAACAAGCTACCAACTTCAGAGCTCTATCTCGGTTAATTCGCAATATTGACATTGAAACCATTAACGAGAAGTGGGAGGTTGAAGACAAGTTGCAGATGCTTCAGGCCAGGTGGAAAATAATAGATGAAACACATTGGCAGATCGACAATCTGCTTACTGATTGTAACTTGGACTACGAGCAAGATTTCACTGATAACGAAAATCGGTACGAGTCTGTTAAACGTCAATTACATCGCAAATTGAACGCCACCACATCCCAGAATCAATCTCTACCAAAAATCGAGATCCCTATCTTCTCGGGTAACTATGCGCAGTGGCCAACCTTCCTAGATTTATACAGAGAAACGATTCACAACAACATGTCACTCTCTAAAGCCCAGAAGATGCAACATCTTAAAGGGAGGCTCCGAGGTGAAGCGGAAAGGATTGTCCAACATCTTACGGTATCGGCAGAAAACTACGATGCGTGCTGGGACATATTAACACATAGATACGACAACAAACAGCTTCTATTTACACGGCTAATGCAAACGTTCATGAATCAACCCTCTATCCAACACCAAAGTGCGTATGAACTAAAACGGTTACACGATACCACTCTTGAGACGACTCACGCAATTAATAACCTAGGAGTGGATACAGCAACGTGGGCTCCTATCTTAGTTCATATCCTTACAGGAAAGCTGGACGCCGACACCTATACGTCTTATATGGAAACAAGAAAGGCCCCACGTGAGCTACCAACATTCGACGAGTTTATACAGTTCCTGGAAAGCAAGTTTACTGCCTTGGAACCCGTAACCAGGAAAAAACAGCAACCCAACTTTTCTACAGCGCCAAAACCTTATAATCCGCCAGAAAGAAATCCACCTGCTAGAGACTATTCGACGCCATCACTAAGGGCAGTACAAAACAAACAGACACGTGCTCACCCACGAACGTACCACGTGAGCGCCGAACGATCTTGTCCCTTATGTAAAACAAACCACGTGTTAATGAACTGCAAACTATTTTCTGACATGGCACCTGATGCTAAATTGAAAACAATTTCACAATTAAATATATGTGAAAATTGTCTATATTGCCACGATAAACAATGCCACTCCAAGAAAACGTGCCGTGTCTGCAACTTGCCGCATCACACCTCGTTACACGACACTCTTCGCGTTGCTAAGCGAACTCCGCCACCGCCGGAGGGTCAACCACCTTTGCAACCTAAATTCAATCACGCCGTGCCTCTACAAACATCTTCAAACCACGTGGCGGGCAACTATAATGAAGTGTTATTAGCCACCCTACAAATAAGGGTCAAGGCCATTAACGGCACTTATGTCACACTGAGATGTTTACTCGACCAAGGATCACAGATCAATCTCATAACCGAGTCTGCAGTACAACGTCTCGGACTCCCTAGACAGCATGAGAACGCCTCTGTATTTGGAATTGGAGCATCTAACACCCAGAGTAATGGAACCGTATCATTAAACTGCACTTCACTTTATGGCGACTATACATTTACTACCAGCGCATTAGTTATGAAAAAGGTTCTAAATAACTTGCCTAACTGCAGCTTCAAAAAACAACAATGGCCACACCTACAAGACATAAACTTGGCGGACCCCGACTACAATGTTTCTCGACCTGTGGATGTCCTACTCGACGCGGGTGTATATGCAGAAATAGCTACAGGGTGCATCTTACGTGGCCCTAGCGAAGCACCCATAGCACTACAAACCAAGGTGGGATGGGTCCTTCTCGGCAACATGAAAACATATAATTGTCATGCTCTCATTCATAACCTAGAAGAAATATCACTATTTTGGGAATTAGAAGACATTACTACAAACAATAATAAACAAATGACTTCAGGCGAGGCGTGTTGTGAAACATTATACGCGAACTCGACACGCCGCCTCGTAGACGGTCGCTACGTAGTAAAAATACCTATGAAACAGAATTACGAACAAAAATTAGGTACATCCAAGCGACAAGCAGTAGCGCAATTCAGACAACTTGAAAAACGTCTAACGCAAAACGCAGAATTGTCTGACAGTTACAAGGCGTTCATAGGTGAATATGTGGAGCTCGGTCACATGAAGCTCAGCACAGAATCACGAGAGCCAAGCTGCTTCCTGCCACATCACGGGGTTCTCAAACCCGAATCTACTACGACCAAATTGCGTGCCGTATTCAACGCGTCTTCGAACACATCGTCAGGGTACAGTTTGAATCAACTTATGGAATGCGGCCCGAACCTACAACAAGATTTACAATCAATGATTTTACGGTGGCGATCATACCAATACGTTTATACGGCAGATATAGAAAAGTTTTACCGCCAAATCTTGATTGCTGAAGAAGACCAACATCTTCAAAAAATTGTATGGAGGGACTCTACACTCGAACCAATACAAGAGTACCAACTGTGTACAGTAACCTATGGTACTAAGGCCGCACCATTCCTCGCTATGCGCACAATTAAGCAACTGATTATGGATGAGGGCAAGTTCTAGCTGCTGAAATCCTCGATCATCAGTTATATGTTGACGATTTGTTAGCCGGCTGCAACAGCATAGAAGAAGCACAAATGGCACAAAGCCAATTAATTACAATGCTAAAATGCGGAGGATTTAACATGCGCAAATGGGCTAGTAACAATCTCACTCTATTGGAAAATTTGCCCGAGGAACTTATTAATCAAAACATGTTCAATTTTCAACAGGCCGAGACAAACAAAACACTAGGCATAACGTGGAATCCCCAAACGGATAACTTTACGTTCCGACATAACTCAGTTACGACTACAAATGGCGTCACTACGAAACGAACTCTGCTGTCCGAACTCGCCAAACTATACGACCCGCTTGGATGGCTATCTCCTGTTACAACGAAGGCAAAGCTCATGTTTCAGCAAGCTTGGAAAACGACATCAGACTGGGACAGCCCTCTTCCAGAATGCATACAACAGGAATGGGAACAATTCAACAAAGAACTCCCATCCATACAAAATTTTTTTATACCTCGCTGGATTGGGAACACTCAACAAAACATTGAGCTCCATGGATTCAGTGATGCCTCTGAAAAGGCCTATGGATGTGTAATCTACTGCATATCTACAGGACCACATGGAAAAAAGATCATACAAATTGTGGCGGGCAAAACAAAGTTAGCGCCTTTGAATAAGCGCATTACACTACCGCGCATGGAACTATGCGGCGCATTGTTACTAGCACACCTCATGAAAAAGGTCACTGACTCAATAAAGGCGCAGACAGTCACAATACACGGGTGGACCGACTCTATGGTAGTACTAGGATGGCTACAAGGTGAACCCTACCGATGGAAAACATTTGTGGCAAACAGGGTGACACAAATAACGGAAGTCATGCCCCCAAATTGCTGGAGACACGTAAAATCAGAGGATAATCCTGCTGATTGTGCGAGCCGTGGTTTGTCTCCATGCCAACTCCTGTCGCACTCTCTCTGGCGGGAGGGCCCTTCATGGCTGAAAAGTAATGACCTGCCTCCTGAAAACATATTCGAAACGCGCGAAGAAGAGCGAAAGCAACCTCAAGTGTGTGTGACGCAAATACCTGCCCCACTTATTGAAGAGCTTCTACATAAGCATAGCTCCATGACACGTGCAACAAGAACGCTGAGCTGGATCCTACGTTTTATAAAAAATGCGCGTGACAAAAACGGCGCCATTCGACTCACGTACTTATCGTCAACTGAATTAAGGTCGACATTACACATGATAATCAAGACAGTACAACATAACTCTTTTGCAGAAGAAATTTCGCAACTACAAAAACATAACCGGGTCAGTTCAAGCAGCAAAATTATTAATTTGAATCCAATAATTGATCGAGACACTATACTACGAGTTGGCGGGCGACTAGGTCGAGCCGACTTGAGTCACACTCAAAAACACCCCATCATCCTACCGAAAAAACACAAGCTGACCGAATTATTAATTGAACAGGCGCACGCTGCTACTCTCCACGGAGGCGCTCGATTAACCCTGCAGTATCTACGAACCAAATATTGGATCATTGGAGGCATGTCAATGGTCAAGCACTGCATTACAAGGTGTGTCAAATGTCACCGCCACAATAAGCAGAACAGCTACCAATTGATGGCCGACTTGCCCGAACAGCGGGTGAATCCCTCCCGCCCCTTTACTCATACGGGGGTGGACTTTACCGGACAAGTGGATGTCAAGGCCAACAAGGGTCGTGGAATTAAGACGATGAAAGCTTACATCGCTGTTTTCATTTGCCTATGCACCAAGGCCGTTCACCTCGAGTTGGTATCTGATTTAACTGCAGCCGCTTTCATCGCTGCCTTAAAACGTCTTTGTGGCCGAAGAGAAACACCCAGGCACATGTATAGCGACAACGGCACAAACTTTGTTAGCGCTGCCAAAATATTAACAAAAGAAAGAGAAGAGGCCCTGCGACTATATGTAAACGACGAGTTCCTGAACTTTGCTGCTGAATCTAACATCGAATGGCACTTCAATGCCCCATCGTGGCCTACTGCAGGCGGTCTCTGGGAAGCTGCGGTCAAGAGTTTAAAACACCATCTTAGACGCGTCCTGGGGGAACAACGACTAACATTTGAAGAATTCTCGACGTTGCTGGTACAGATCGAGGCTTGCCTGAACTCAAGACCGCTAGTGGCTATTACTGAGGACCCAGAGGATTTAGAATGTCTCACTCCTGGGCACTTCCTGGTCGGCGGGCCTCTGTTAGGACCACCATTACGCACCGACGACAACAATATGAGCTTAACTATACGATGGCGCCAAACAGAAAAAATGTTAAGCGATTTCTGGAAGCGGTGGTCAACAACTTATCTACAAACCTTACAAACACGAAGTAAATGGTTCTACCCTACTCCGAATTTGCAAATTGGCGACCTAGTTCTATTGAGAGATGATCACATTCCTCCAGCGAGATGGCTAATGGGAAGGGTAACAGACACCCATGCAGGAGCGGACGGATGAGTGCGCGTGGTCACACTAAAAACAAAAACTTCAGATAACGTGAAACGCCCCATTACGAAGCTCTCACGCTTACCAATAAGTCACGCTCCGGACGAGGCTGATAATTCACGTGCAAAACCTAAGAACACGGGAACGCATCAACGACCCAGAAAACGAAACATCCTTAGCTACTTGTGCACAACAATATTATTCACTACAATGTGCATAAGCTCGGCAACACCACAGCCTATCAATGTGACCGAGTTAAACCCTGAAAAACTTATTTACTTCGATAAGCTGTCGGATATGAAAATAATACAAGACAAGTGGACGATGGTTGTGTATTACAATATGACTACTTATTGGCAAAGCTTTGATCATTTGGAAAAATACATAAACCACTTCAAGGAACTTTGCGCGCAAGAATACGAATATCAGGCCTTAGTATTACAATTTCAACACGAACTGAACGAGTTAAACCACTACAACGTCGTGCTACAAACAGAACACGGACGTCGCTCAAAACGCGGAGTTATAGACGGCGTGGGATATGTTGCCAACTCGCTATTTGGTATACTAGATCAACGTTTTGCGGACAAATACAACAAAGACATCAAAAAGATACAGTTTAACGAAAATCATCTTTTGAACCTGTATAAAAACCACACATCAATCATCGAGGGCGAATACAACATTTTAAAACGGAATGAAGAAGTTTTCAACAAACAGTTTCGTGCAATCACCCATCATCTACAGCAACTCGAAAATCATGTTCATCAAGACAAATCTAACACTCAATATATTATAGCGACTGCACTTGCCGCTAATATGATATTGACAAACTTACGTAACGTCCAACAGCTGTTACTTGACCTCGTCACGGACATTCGAGACGGCCGAGTAGACACACACCTATTGAAACCCGAGGAGTTCGAAAAGCAATTAAACATTATTTCGCGACAAATACCAAGTGGATTAACATTGCCTTGTACAAACAGTTACGAATGCACTCGTCTAATGTACAAAATTTCAAGAGTACATGTGCGATTAACTAACCACTTCCTAATCTTTGAAGTAAAGTTACCGCTGGTCTCCCCGGAGCTGTACGAATTGTCTCGAGTACTACCAATCAAAATGAAGCAAGGAAAATCATTACTTCACGTGATTCCAACATCTGAGTACATAGCCGTAGACCAAAGAAGTCTGTTAATCACAATCAGCTGGAAGGACATGATGCAATGTTTACATGCCAATGAACATTTACTACTATGTAACATCAACTTACCTATCTACGACATAAAGACTACACAATCAATTTGTGAAGCGCAAATAATCGGAAAAAAGGCCGCTACAACGTGCCGCACGATGGTGTCAGATTGCAACGTTGAATGGCTGCAATTACATAACCAGCGTTCCTGGTTATTCACCTGTTGTGAGGAATGCCACACAAGCATTTTTTGCTCAGCTGAGGAGGTCACGTCACAAGTTTTACGTAACACAGGCATAGTTACGATACCAGATGGATGCATGTTGCAAGGAGAAGACCATGTGATACATTCACATAGCAATTTCCACAACGAAGTTCATATACAAGAGGAACACGAGTCGTATATAGCTCAGTCCGGAATCAACAAATACCTCTCTATCAACAACATAACGGGCCTAAACTTTAACCCAGAGACTCACAGTACGCAACTCAACACATTGAAGGAGAAGATTGAGTCTGTGAAAAGCCAACAAGACACCCTAAGAGAGCTAACAGATGATGATGATGTCCATCATTACGTTATGTATACATTTATGGCCCTTTGTATATTGAGTGTTGGTCTGTTTCTGTGTAAACAAAAATACAAAAGGCAGTCAAGCAAACAAGACCAGACCGAATTAAAAATGAGAGACGCTACCGCCGCCGCCGTAACCCCTTGTGGAACAAACCGTGACATCAGTAGCACCGGCAATGATGACGACTTCGCGCAGACTCGCGGATTCGACGTGAGAGTTGACAGAGCAACGTCACCAAGGCCTCATCGCAAGAATTAGAATTAAGTGAAAATATTTCTTTTTTATATAAATTATTAATGTATTTTAGTTACATTTCCTTTTACGTTTATTTTGTTTACATTTACTTTTACGTTGTTTACATTTACCTTTAAATTTACCTTGTTTTTGTACGGTGTCAAGTTCATTTCTTGAGTCGGGAGCATGTACGAGCTACCTCGACATACTTAGGAAAATATTATAATAATTGCAAAACTATATACGCTGACGTAGATTTTAACATAAAAAGCTATTACGTGTTTACTTTATTTAGAGTTCAATAAACGGAATCATTGAGTGCGGACACGTTTCATTACTAACATCCCGTTCCAGTGATAAACTGATTGACTCTCCAGCAAACTACAACTTAGAGTAAGGGAAGCTACCCTTACAAACTGTTGTTACTATTATTTTATGTTTGTTACTTTTATTATTCTAATTTTCTTTTTAATCAACACTGTAATCCAATATCTTCCTGGGCGTATTGGTCAAACTGTAAGTTCGCAAGAATTTTCTTATAAATAAATCTGTCAAATATTTTTTATGTGAAGCCAAATAAGCAAATGGAAAGATTTTCTTTTTCGTAACTTAGTTTATGGTCACTAGAGTTTCTGTAAAATATTCGTATAGAAAATTATCTCCGATAGAACCAGAGTACTATGTATTTATTTGCCATGCGAAATTGTTAATCATTTTATGCGATGATTAGCGGCTCCAAGAACACACGGTATTTATTTATTTATTTAATTATTTTACTCACAATTAAAAAGCTTACAAAAAGAAACACAAAATACCGAATAAAAACCATTACCAGATTTATATATCGCTCCATCACATGCTATCAGGCGTCTAACAAAATAATTAATATGTAATACTTATACGTATATAATAATTTACGCAACTTACACTTAAGAACTATTAACTTTCACAATTTGACAAATGAATGGACTTAAGAATTGTTTTACTAGTTTTTGGGTTACCAATAAGTTTATCAAAAACGTTACTTGGCAATTTATTGAGCAGTAATGGTAACATGTATCTCCAGACACGCTTTCCATAGTTGTTATTGCATGGAGGAAGAACATACCTTAGTAGGTAACTTAGATTACGCAGTTTATCGATTCTTATCGTTTTATGGCAATTTTATCTATTTCATCACAAATTATGTATATATTTATTTTACTGTGTGTATCTAAGATTTTACAGTATCTAAACAAGTTGTTACAATCATTTCTACATTTATTTTTAACCGTTATTGGCACGAAAAATTTTAGCAGCCTTATTTGTAGTTTATAAAAATCATTTAAGGGTTGTATTCTAGAACTCTACTCAATCCTCAAGTCAGGATTTGAGCAGACTTGAGTATGATTTCAAGCACTGGAAATACGACCCTAATGGCTAGGACTTGAGTATGATTTTCAGTGCTCACTGCAACACTCAAGCCCTAACTTGGATATTGAGTAGAGTTCTGGAATACGACCTTAGGATGTTTTGCATGTTCTACCATAACTACTAAGCTCGTATCCAATTATTGAATCTGCCAGTGCGTTGTACACCGTTCTTAATATTTTGTAAGGTAATTTATGTTTCAGAAAGGAAAGTTTTGACTAGACTTCTCTCAACTTCTTACAAACATAGTATATTTGAGGTTTCCAGTTAAACTTATTGTCTATTATAAGACCGAGGTACATATGCTGTGAGACAGATTCCAATTCACGACAATTACATGAACAATAGTTAGATGACACAACTCGTGTGCATGCATTGATGAGTGTGCGCACGATTCACTGGCCTATTTGCACAATTTAGGCATGAAGAGTGGATGTGGATGAATTTCGTATTTTTGTAATTAATAATCTAACCACCGTTATGCGCCCAATCACACAATAAATCAAAGTTAGTATGAATAATGTTCCGTGTGTTGTTTAGGTTTCTATCAGCCACTATATAAGTAGAAGTACTGATCCCGTTACAGTATTATGTAAAATCAGTAACAGAAGGTTCTTGAGTTTCTTGAGCATCAGACCGTTCCAATTTTGAATCCTGTCGTGGCAAAATACGGGGAAATACGTTGCCCGTCACAACAAGAAACCAACGAGTAATCCAGTAATCCGTCCCCAATACACGAACAAATCATAAAAGTGTCACAAAAAACAAAATGCTTGACTGAAAATCTTTTTATTGAATAACGAATTCCACAGTGGAGGAATTCCTTTCAATATAAGTTTTGTGATAGGAATTCAAGTAGCGCCTATAAGAACTATTCAAGAGTAATTTGTCGTACTTATTTTGCATGAGAAGGTAGCTTTTACCCTTAAGTAAATGTTTGCGCGACTGCGTAATTAATTGCCTTTAATGGATTTTAAAAAAGTTGTTTCTTTTTAAACATTTCATATATTTCAATGTATATCGAAACATGTATTAAAAATCTCAGTACAGAGTACTAAAAAAGTGACCTGAAAAGTTTGTGGAGTTACATCTATTTGCCAAGTTTTATTGAAATCGGTTATCGGAAAGTGCGCAAACCCGGATTCATCCTCTAGTTCGCCACTATATGCGACGTGACACAGGAAGTTATAAAAATCCGTGCTCGCTGCTTAAAGTATATTGAGAGAAAAACCCTTAAATTGAAGCTTACCAAATTCAACCATTAAAATAATTGCTCTTTATAAAATTTAGGCGCTTTTTATAAAATAAGTCTTCATGCGTGAACATTCCGCCGGCGGTTGGAAGTAATGCTTGCTTCAGGAAGTGGACAAATATTTTAAGATCTTCTTAAAATTCCTGTAGAAGTTTTGATATATGCCACTCTATTGACGCCATCAGTGTCAAGAAACACGAGTTGTAGTTGAACCCAATTTCCATTTTAACGGTAGTAGATTGTTCTCCTTTATAACTGCTAGAGCGATCATCTTCAATGCGTCTTTAAAGGTACTCCATTTAGTCCTCAGTTGAAACTCTGAGATATTTTCTTTGCTCCATCTGCACCAAAAATGTTGTCGAAGTTTTTCAATTTGCTGGAAACGGTTCAAGCGATTATTTGGCACATCTTGATAATCTTGGCTTGGCATGGAAGTGAGCGGTCTACCGAAGATGGAATGTCCTGGTGTCAAAGGGTATTAGACCTTCTGGATCGCTCGAGAGAGGGGTAAGTGGTCGTGAATTGAGGATTGCTTCAATTGCCTCAGTGGCCGAACTGTTACATGCCGGACTGCCACCCAGAGATTCCAGGTTGGATTCCCGGGCGGGGAGGAATATTTGAATGGCCTAAATTTATTTCTCATGAGTTGTGAGTGTCCATGAAATCCGCGACACAGGATTTCCCTAGTGCGGGGCTATGTTGAGTGTATGCGTTATTTCATGCTAATTTGGATAAGTGCTGTATAAAGCTCTTCAAAAGTTAAGCTACAATTGCCCAACACTCTTTGTAAATGATATTTGGTCGACTTTACACCAGCGTCCCATAGATCTTCGAAATGTGGCGAATAAGCTGGAATAAAACAGAAATTTATTTCTTCATGTGCGACCTCAGACGACAGCGAATCACAATTACTTTTTAAAAATTTTGAAAGGTCGTTGTAAGCGACAACAAATGATAGACCATTGTCGGAAAATATGGTTTCGGGTTTCCCCCTACGCGCAATGAATCTGCGTAATGCAAATAAACAATTATTGCTTATCAAGTCACTAACCAGTTCAATGTGGACAGCCTTTGTCGTGAAACATATAAAAAACGCTATGTACACCGTCACCAGCCTACATCCACGACCTTGACGATTAGCAGTAAGTTCACTTATTTTCTTGATTTGAAGCTTATCTATCCTTAAATCCACGTAGACAAAATCCGCCTTCATGTACGGGACCTAACACAGGGGATAAAAATAAAAATAAAAGTACGTATGAGAGAAAAACGCCTTGAATTGGTGAATAGCAAAGTCAACCATTAAAATAATGGCTACTTATAATAATATTTAGGCGCTATTTATAAAAATGAGTCTTCATGCGTGAACACCCACTCTTAAGGATGACTTTCCTCAAAATTAAATGGGACCACTATGGAGGTACCCTCTTTTCAATAAAAAAATAATCATCAAAATCGGTTCTTAAATCGCGAGTTATCGCGTAATACATCAAAAAAAAAGTAAAAAAAACATGCAGTCGAATTGAGAACCTCCTCCTTTTTCTAAATCGGTTAAAAAAACATATAATCGAATTAAGAACCTCATCCTATTTTTGAAGTCGGTTAAGAACTAAATATTACCAATACAGGCCCATTCCACATGGAACAATAGTTACTAACACTCTTTCGTATTTCAACTCGATGATCTCGCCTGTTGGCATTTTAGAGTGGCTACACACGGCGTGAAAGTTACCGCGATGCAAACGCACGTTCGTGAAATGTGCAAGCGCCTATAAATCCCAAGTGTAGCGACGCAATCGCGCGTTTATAGTCGAATGTGTCACCAATTAGATGGTTAAATTTCACCTTTATTTGCTAACCTAATGATAATGCCATTTAAAATATAACTATATACTATGGAGTAGTGTTTTCGATTAAATCAGTTGACATGTGAGTTGTAGCCGATTGCCAACGCTGTATGGAAAAAATCCTGAAAATTAGAAATACTGACTTGAAGTGACGCAGCCTGAGAACGGTTTTCTATATAAAATTTAAGTCATCTATGGAGATCTCTGCATACACTGAGGTTCAAAAGCTTATTTAAGAAAAGATACGGTGATTCACGTTGTCAAAAGCCTACAAGAAGTCAGTGTAAATGGTATGATATCTCTAATCCACACATTAAGTAGATACGAAGTCCGAATGAAGCAATAATTTAGTCTCCAGACTAATACGTCTGTGGCAAAACCTGTGTCGCTGTGAAGAGATAAAACCCGAGAAATCAGCGGACAAATGATGTGTCACTACCTTTTACAGAATCTTACTTCATGATTTGAGATTTGACGTGATTTTAGAAGTTAAGATAACTTAAACCTATTTTCATGTGTTATGAATAAAACAAGTTAAGAGTGTATTAATAATTATAAGTTGAGAGTGTTCAAAATTTTTAAGAAATATTAAGTGGAACGTAAAAAAAACATTTTTGTGTTTTTTTTTTTTAATTGTAGTCGTTTTGAACAAAACTTGTACAAACAAAACTAATCCATATTGACGCACGTGCAAAAAAAAAGCACAATTATATTTTAATTTACATTCAAATAATTCATTCAATTAATGTGAATCGAATTCATTGTTTTGAATGGCATAGAAAATCATGTTTCTTTTTCAATTTGTTCGGAGTACATCTGTTAACTTGAAAATACATTAATCGCAGCTTCTTTGAATCCAATTTCTATAGTAAATAGTTTGCGATAAACACGGGCCGAGACCAAAACTGCATGGTTTTTTTAATCATCCGCTGCATAAAACGGATGATAAAAGCAGATCGATGAGGTGAATCAGTATAACACACACACTCAACATAGCCCTTCAATAGGGAAACCCTGCCTCACGGGTGCCATGGACATACACATAGACAACCACAAATTATACCCAAACTCACGAGAGACATAAATGTAGGCCATAAAAATATTTCTGCCGGCCCGGGAATCGAACCTGGAACCTCTGTGTGGCAGTCCGGGACGGTAACCGTTCGGCCACGTAGGCAGTTAATCCACCTTATTACCCTTTACACTAGTAATAATGGTAGTACATAGTACTTCCGGAGATTGTATAATAAAACTTCAACGAATAGATTGATGTACAGAAAACAAATTTTCCTTTTCAATGAGAGAAGTACCGGAAATTTTCAAATTATTCATTCTACAAAATTGATCAAGTTCCTTATTTTCCTTCATTAGATCAATCGGTGATCCTTGAAATTCAAAATATCTTTATTCGATACATAAGCAAATAACACTTGAAATGGATCAAATACGCCTCAACTCGTTAGTAAGGCAGATTCCTATCAGAAAATTAAATAAGAAATTCTAGCTGTTGCTCTTGGCGAATAGATATATGTCCAGATTTTTTATATCTAGTGACGGGACGAATAAGTTGTGCGCTTGGTGGGTAAGGCACACCCACGTCCATAACAGTTGCAGTGCCACTCAGATCTTTAAATCACAAAGATCTGAGGAGCACAGCCACTGCGCTCGTCACCCTGAAACATAACTTGACAAGTCCCTTGTGCCCGTCATTTCACCGGCACCCTTACCCTTCAAAATCGGAACGCAGTAATGCTCTCATTACTGTTTAGCGACAGAAATAAGTAACATAGCAGTAGTTCCTTGGACGAACTCTTTCACAAGGAGCTCTACTGCTACTACCATTATAACATGGGCGTATACATTTAATAAAACAATTATTACTATTATTTA
>NW_020654289.1:8096889-8117095 GCF_003589595.1 Hyposmocoma kahamanoa
TGTTAGTATTTTACGCGATAGCTCCGGTATTTGTGAACCGATTTTCATGATTCTTTTTTTGGTGGAAAGAAGGTACCTCCATAGTCGTCCCATTTCGTTTTGAAGAAAATCATCCACCTCTAAGGGTGGCTGATCACGCATGAACACTCATTTTTATAAATAGCGCTTAAATTTTACTTAAGGAGCAATTATTTTAATGGTTGGTTTTGCTATTCTCAAATTCAAGGCGTTTTTCTCTGTCAATATACTTTGAGCAGTGAGAACCGATTTTTATTATCTCCTGTATAGTACAGGAGATTTATTGAAATATCCCATTTCAATAAATCTTGGCAAATAGATGTAATTCCACGTACTTTTGAGGTCGGTTTTTTAGTACTCTGTACTGAGATTATTAAGGTGTAAATTTCATACAGTATACGTTTAAACATTGATAGAAACCGCTGCATCATGAAGTACGTAAGAGCTGTGAAATTTTTTGAATAAAGTATTTGTTTGACGACAATTTTGTAAATGGCAAATTTTAAATATCAACAAGAATCTTGTTTTAAAAGCGTATACATTGTCCCTTAAATTTATACTTTGTGAACACAAGAATTGCCAGTTAATTTTTGTTTATTTTGTTATATTGCGTCTATCGTTATTTTCCAAGGTTGTTCAACGCTAGTGTTAACATGTTAAAATTTCTTTAAAATTTTATCTCTTAAAGACATTTTTAGGCACAATTTGTAAATTGCCCTAACACCACGCGTCTGTAGTAAGTACATAGATTTCTCCAAAGCAAAATGTATTGTAATATTGGTTTTGTGGCATTTGTAATATGAAATAAATAATTCAAATCTGTTACACTGGCTTCAATACTAAAGGCACTCAATTTTTTAGGTTATTTTTATTTTGGAGCACATCTTACGGTCTTATAAACATTTTTTTTTATTTTTACTTAACATCTTCACTCCGCGAAGATCACCGCGAACTAACCTTAGGGGGTCACCATACTTAAACACAGAATCGGCTTGATCCGAGCAGAAAAATCTATATGTCCATGTAATGGATATCCGCTAACGCGCACATTCCACACCCTGAACGAAATATGGAACAGCATTGACGTGTTCCACTGTTCTCTGAGTGGATTCACAATGGTAGCGCTTTATATTTTACATTACATATTTACTCATAAATATAGCATTGTGTTGGTAATCTGTAATAATAGATAAAGTTTCATAAATAAATAAATAAAATAAAAAGTAATAAGAGCGACAATAACGTAGCGCGTTTCGCTTCCATTCGTATCGCCAATACAAACCACACAACAACGTTCTTTGGCTCATCTCGGGCATAAAGCTGACCGCTTTCCTAACCGGCTTAATCAATAAATGTAGTGATTCCCTTACTAGGGGGTGAACAACAACCGATACTGGACATAAGCTGACGAAATATACATAGATAGATAGATATGAGGCCTTATCGCTGAGAGCGATCTCTTCCAGACAACCTTTGAGGCAGAGGAGAACTGAACAGAGAGGGAGACGTAGTGTGCCAGTTATATAAAATTTAAATGCATGATTAAAAACCTTCACTATCATATTATGAAATAATAAGTGACCATAATATTATATATAATAGTGTGTGTGTGTGTGTCATAGTGTGTCAATTAATTAAACTTCTACTTATAATTAAATCAACAGACTAAGTTGCAGACTACAATCGAGCCAGAAGCACCGTTAACAGTGCAGTCTTAACAGTAAAGGAGTCTTTAAAATACTCTGAGCGGGTGAAAGGAGGTTTCTGCAGGTTATCCATTTGAAATCTCAGTTCACGGTTGTGATCCGTACCGAGGAAGCAAAAACGATCCTTAAGGTATGAAGGAGTGCAAGGGGTCATAGAGCGCGTTATAGACAAAGCTGAGAACGTGCTCCTCACGTCGTAGCTTTATGAGGAGCCACTGAAGCCTTCTCCTATATTGGGACACATGGTCGAACTTGCGCAATCCGAAATATATTCTCCCAGACAAATCAATGTTAATACCGTCCGCACATTTTTTCATTGCCCTTATTGAATTAACAAAATAATCTATATTGACGAAATAAGAAGAATGTATCACAGTCTAGATTTAAAAACGTTCGTCGTTATTCACTAAATTTAATATGGTATGACTTTTTCTTTTTCTCACGATATTTCAAGTGACAGGACGAACAAATCGTGCGCCTGGTGGTAAACGACACGCCTATCCACAATAGTTGCAGTGCTACTCAGAGCTTTAAATCGCAAAGACCTTAGAGGCACTGCCACTAAGGTCTTTGCGAATGCTTTGCGACTGCGCCCGTCACCCTGAGACGTAAGTTGACAAATCCCACGTGTCTGTAATTTCACCAGCACCCTTACCTTTCCAAACCGGAACGCAGTAATGCTCAGATTACTGTTTGGCGGCAGAAATAGGTATGGTGGCAAATCTTTCACAAGGAGCTCTACTGCTAATAAGCTAGCGTGACCTACTAAATGCTCGAGTATTTGAAATTTGAATAGTGAGGTAAAAAGTCTCCATTTATTTGGTTCTCGTCGCAAAAAACTAGATTTAGTCGGACCGCCGTTTCAAAGTTATGAGGGTGTTTTACTGTCCGCGTTGGAATAAACGATTCCTCAATCGCGAGAACCACATCCAGCATCTGATTGCTCTAAAAAGTTATGATATAGTCGAATTCTAGTCGTAAAAACCTATATATAACCATAGCTCCTAGGTTAGATCTGATTGCACCCAGACAAAGACGTTAATTAGTCGGCTCTGGTCACATAATGAAATAAGGAATGCTGTTATACACTCCCGGACACGGAAGTCGAGCCACCTTGCATTTTCAGTATTAATTTGCCTGAACTTAAACAATATTCGATTGATCGAAAACTACTAAGCTATTTTGAAATTGGTATACTAAACGTCATTTCCAAGAGTCCTTGTTGATAATTTGAATTTATAAAACCGGGAAAAACTGTTTTCTACGGTGATAACAATATTTTTGTGTTCTGCCCTTTAAGAGTCAAAATGCAAGGTGACTCGATTTATGTGTCCGGGAGTATATTTATATATAATAATAATAACGCACACACTCAACATAGCCCCGCACTAGAGAAACCCTGGGTCGCGGGTGTCACAACACATGGCAACCACAAATTACACCCAAACTCACGAGAGAAATAAAAGTAGCCCATACAAATATTTCTCCCGGCCCGGGAATCGAACCTGGGATCTCTGCGTAGCAGTCCAACATGGTAACCGTTTGGCCACATAGGCAGTTAAATATAGGCATATAAATTATGATTTTATGATTTACGCCTTTATGACCCGACTCCTTGACTATTTATTGAAAATAGTGACAATGTGTTTGCACTCTTTGAGTGTCATGTATATTAATACATTTTGAATTAGGATATTTATTAAATGTAATAAATACACTTACCGCTATCTAGTTAACGTTCATGAGCAATTACGACAAGACCGACATAGTAATTATTTACATAAATTAATTATACACCTCTATGGGCCGCGTATGTGACACTAAATCCTCATTTATTGGACAGACGTATAAATTATCTACCTACGTAAATAATACAATAATGAATTATAATAATTATTTATTTAATAAAGAAAAGCAATGACATTACCATATATGACAACAATTTACGAGAGTTTTCCAAAAGATAACGATATATATTTATTTATGGTACTAAGTGACAAACGGGGCGAACAATCCGTCTGGTGGTAAACACCTGTCCACAGTAGTTTCAAAGTCTAATAATCATTTATTCCATACGTAAAATTATTACACTTGATAACGTCATTTTTTAAGCTACTGCTCGTTCACTACGCAGTGCCACTCAGAGCTTTAAATCGCAAAGACCTGAAGGGCACTGCCACTGCGCCCATCACCCTAAGAAATGTGTTGACAAGTCCCGTGTGCCTGTAATATCATCAGCACCCTTACCTTTCCAAACCGGAACGCAGTAATATTCAAATTACTGTTTGGCGGCAGAAATTAGTAAGGTGGCAGTCTTTCCTGAATGGACTCTTTCACAAGGAGCTCTAATGCTACTAAAATGCCATTAAAAATAACCCCGAACTCTTGAACTGGGATATCTTATGTCTTGGGAATTAGTGATTCCTTCAACATTGGGTACTTAATATAGTATACAGTTTCAGTAGCAAATAATTTACTATACGACACAGTACTATCGTATTCACTTTGAATTATTGTACTTTACGTGTATTTTTATTTCCTTGTAAATAACGGTGAATGTGGTTGAGAGAGTATGTTTGTATGTATGTTTTTTTTTACACGAAACGCACGTCTTTTTCCTTCTTATTACAAGTGTATAAAGCTTTTTATGACCAAAATAAAGCAATTCCTTGTCAACGGGTGTGGTGACATCTTTAGTCGTACAAGACAACTTGATTGTATATTTATTATCTTGCTTATAAAGTTTTACGAATAGTACAATGGAGTTGCTAAACTTTTTGTCACCTTGTACAAACATGATACGAATAACAAATTTTTATGTCAATGTTATTAGTGCAACAGACCCCTAATTCTGCTTCCGCACCCGCGGAAGTTTTGCACGCTTTTTCACATCTATTTCCATTTCTGTTTCCGTAACTTTTATAACGAAATTTTAAGAAACAAGCCCTGTTTGGAACGTCCGTTAAGATCGTTACACATCCGCTTTCGCAACCGATTCTGCTTCCGCTAAGACTTACTTCTGACTTCTATTTCCATTTCTGTTTCCGTTATGAAACTGCCGTTGTACTATCAGGTTCGATGTCCCAATATGCAACGTCATATTGCACACTACTCGTCACAGCTATTAGTTTGATTGATATTTAAATTATTCATGTTTTCACGTAATGTACATACATTGTTGTGTACTTCTGTAACAAAATTAATTAATTACATTTAGTGATTTAATAGCTGCTTATACGTATTCAGTAATTAGATGAATAGAAACACGAGAAGAACTTGGTTGTAAGATAACAAATCTGTTATACAGTGACTGCAGAAACAATTAAAACTTTACTAAGAAATATTTATCTACGTCTCGTATAGAAAAGTTTCACTTATCAAAACTACTTTTAAGTCGCACTGTGGTTACTACACCACCTTGTTATTGGCTTGAGAGGAAAAATTTTAAGATGCTACTAACGAAATTAGTCTATAAACTTTTATGCTTACATATAAGAGTTATAAAATTTCACATGTACAAGTTCTTATTATTGTTAAAGACTTTCATGTGATAAAAGCACTTTCGACTTTTGGCTTTAGTATACCACGGGTACGAATTGGTGTTAATGCAGGGCTGGCACGACTAGCGCGGGAGCGACATAAAGCGCAAGATATTGTAATTTTCTATGCGAGAATAGCAGTATCTCGCGCTTTATGTCACTCTCGCGCAAGTCGCGCCCAATCGTACTAGCCCTACTGGTGTAGAGGCGTAGAATAGAAAAAAAAGCGAAAGCTATTCATTGCCCCTTGCGCTTTGTTCTATGCAATAATTTAAAAAATATATATTAAATAAATTTTAGTATTTAATTGAAGTAGTCAAAAATAAGTTTTAAGACTTTGTAGATGTCCGTTCCCCACTATTCAACGCAAAATAGTAAACGAACTAAACAAGCAAGATGTCAAAATTGATAGCATTAGTGTACATTTGTTTGAAAGGACTTCAAAAGTTATTAGTTAATATTTTGGAATTTAGGTAGTTTTACAACGTTCCTTCAAGTTAGGATTCCACTTTCCATTTTACATCAGGTGGAGTGGACTGACTGTCTGATATAAAAAATCAAAACAAAACGTTGCTTTAGAATGTTAATAATCTCAGTTCAGAGTACTAAAACAACCGACCTCAAAAGTACGTGGAATTACGTCTATTTGCCACTATACAGGACTTGACGCTGGAGATAATAAAAATAGGTTCTCACTACGTCACTACTCAAAGTATATTGAGAGAGAAACGCCTTGAATTGGAGAAATAGCAAAATCAACCATTAAAGTAATTGCTCCTAAATTAAAGTTAGGCGCTATTTATAAAAGTGAACCTTCATGCGTGAACAGCCGCCCTTCGAGGTGGATGATTTTCTTCAAAATGAAATGGGACCACTATGGAAGTGCCCCCTTTCCAACAAAAAAAGAATCATGAAAATCGGTTCACAAATACCGGAGTTATCGCGTAACATACATATAAAAAAAAGAACATACAGTCGAATTGAGAATCTCCTCCTTTTTTGAAGTCGGTTAAAAATCACGCAGTGGTAAAGGACATTAATTCCTATAGTTGTTTGTTTTTATAGCCGCTCACGCGATGCGCTCATCCTACCGCAAAATGGCGGCTATTTGGTTTCGCAAATTAGAAAAGGATTCAGTTTAAATACAAGTTTTTAAAAATAAAAATTATTATTCTGCATTGCTAAATAAATACCCTCCGTACTACAACAAAAACATCTCAAATAAAATGCAGTAATACACCGCAAATCCTGCACTTAAAAAGCACTAATGAAATTTTTGGTGTACTTGGGTAAATATGATAATATTCCGTTTGAGTGGTTCTAATGTTTACCATGAAATTACTCCTTAAAGTATAGTTTATAAACATTTATATTCAGGGTAAACTTAAAAAACGCAACTTACGGTATGTTTTCAATAAATAAACACCGACATCACCAGCCCAAACAATAACAAACACGATTGTCGTGACGTATTTTTGAAGTTGTTTATTTTTTTAAATGATAGACCCAGGCGTTAAAATGGTTTGCTAGAGTAGTAAAACAATATTAGTTCTTTTACCTGTTATAACTTCGATATCCGATAAATCGGTAGAAAATCATTACCGGCACCTCTAGGTGTGGTATGCTTCCAGAGACCCATGAATCGCGTGAGCTTATACATATTTTCTTTGACTTGAAGATTGGTTTTAGGCACTTAGTGTTCTTTACTTCTTACCTACAGATTTATTTTGATTAAATAAATATGTTCCTTTTTTTTCTTGATGAACGGCTTGTGAGACTCATTAGTCTCAATTCTGCCAGTGTCCGTTTATCTCGTGTTATAAACGTTGTGGAGGGTGTGATAAACAATATACAGAAAAATTTGTTCGGTGACTCAGGGAGCATCAAAGAGATTTTTGCGCAAATTATTCCTAGAACAAAAGAGACGACACAAATTAGACAACACAAGTCGTTAGAAACATATATGCATATCAAATATAGTGTTAATACATGAATCATATTTACAGTTTAATATGATTTATATGTACGAATTTTAGGCTGGTTTTAGTCTTACGCCGACGGCACGCTCACCGTCAGCGCTGATTGTCGAGATATATGAACTTCTAGGAAGCGTTTTTGAATGATGCGTAGCTATCAGCGCGCACGGCGATCAGCGCTGACAACTACGCGGCCGTACGCGTCGCGCGTCAGCTCCGCGTAGCTGTCCGCGCTGACGATCGCACGAGCGCCTCTGCTTTCAGTGAGCGTTCTAGAGTCGAGCGGAGCGGACGTGGTCAGCGCGTACAGTCATGGCGAATCGCGAAGTCGATACTGGTCGAGTTATCGATGAGGTACGCCTGAGGAAGAAATTGTCAGCCCTCAAAGTGCCATATAACAAGACAAATTCTCCTGCAACGGCTCTCTGCTCAATCAATAGATGAACGTGTAGTCTTCGTCGTCGCCGGTTTTTATTTTTTTGGGATAGATAGTACAAAGCAGCAATAATTAATACACTCCGCATTTTGGTCGTCGTCTGTACAGCAAGGCGGTCAGTACGATACTAAAACGAGCCACGCTGAGCCTCAGCGCTGACAAACTACGCGCTGAGCTATGAGCATTGACGGTGCGCGTGCCGTCGGCGTAAGACTAAAACCAGCCTTAAAATAATATGATACATTTTTGGGTGAGAGGATAGGAACAACAGGCATTTAAAGGAAGTACAACAAAAGATAGAGGAAGGGAGGAAAATATTTTCCTAGATGTGTAGTGTATGCACATAATGTTTACATTACATTATACAATATAAGTTACACTGCGGCCGACCGTTCCCGCATTACGACACTAGACAATGGTGTGAGCGGACGTATCGCACGTATTCGTGAAGTAAACACATGTTGTTTCATTGAGCTATCCCTGTACTAAGTAGAGTAAACGCCACAAATGGCGACGAGGATAAAGAACGTGGGTTGAATTAATAATATTTCACAATGTCGTCGAGGTTATCGGCTCCGACTCAATTTTATCAAAA
The DNA here is from genome assembly GCF_003589595.1 of Hyposmocoma kahamanoa. NCBI lineage: Eukaryota > Metazoa > Arthropoda > Insecta > Lepidoptera > Cosmopterigidae > Hyposmocoma > Hyposmocoma kahamanoa. The sequence goes on from NW_020654289.1 coordinate 8,105,160, forward strand.
AAAAAGAAAGACGTGGAGGTATGTATCATGATTTCAATTCATTAGAATCCATTTCACTAAGGCATAAAAAACGTAATATCTGCATATTGGAAGTATGTACCATGCATTAGTTGAAATAATTGAAGTCCATTAAATAACATATTATCCGCATATCATGGTGTACTACACCCGTGTCGTATTCTACTAGCTCGAGAAATGATATAAACAAACTGAAACCGTTGGCTACTAAACTAGCCAAAAACACAAGTGCTAATACTAACAAAAAATAAATATTCTCGTTGTTGTGTAGTTGGTATTGCCTGTATTGAAATTGCCAACTTACATTGCAAAATTACCTACAAATTACGATGCTCACCTACGACTGTACATAATATGTGAGAGACTTTACAGGGAAATTGATAACCAGAGTAGATTTGTTGCTTGTATTTAAAAAAACTTGAAACTTAATAATTTACTTTATTTTGCTGCTACCTTCATTTAAATTACTTTATATTGAAGGACAAATACAGCAAAATCTGTAAATAAGTACAATTATTTACTCATTCAAGCATTACTATCAGAAAGTCCAAATGAATAAAAATAAAGTAAATTAATTTGCTACTCCGTGAAGGTTAGATCGACGATTCATTATAGCCACGCTCACTAATTAAATGGCTACGCAAATTAAAACTAAATAATGTCGTTTTTATGACCACACAATATTACTGAAAAAAATGACCACGCAAATTAAAAACATATAATGTTGACTTATGGCTACGCAATATTACTGAAACAAATGATCACGCCAATCAAAAACATATAACGTTGTTTTATGGCCACGCAACCTTACTGAAACAAATAGCCACGCAAATTAAAAATATATAATTTTGTTTCATGACCACGCTATGTTACTAAAACAAATTACCATGCAAAGTAAAAAATATACTGTTCACTAATGGCCACGCAATCTTACTGAAACAAATGGCCACACAAAATAAAAACATATAATGTTGATTTATGGCTACGCAATGTTACTGAAACAAATGACCACGCCAATTAAAAACATATAATTTTGTTTTATGACCACGCTATGTTACTGAAACATATGACCATGCAAATTAAAAAATATACTGTTCTTTAATGGCCATGCAATCTTACTGAAACAAATGTCCACGCAAATTAAAAACATATAATGTTAGTTTATGGCTACGCAATCTCACGCACAAGCAGTAAGAATACGGCTAGATAGCTGATTACTGTTAAAAGCCACCCACAATAATACATCACAAGGCTACGCAGTACTGTTACTGTTACATAATTATGTAAAAAACCACGCACAATAATATATGTCACATATTTAAAATCACGATTTTGTGCTTATGCAATTGGAATAATGTTGATTCTAATATTTCATATCGACAAGAAGAAGTAAATATCAAATGTTTTAAATAGCTTTAATAGCAATGAGACTCTAATATTATAGATAGCGTTGATACTCTACCATTGTTAAATTATGTTGATAAATATTATTCAATTATCAAATAGCCCTTACTGAATTACAAAAAATCCGATTTATCAATGTCCGAGTTTTTACATGTTCTTAAAGATGTCAGAGCAGTAATTAATTGTACCACTGACGAAAAAAAAAATTAAAAAAGTGTTACAACGAAACACCGATTAGGATGTTAGAGAGACGAGTGGAAAAATTGTGAAGAGCATTGACATAAATAACGAAAGTTTGTACAAATATGCTCCTCTTATATCTGTGGATGTTAATCCTTCTCATCTAATAAATGGATATTGAGTGTCAATACCGGAAAATATTGAAAAAATACATAACGCACAATTAGCAGCTCATAGACTTATACGCTTTTGTTTGAATATCTCCTCCAGAGCAACGGAACAAAATTATTAATGTGCTACTATCTGTACGTATTAGAGACTTAAAGCGAGCTGGCAACGTTCAGTCGTGCATCTCACTCTACCTTATACTAAAAGCAGTGAAAGATAGTTCATTTTCCCGCTCGCACCGCTCATACTGAATAAAAGACAGATGAACTATCAACGCTAACCTTATCCAGGCCTATACCCAGCAAGGTTGAAATCCGGATGATGATTTTCTATCAACACAGACAGTTCATAGTTTGAATTAAAAAGACCTTAATAGTTCATCACTATTAAGACCGTGCAGGACGAACGTCATGTCGGTCACTATCGGAAATACATTCCTTATAGTTCGTAAATGAAATATATAAGCCTACTATGATCTAACTAACTACTACAAGCCTACTGTTTTTAAAAAAAAATAGGCGAGTAATAATGGTTGCTGTAAAGGTTGCACATTAGCTTCAGGACCTAGCCCTCCTGTGTCTATGAAAAGACGCGAATTGCCAACACAACTGTGATCTGATAAGTTATTGATTTTACAGGTTTATATATATTTCTCGTAATTGACTGTTACAGTCGCATTAGGAAATCCATAATTATTCCAGGAAATCGTAAAGGTTGTACATTTTTCCAAACTTGGCACCCAGTCAATATGCCATTATTATATCGAACATTATTAATTTAAATCTTTCCACTCGGAATTTGGCATTAGACATAGGGCGCTATGTCGTGACGACAGATTGTCGTGCAGTTTACAGTGTCGTGGCTTGTATATTTTAATGAAGTTGTTCACATATAGCACGACATGATTAAATGTCGTTCACAATTTTTTATCGTTACAACGACAAACTGTCGTCACGTTGAGAACAGCTAGAACGACAGTCGTCAGACGATAAAAAAAGTCACTATAAAAACGAGACGACAGATTGTCACAGCTCCTATTGTCGTCACGTTTTATTTATCGCTGTGAGCACGTATTCTGCTCCCTGCCCTCCCCCCTTGTACCCCGCACCCTCTGCTTGCTTTGCAGTAGCGTTGAGTCGTAGCCAGAGATGGGCAAGGAGGCTGTCGTTCAACGATAAAAAATCGTCCACGACAGATGGTCGTGATATGGGAACAGGCTAGACACGACAGTCGTCTAACGATAATAAAACGTGACGACGTAGTGGGAACGAGCTTTGAATTGTAAGGGCTACTATACTTCCCACAACCGAACGGCGAGATCTTAAAACAAAACCGCGACAAATTAAGCGTTTCAAAATAAGTTAATTTCAAAACTCCGTCTGGAAGAACGATCTTCTGTATTACCTTATGATGCATAATAGCACCCCATATGCAGTTATATAAGCAAAAGAAGAAATATACACGTAGAAAATGACTAGACAAGTCAAGAATTAAGAAGGATAAAAGAAAATAGAGGGACAATTGCAAATTCGTAATGTCTGTGAGGAGGTGTCAAGTTGATACTTAATTGAACTTAATTGAACGGACATAATGAAGAACAATGTAAAATGCCTATGTTTATTTGGTAGATTTTAACAGTTAGTAATGATTATAAATGTAAAGTAAAAGTACACATTGTTAAAATTGTATTAAAAGGGAGAGTTGTAGTGTATGCACATAATTGTGCCATAGACATTAACCAATTTAAGTTACACTGCGGCCCGCCGTTTCCGCACTACGACACTAGACAGTGGTGTGAGCGGACGTATCGCACGTGTACGTGAAGTAAACACATGTTGTTTCATTGAGCTATCCCTGTACTAAGTAGCATAAACGCCACAACATAGAACGACTATTTCATACAAAAGGGGTTAAAAATAAAAACGTAATGACTACTTTTTATTTGTAAAAAAACTTAATTCTAGAATCAATATAAATACATTCGTTTTACTTAAATTCAATACACAATGGACAAAATAATTCACTCATGTCCTATAACTCTAACAATGAGCAGAATAACCACTATTATTAACAAATTCAAAATTTTAGTAAACAGTATTAAGTTTTTTTATGCTACCTAACGTCGAGACGAACAAATCGTGTGCCTGTTGGTAAGCGACACTCCTGGCCATAACAGTTGCAGTGCCACTCAGAGCTTTTAATCACAACGATTTGAAAGGCACTGCCATTGCGCCTGTTATCCTGAGACATAAGTTGATAAGTTCCATGTGACTATAATTTCACCAGCACCCTATCACTATGTATATTACTATATATCTGTATATACAATGAAGATACGTAGTGAATATTTCGATATTGAGTTATCATCCGATTTCTATTTTCTTTGTTCACTGAATTTCTGCAATGATTTAACACCTATGGAGGAAGATCCATCACCGTAACGTCTAGCATTTAAATATGTAATAAGGGAGATTGTATATATTTTAAATAATTATTTGTGGACATATTAATTGTCACTTGTCATTTAGACTTTCACGATTTTCACACTTTATTTTATTTTAAATTCAGGATTTAATCGTGTGTGCAACATGTATTGTTTAGCTAAACGTTTCGGACGTGTTGCAACGTCCATGATCTCGAAGAGATTGTACACGACTAATCAACAAGTTTAATTATAATTAAGTCCCGATTTTAAAATCAAATATTGTGTGAAAATCGTAAAAGTTTAAATCAATGAATTGCAACCGGTACGGGCCGGCAATTGCAGTCCCTTCAAGAACACGGACGATGCAACATGTACGAAACGTCGAGATAAACAAAATATGTTTTATATTCAATTAAGACCCGATTTTCAAATCGATTTTCAAATGTTAATAAGCTAGTAAACAATATACACACTTATAACATACGTAAGATATTTTCAAAGTTATCTATTTTCTGCTAATATTTCGCCTAAAGTTATTTTTATTAGGCACTGTTTATGAGTCTCCTTTGTGCGAGTTTATTGACTCCGTACGCAACCCCAGCGCCCAGGCGCATTATCAATTTTCTACCCTATAAAGTTACTTCGTAATCTTTGTGATTTGCACCAGATTTATAGAACAACTTCTCTAATAAGCATATTTATTTTGAAGAAAGAGAACGGTTGCTTCTTAATTGAGATGTCCTCGATTTGAACCTCTATGATAATAACAAAAAAGGTGAGAAGACTAAAGTACACACTCAACATAGCCCCGCACTTGGGAAACCCTGTGTCGGGGGTGCCATGGACACACACATAGACAACCACAAATTACACCCAAACTCAAGAGAGACATAAATGTAGGCCATACAAATATTTCTCCCGGCCCGGGAAACGAACCTGGGACCAGACGTGGCAGTCCGGCATGGTAACCAATCGGCCACGGACGCTGTTATGTTGGCATGCACAGGACTGTAATATGTAAGTTACGCACATTTACCTCTTGTTGAAGATAAATGATAATATCGTGATGCATGTCGGATAAGTAGAGCCCCTAGAAGACGTATGCAGCAAACTATTTCTTAAATGAGTGGGTTTAAGAGGCTCTAAGAGGAACTCCGGTTGACGATTTTTTTATAATAGAAAGTGACGGAACGAACATATCGTGCGCCTGGAGTAAAGCGACACACCTATACGTAACAATTACAGTGCCACTCAGAGCTTTAAATGGCAAAGATCTTGGGTGCTCTGCCACTGCGACTGTCGCCCTGATGCGCAGTTGACAAGTCCCATGTGCCTGTAATTTCACCAGCATCCTTACCCTTCCAAACCAGAACGCAGTAATACTCACATTACTGCTTGGCGGCAGAAAAAGGTAAGGTGGCAGTACTACAAACTCTTTAACAAGAATCTCTGCTACTGTGATAGGGCAGGATGATAATGAACGGTATTATTAAGAAACCAATGCTGCATGAAAAATTAGATTCACGAAATAAACATATCTTCTTCTATCTACACGTTGTGAAGAAAACTAGGCGGGACAAAAGCACTACGAAACACTTCGTCCTGAAAAATCTACAAATGCACCCACCTAGAACCTTGTTCAACCGGTGTTGGCAATGGCAAATTATTACAAATAATCTTCCTGAAGTGCTTATACATATGTATATCTTTCATACATCGACCTGTAGTTCACTTCTAAGTCTTTCTATTCTATACATAATGGCGAGTTCGTTTACCAGCCGCCTGTGTCCGCTTTGCCATAATTTCGCAGATAGATAACCTAATGTATTGTTGTCGAAGTTACGTTGCCAGTCTCGTAATATTTGGTAGCGGATCTGCGAAAAGATTAAGGCAATATAAGAATAATAAAAACTGTATTTATTGCTTCTTACCTTAAGAAATTAATAACTACGTGAAAACTACATGCAACTAACACAGAACAAAAAGAGAAAACAAATGCTGAAACTGGATCAAAACACTCTGCTTCCAGTGAGACTAATCTCGTGTGATATAGATAATGACATATTAAACAAATATCTAAGAATTATGGCGAATGTCGATCGCAAAGAGTTTTTGGTACTATAGATATAAATCCACCTTCAACGCTCAACAGTCGGAGGCTATCTCACGCAAAGTCATATGAAAACGAGACAGAGATGGTAAAGTAATGATGGCTAAATTATTTTACATAATAAAATGTTGACATAAATGTACTTTTAGCTATAACTACATTGTCACTGAAATGACGACAATGCGTGTTTCGTTATATTCAGACATTTCAATTCAAATAGATTTGAATACAATTGATAAAAATGAAATGTCTATACTGCAAAACTTTACAATCTAGCATCTCCATTGATACCGAGAATAGGATTCTTGTACTATAGAGATCCTGATATTTTCTATGAAGTGAGAATACGACATTATTTTGATACCGAGAAAAAGTTGCAACTTTCAAGAATCGTCACCCTTGTAATATACTACTTGTATTGTGCAAAAGCTACAGAGTATGGAAAGAAGAGAACGTTTTTTTATAATATCAACAGACGGGACGAACAAGTCGTGCGCCTGACGGTAAGCTACACTCCTGTCCATAACAGTTGCAGTGCCACACAGAGCTTTCAATCCCAAAGCTCTGAGGAGTACTGCCACTACGACCGACACCCTGAGACAAAATTTCATAAGTCCCATGTGCCTGTAATTTCACCAGTACCCTTACTTACCCTTGAAAACGAAACACAGTAATGCTAACATTACTACTTGGCGGCAGAAATAGGTAAGGTGGCAGTACTTCCCTGGACGAACTCTTTCACCAGGAGCTCTACTGCTGCTAAATTTAGGTAGTATATAATGTTTAAGTTATACAATATAAAAATATAACAATATTATCTTATGTACATGTATTATTGGATGTTCCCTAAAGGTAAAAAAGAAATATAATACTAGTAAACCATCTACTAACGGACCATTACCATGGTTATTAAGCTATGTTTAAATGACGCATCATACATTTTGGATAGGTAAACAAATTTTTTCCTCGATATTTTTTTTTGTTAAAGTTATTTGTATTATCTCCAGTTGAAATATCGTCACACGTTTTTGCGCACAGCAATAAATGTCTTGTTGATTTTGCATAAGCTGAATTTAAATGATGATTTATTAAAAATGTTCGTATGGGTAGGATGGATATCAGTAGAATAACGACATAAATATTTATGGTCGACAACCTGATGACAGGTGGACCTTAGCGTAGATATTTCAACAACACAGTATATCTTTAAAAATTACCAGATTTTACCAGAGTCATAACTTTATAAAAGTAACAAAAATAAACAGTATTGTTTGACAAAACTGGAGTAAAGCTGGTGGAGATTCATAGTCTTTGCTTAATTGGTAATTTTCAGGTCAGTTTTCTGTACCTAATTAAGTAGGTACAGAAACTAACCTGAAAATCAGTGGCAGTTTTTATTATTTAAATGGTCTAGATTATTATCCTGAAGCATTATTTAACATTCGAGTGCAATAACCCGAAATGTTATTTTAATTTTTCACAACATTATATTTGAATACTAAAATAATAAAAATTGCCACCGGAATTTGGTAACGAACCTGAAAATTACCCTAATCCTTTAGGAGACCAGCACGTATCAAACAAACGTATTTTACAATGTGTGTTGGTATAAAACTAATTAGTAATGATAATATACTAAATAATAATAATATATTAGTCTTGAGCTGGTTCAAATAGCCTAAAAAATATAAAATAAATATACGCTGATAAATTTTAATATTTTTGTATTCTCGGGTACAAGGTACAAAGCGCATACCTCTCGTATAGATTCCGTCGGATTCTCGTACAGATAGTTTTCAATAATCCGTTCGTTAATGCCTAAGTTGACAAAAGTCTTCTGCCATTTACTGCCTATATACTCGGCTGTATGTATTACGTACTTGCGGGTAACCTGGAAAACATTGGTTTTATAACTAAAGAATAATAACATTATATATAATATTTATAAGTACACGATGTTTATATTGAATATAGAACAAAAAGAATCCGAGTACAGATTTCACTGTCTCACTGGCCTAACACCTGTTTTATGATTGTTATGTTATGTGACGAACAAGTCATGCACCTGGTGATAAGCGACACATCTGCGTTATGGGCAACTTGGAGCTTTAAATTGCAAAGATCTGACGGGCATTGCCACTGCGCCCATCACCCTGAGACATAAAATTGTTTAACCTGTGCCTTTCACCAATACCCTTAACCTTCAAAACCGAAAAGCAGTAATGCTCATATTATTACTTAGCCACTGAAATAGGTATGGTGTCAGTACTTCCCTAGATGAATTCTTTTCCAAGGAGCAGTAGAGCTACGATCAATTATTTAAGATTGGTAAAATTTGTGCTTATTATTATTATAAGTGTTCAAATAACTACGAATTTGTTACTATGTAATTTTGAGATCACATATTTCCAAAATTCAGTACCAGGGAAGTACCTTATGGAATCTGGACAGGTGGTGGTCAGCACTGCATAAGGGTAACCTGTAAAGCGCGTGATCTCTATGCGAAAACCGCAGTATCTCGCGTATTATATCCGTATCGCGCAAGTGGCGCCCTTTTCTGCCAGCCCTACTGGATACCGTAATGGTGTAAAGTGGAAATGGTGAAAAAGTGATTGAGAAGTTTTCTTTGAAGCAGTAATATGAGTATTCCAGCGTTCCGGTTTTTAAAGCGATGGGTGCTGTGAAATTCCAGATACATGCGATTTGTGAACTTACATCTCAGGAATGAATCGTGGAAATCGTGGCAATGTCTCTCAAATCTTTACAATTTAAAACTCAGAGTGGCACTGCAACAGCTATAGACAGGCGTGTCGCTTACCACCAGACCCACGACTTGTCATCTTATAAAAAAAAACATATCGTTAAACCCGTCACTCTCTTCATAAGTCACGGTATCAGTAACATCATTTGTGTGATATTCGTTTCATTCATGTTTTGTGATATGGCTTATCGGTTAAAAATAAAAAAAATTATCTGTCTAGTGAATTGATATTAGATAATAACGTTTTCTGGTTATTTTTTAATAAAACAATGTATTCGTGATACGTAGTTATTATTTTTTCAATATTGCAAATCATCATGGTGTTGTATTAAGAAAAATAATTCAAGAAAAGAAATACATACTGCCTAAATTCAATAACTATTATGGAAAAAGAAATTGGAACTATTTGTTACCTGCGTTAATGAACAAAATGAGTGAGGAATTTATATGTAATTATCAAAACAAGAAACACTATTAATCATATATTATGAAACATTTTTATTACTGCATAATTGTTATGCCATTTATATGCATATGTAAGTGAGCCTGTTTTTGTACTTGTCAAGGTATAATTAAGTTAGACTTTAAGATTTTTGCTCTATTTTATTATATTTTTACTTAAATAGACAAAACTCCTTCGTCACGGATAAACCCGGAAGGGCTTTTTAAACCCGGAAGAGCGAAGCTTGTATTTTGGTCAATAAAGAAAAAACAAAAAGTTATTTTGATACGTTCTATTGGCATGTGCCAATGTTAACTTTTTCACCGCTTAGTTATGTAACTAAGCGGTGAAATTAACATTACTGCGAGTTTTCGGTATTTGACGGCCTTGTGGCTTGCACACCGATTTTTCATGGTGTCGCCATCTATGAGTTCCCGGGTTCGTTCGATCAGTGCAGAAAACTAACTTATCTATATTGTCTCTGGTCTCGGTGTTTGTGGTGCAGTGGTTGATTCTGATTCCATAATACAATTGTACTTCAGCTACACTATACATACTATAACTTTGGAATCAGATGACATTGTACAGACAGACAATGTATGTGATATTGTCTGTTGTTTTGCTTGTTGTTCAGTTTTTTTTTTCACAAATTACAAATGCTATAAGACTTGAAACTTGTCCGTGATACGATTTAGTTGTTTACATACCGTTACGTAGTATACTCGTAATTTTGTGAATGTTTTGTCTTTAATAATCTCAGTACAGAGTACTAAAAAAACCTATCTCAATAGTTCGTGGAATGTATTTGTCTAGTTTTATTGAAATCAGCTACCGAAAAGTGCGCGAAACTGGATTCATCCCCTAGTTTGCCGCCCTTAGAGGTGGAATATTTTCTTTAAATTTATAAGGTAGCCTCCTTCCAACAAGAAAGAATCATCAAAATCGGTTCACAAATCGACCTCCTCCTTTTTTTAAAGTTGGTTAAAAATAGAGAGTTGATATCTGTAGTAAAGCTAAGCGAAAGAGCGTTTTTTACACGTACTTTTTCTTCTTTCATTTCTTTTTAAGCTGCTGAAATATTTTGCAATTCGGGGTTCTGGGCTCGATTCCCGGGCCAGGAGGAATATTTGTGTAATTGATTGTTGTGGAAATCGAACCGGGACCTCTGCGTGGCAGGCCAGCATGGTAACCGTTCGACCACGGAGGCAGTTAACCAGCTTCATCAAACATATTAGCCTTCAATTAAAAAAACCGGTTTGAGATCAGGCCATTCGTTTGGGAGTTACGATGCCACAAACAAACACACACTTACACAAACAAAGGTTTCAAATTTATTACTCTCCTCTTTTCACGTCGGCGTTTAAAAATTGATTATGATAATCTAATTGCGTATCACAAAGGCTAAACACCAAAACATGAGTAATTTCTACTAGCACTTGGCAGATTTTCTTTTTATTAAATATACTAATGGTATTATTATATACCACGGAAACCATAAAACGACATGTCGTAACATTTACCTTAGACGTGCACTCCATTAATAAATTGATGTCATTATTTTTGTCGACCATTTCTAGATGATCTCTGTCTTCTAGCCAATCGTGTAACCAGTGGTTGTTAACATTATAGGTATAATGGTTCTGATTATAGTAGACAGTCCCATTGTAGTAGGTGTAGTGGTCTCCGATGGTTACTCCAATGCAGTCTGTAATGTAGAACGCGTGGCCTTTGTGATCAGTAGCTGAAACAAATAAAAATATCCCCCTTGAATAATAAATTAATGCACAAATTCAGAAAAGGTTTTGCGACTCTCAAATCTCTAAAGCTGAGATTTGCAAAACGAAGTCAAAGGACTTGGACTAAGCTAAAATGGCGAGCTAAGCCCGTTTTATTTTTAACAGATTTTAATTATTTTTTGTTGGAAAGGGGGCACCTCAGTAGTGATTTAATTCAAATTTGAAGAAAATATTTCACCTTTAAGAGTGGCAAATTAGCGGACGAAATTCACCTACTTTCCGTTAACCGATTTCAATAAATAATACGTCTAGATGTAATACAGTATAAAAAAAATATTATTCAATTAGACGTTTCATTCAAGGCCTCAGTGGTCAAGTGACTTGCATTTTTCATGGTTTCGCCATCTCTGAGGTCAGTGCAGAAACTTGTATATATTGTCTCGGGTCTTGGTGTGGTGGTACCGTCGCTGTTTCCGATTTCCATAACACAAGTGCTTTAGCTACTTGCTTGGGGATCAGAGCAACTTATATGATGTTGTCTAATATTTATTTATTTAAACTTTTAGTTCACTTCGTAGTTTCTTGCTTCAACTTCTATAAAGTTCGTCTTGTAAATGTGAAATACTCGCTTAATTTGTCGCCATTTTTGCTTAGTTGAAGTCAAAGTTCGTTTTATAAATCTGAGCGTTTGT
>NW_020654289.1:8122095-8191978 GCF_003589595.1 Hyposmocoma kahamanoa
GTGTTTTCCTCTTGTTCACTCTGTGAAGCACTCGGTGAATTCTCCTGTGGATTCTTCTTTGACTTCTTCTTAGACTTTTTTATATTCCGAAAAAATGCAATTAAAATTTTTATATAAGTAGGCGCCATTTTTGAGTTAGCACAACACTACTATATACCTACTAGTAATGTTTTCTCAAACAACTTTACAAAAGAAATACACTTCATAAATTCGATAAGGAATATTTATACAGTCTTATCAAATTTATGATAATTTCATTCAGCATTTGTCACGCAATCTAATCAATGAATTATATATTTCAGTGTCCATGTGGCAAATTTAAATAAACTTCCTGCAAAAGAAAAACCTTCGTCAGGTAGCTGCCATCACCTTTTACAAAATGAACGAACACCGCTCCAAGCTCCAACATTAGGTATGTTACACAATGATAGCTCCGTAAGCCATCCTTTAAATATTGGGTTCACGTCAGTTATTAAGTGTAGCAGTCATGAAATGTGCCGAAGTCATTTCCACTTCCGATATTCCGGTCTCAGTTCATGCAACGTAATAATTTAAAGTGGTATAAGATAGCATAAAATACCTACGCACCTCATAGATAAGCATATATTCGCTTCCTAAACACAATATATCCGGTCATCTACCTACTACCAACTAATTCATTTGCACTTTCATCCTATATATAATAAGACAAACATGGTAACTCCATACAAATGTAGCAACGCGGCTTGTATGTGTGCGCGCCCGCCGCGTGCCGTGTACGGACGCATACATTCGTATAATCCCGCGATGCACTTGCGTTGTATAGCGCTGCTCCTCTCACGCGCCTTTCATTATTATGGGAATGTATATTTTTTGTCAAAAAAAGTATTTTTTTCTGATACCAAGTGACAGAGCAAATTGACGTAGTAACAAACCCAAATATGCGTGAATGTGTGAATGTGTGAACATGGCTTGAGCCGGTAGATTCGTCGAATATCTATCTCATCGAAGCGAGACGCAAACACGGTACTGTAGATGCATTTGGTGACAAAGTTGATGTGCTTCATTTAGGTCACAAAATTTGCATTGTCAGAGTGAAATAGCATTTTTGCCTGTTTAGACAGAAAGTTTTTTTTTATGATACCAATTACCGGACCGAACAAGTCGTGCGCCTGGTGGTAAGCGACACGCCAGTCCCTAGCATTTCCACTGCCACTCAGAGCTTTAAATCGCAAAGATCTGAGTGGCACTGCCTCCCGTCACCTTGCGACATAAGTTAACAAGTCTCAAAACCAGACTTAGCCTTCAAAACCAGAACGCAGTAATGTGAGAATTACTGCTTAGCGGCAGAAATAGGTAAGTAATATTTATGTGTATAATTTACGAACAGTCCCGTATCTTTCTACATAAGTTTTGTTTATAGAAACCCTCCCTATCAACCTCTTGGTTGTACGAAAAGGGCACTATAACCTGTGCAAACAAGCCTGTGAGAGACCTTATTAATCTGGTCCTGACCCCAGATCAGCCCGTTTACAAAGCCCGTTCATCCGGTTCTCAAAAGGGTACCTTGTGTGAGCTGCCGCGGGTGCACGTACAGCCTCCCCCTATTTTCCAGATAGGTACCGGAGCTGTTGGCACGCTCACCTCCTCACGCCGAAACGTAATAGAAACTTCAGTTACATTCTCTTCAGACAAAACATTTTTATCACTACAGATTCAAGGATAACAAATCCCAGACTTAAATATAGATCGAGTAATTAAGTAGTTTTTTAGAGCTGTGACACACGGCTACTTTTAGTAGTGACGCAAATACGATACAAACGCGATGCAGTAGCGTTGCAGTCGCTAAACGTCTACCTTTACACACACGCGCGATTTTACGCAGCGATGCAAGCGCGCGACTGATTTGATAAAAACGCGCGATTACATCGCTACACTTAGGATTTATAGGCGATTGCATCGATGCAATCACACGTTTGAACCGATGCAGTCGCGCATTTGTATCGATGCACCTATAAATCGCTAGTGTAGCGATGCAATGGCGCGTTTCACGTACGCGCGTTTGTATTAATCCAATTCTATATTATCTAGTCGCGAGGAATGCAGTTAAAAAAGCAATCACTTTTTGTATTTTCAATCAGTTTGTGCGGTTACGTACTTTTATTATGTTTTAAATAAGGCGTCCAGACGATAAGTTCCACTTTACCCATTCGGCATATTCCATCTACTCGCCCCACGCCACCCACTTGACTCACTCCACTTGACCCACGGATCACAAGTCACAAATTCCATTTACAAAGTGTATCGGAAATTAGTTGGTTCCTTATATGCAACACATATACACTTTATTCCAGACGAAGTTTACTGCCCTATGAGTTTGTCAAGTTCTATTTTATATCATTGATTCTGACTCTGTATTGCCTGTTATTATTTACCTGTTATATACATTCACGGATGCCCGCGATATTGTCCGCGTGAAATAAATTAAATAAAGAAGGAAATAATATTTATTTGGTCTCGTTTTCTAGTGACTAATATACAGAATATCTTAATACTATTCATTGAGATCGAAAATCGTCTCCACTCAGCATTTATCGTATTGTGAATATAAAACAATCTGACGCTGATATTCTGTGATGATCGAGAAATGGAGCAAACGTCATCGACAATCAACAACCAAAATATATCTTAAATTTTTTAGACAGATTTAAATACTTAATAGAAAAATATAAAAGTGAATAGCGTATATACAAAATTATATTACTAAATAAATATATTTATAAATTTTATTATGTAGATTACCTATATAATATAACATTTATTACTTTTCTTAATCATATCCATTCTGAGCTGTTCCTCATTTTTCTGACACCACTTTAGCCTGCCTCGGAAGATTCACTGACTTTCACGTATTTCATGCCAAACTATACCGGTTTTAGGTTTGTTGTACTGAATCCAGATCTGATATTTAAGTCGAGCCTGCTCATGCGCACTACGTACATGTTTATTCCACCCAACAACCACACGCCGTTTACCTGCGTTATCCCCTTCACCAGTCACAGCTGAAGCTTCAGACAATATAGACACGATGCTTTTATACAGCTCATCCAGCACCTGCTTATGAGAGTGTTCAGCACGTCTACCTTCACCGCAACTTCTGAAAGATTCTGGATATTGAATCTCTTTCAAGTACTTATTACATAGTTCGTGATATCTATCTATCTGATCATTCGATTTTCGACCCCAAAGTACCCTGTCACGAAATGCGCTTGTCATTTCTAACTTAAGTGGTATTATGTTTAAATTACATTCCACTATAAAAGGCCTATAATCAGACCAATAGACATCACAAGCTACGCTTATACTGCAAACTGTACGCCACGCAGACTGTGTAAACCAGGCAGTGATCCAGCCATCGCAAACTACCATTCTGCTTACTTTCAAAAGTGTGTGTGTCAGAATCTATATTTACTACATGTAAAATAAAAAAATGTAAAAAAATTATTTCACTAGTTTTACATCGTATATATTCCACTATATCAACCTCACTCGTATCTTTACATACATTCGAAATAATTAATTTATTATTATTAATATAATAAACGTAATTACGTAATTCCGTGTGAGGATGCAGTCTGGAGGCAGTGCACAGGCAATCTGGCATTATGTTATCAAATTAGACTATTCCGTGTAATGCCACCTATTTCAGAGAAAAGATATCATAGTGGTCACATACGATACTATTTATTATGTGCTAGGAATCAGTTATTACATCAATTTACTATGTATGAATACATATTTAATCAATCCACGATAAAACTATTCTACACATATTTATATTATAAGTTTTATCGTTCTAAAGACAAGTCAAAAACATTGTAAGTTGCTGAGACGCTACCGTGAAAAACAAAGAAAAAACAACCATTGAAAGTATTTTTTAAGGAATGTAGGGGATAAATGCAGTGCCGGTTTTACATATGTGCAGGGTATGAAGTACACACGAGCGCATGGTCTTAGGCTGCTAACAGATTGACTGCATGTTTGCAGTTAATGTGTGAAGTCGTAATCAACTTCATGCAGCCGAGACCTCTGCAATTAATACGTGAATTGTACGTGAACAACTTCATGCAGTCGAGGTCTCGGATAACGACTTCACGCATTAACTGCACGAAGTTGATTACGACTTCACACATTAACTGCAATCCTTCAATCAATCTGTTAGCAGCCTTAGAGGACGCCACTGAGCGCCGCTCGCGACTCCCCCAATGAAACTGCGTCGTTCGCCGCGCAAACTAAGTACAGGGGCTATTGCTTCCCAACATCATTTATAGTTGCACCATTTGCACGCGAATTTCCTATCACTGGGGAAATTTAACTGTAAGTATTCCACTTTGATTGCGTGCCTACTATATGGCGCCAGGGTATTGATTGCACCGAGGCGTTACATGGCCTAGCGCCGGCGCTGGTTGAAAGAGCAGAAAATTTTGTATAATAAAATATTATAACTTCTAAAAAAGCGCTTGTAAAAGTTCCTAAGTCATTTCTGACAGATTGATTAAAAGTTTACATTGCAATGCAGTCAGAATAGAAACAAAGTCCAACATTCCTTTCACGTTTACTTTTATGGCCTCGCTCCTGAAACCCACATAACTTAGAATTTTATTACTGAGAATTACATTTATGTATCTTATTCTTGTATATAAAAGGCACACAACAATGACTCGCTATATATTTTTAAGCATAACAATGTGACGGTGTGACCTCCTTACACCGTCATCTCACCTTTTTGTATCGCCTCTCTCCTCTTGTATCCTATCATTTTTTATTTTACATGTATTTAAGTTTTAAATTTTAATTGTTCCATCTTCCTTCACTTTCTCATTTTGTTTTCGTACCACGGTCACTCACAGCTCGACTGCCACAACAGTCGGAGCTGTTACAAATTCCATTTACTAAAATCTTATTTTTTATTTTTTACCAAGTTACCTATAATACAAAACATATAATACAACAGTCGGAGCAAAAGAATTATCAAAAATTTGCTGCAATAATTTTTCGACCAAAAATGAAGCCATAAACCCGGACGTAATGGTGCCGCCATTGAAACCCTGGCTATTACACGAATATAAAGATTTGTACAGACGCTTTCTGGCGCTTTTCACTGGCGCCCGAACTAATGCTCAAGAACCCTTTCATTGGCCGAACTTTTTAAGAAGAAAACCCCAAGCTAAAATAAGAAGAAAACACAGTGAAATATTTTATTCATGAAAACTGTCAAAGTGCAAAAAGTGTCATCACATAATTCATTTACACTGCAAATCACCTACAAACCTCATATTACGGACAAGAGACGACTGCCGTTACATTCAGCTGGTTACAAATGTAACTGAACCCATAGTTGGTGTACCGGTAGCACTACAAACACACACACAGTACACTTTCTTCATATCTCGATATCTACCCATGTGTAGATTCACAAATTATTGAAACTTGGAGTTTAAACCTTCGGTAATTCCAAGCGGAAACGATACTGACTTACAGCTTGATTGTGAGAGTATCCCTGCAAGTCACTGTTACTCCTCAACATTACAAACCACATAATTACATAAAAACATCTCATTGTAGTTTTTATATAGTATTTCGAAAAATATTTATATCTTGTAATTTTATATTTGCCATAATTCTTATCAAATTTTATTCTTATTCAAATTTTTGACATACTGTCAAATTTATTTTCTTCGTTTATAACCACCAAAATTTAATTTTCAAGTATTTATTCCTAAAGAATAATACGAGAAAGATCATCCTAACATAAATACTCATTTCTAAATTTCTTCACATTTGAAACAATTAAATAAAACCGAAATTATATACGAACACAAAATTCGAAACGCAACTTTTGAAATCAACTAAATTGCTGATGAGCTCCGAAATCTACTTTTATCGTTTCCAGACCAACAACCCGTAACTTAAACTTTGAAAATCCTACTGCGTTTACACTCTTCAGGAATCAGTAATAGTGTATTTCCATAATCATCATAAACCATCTCATCTTTACTTTTATATCTTTTTTTAAACTTCGCTTTGAGCCCTACCGCTCCTAGCCTTTACTTTTGCCCCGAGCCCTTCCGCTCTTAGGCGTGTCTTCGCTTCGAGTCCTAATGCTCGTAGTCTTTACTTTACTACTACTTTACTTTATTACTACCCCTCTTAATCTTTATTCTCATAGAGCGGCAGGCGACTCTTAAAATAAGCCTTCGGTCTATCCATTCATTAATTTTTTTCTTCTTCAAGAGCAGCAGATGACTCTTAAAATAAGCCTTCGGTCCATTCACTTTTTTTTCTTCTTCAAGAGCGGCAGACGACTCTTTAAATAAGCCCTCGGTCCATTATTTCTTTTCTCTTTTTCCACTTTAGGAGCGGCTAACAACTCCTCAAAGAAGCCTCGTCGTCATTTGAAAACACTCTTCTAGTGTAGTCCTAGAATATGACTCCACTCTTATTGGAATGCAGATGACAGCATGTATGAGGAGGCATACCTGGTTGTTTGTTGATGTATGTATGTGTGAAGCTGTGTTTTCCTTGTAACCTCTTGGACATGCTTCCAAAATTTTCTGAGGTTATGGGGATAATGTAGTGTGAAACTACGGACCCCTATTATTTTCATCTCTCATCATACGTTTTCTAGTAAACACCCTTACTTTTCCTGATTCCCGAAAGAGTTCCGACTAATATTTACTAAAATATTAGTGCCTAGTTACTCAAATTCACTGTAAGCTATTTCTCACACTTTATCAATATCACCCAAATGTTTTCCTAAATTAATGATCACATACTTTAATTTAATTTTAAAACTTTTTTTTCGGTTCCTCCGTCCCTTATGAGCCCATCAAACCGTCCTTATTAATTATTTTCCTTTACTTAAAAGTACATAACATGTGATGAAGTCCTCTAAGTCAACTTTACAACACACTTCCTTCCTCTACTTACACTTATTGTTACACTTACCTAATCCCTTATCTACCACTATTCTTACTTTATTCATTTTCCATTATCCTTTCTCTTTACCATTATAATTCAAAAAATCCTGAATGATTTTTTTTCCCCGGCCCCCCCGGTATTGTGACGGTATGACCTCCTGTCACCGTCATCTCACCTTTTTGTATCGCCTCTCTCCTCTTGTATCCTATCATTTTTTTATTTTACATGTATTTAAATTTTAAATTTGAATTGTTCCATCTTCCTTCACTTTCTCATTTTGTTTTCGTACCACGGTCACTCCCAGCTCGACCGCCACAACAGTCGGAGCTGTTACAAATTCTATTTATGAAAGTCTTATTTTTGATTCTTTACCAAGTTATAATACAAAACATATAATACAACAGTCGGAGCAAAAGAATTATCAAAAATTTGCTGCAATAATTTTTCGACCAAAAATGAAGCCATAAACCCGGATGTAATGGTGCCGCCATTGAAACCCTGGCCATTACACGAATATAAAGATTTGTACAGACGCTTTCTGGCACTTTTCAACAATATACACAACAAGAGTACTTGCGTACTACGTCCGATTTGCATCAATTCCTAATCCGAGAAATGCCGGTTCGGAATGTCACGAGGATTATTGTATCTCCAGTGTACAAGCGATATTCATATTTTCTCGGATTTGTATCGGACTTGTCCACAAGCGACATCCGAAGTGGGTCCAAATTGTCAAGATTTGCATAGTCTGGGATTCGGAATTTACGAATCGGATGCAGTGCCCAAAAGCGCTAGGTCTGGTGACAGAGCAAACCCTACCAAGTACAGTCTACTACTTTATTATATTACGTTACTTTGGCAAATTATTTGAAACTTTAGTGCATTTCCACTTCAATAATCATTTGAAGCAACTGCTGAGTTCAGATCTATTTTGGGCCGCCCAGTGGTTGGAATTTACTCTTATGTAGCATACCTCTGTAATGCATTTAATGATAAATGTCAAATTGACAAAATTTATCCAGATTTGTCAAAAGCTTTCAACAGTCTATTTTTTTTTATGTTACCAAGTGACGGGACGTACAAGTCGTGCGCCTGGTGTTAAGCGACACGTCTGTCCATAAGAGGTGAGCTACAGAGACTCCGAGCTTTAAATCACAAAGTTCTGAGGGACATTGCTACTGCACTCGTCACGTTGTAACGTAAGTTATCAAGTCCCATGTGCCTGTAATGTCACCAGCACCCTTACCTTTCAAAACTGGAACGAAATAATACTCAGATTACTGTTTGACGGCCGAAATAGGTAAGGTTGCAATACTTCCCTGGACAAACTCTTTCACATGGAGCTCTACAGACTGCTACCTATCCTATATTCTTTGGGTCCATTCGATATTGCCCCCGTTTTGTTTGCACTCGAGTCAGGGTAAATATAATTGAAATCAATTGTTAGTTAAATGTTCTGGCAGACAAAATAATGGTTTTACTAAAATAATGAAATTTTAATAGGTACTATTATTAGCTTCCATGAAAATAATTTGAAATAACATGAACTAAAAATTTCTTTTTAACATTTTGTCGCAATAATTAGTTAAAATAAAATGCGACCTAAAAAAATGTTGAAGGGAACTAACTCAAAATATAGCCCTTAATAGACCAATATCAAAACAAAATAATTGTTTGTATAATAATCTCGGTACAGAGTACTAAAAAAACCGACCTCAAAAGTAAGTAGAATTACGTCTATTTGCTAAGTTGTATTGAAATATCCCCTAGTTCGCCACTGTACAGAACTTGACACTGGAGATAATAAAAATCGGTTCTCACTACTCAAAGTATATTGAGAGAAAAACGCCTTGAATTGGGGAAATAGCAAAATCAACCATTAAAGTAATTGCTCCTAAATTAAAGTTAGGCGCTATTTATAAAAATGAATCTTCATGCGTGAACAGCCACCCTTCGAGGTAGATGCTTTTCTTCAAAATGAAATGGGACCACTATGGAAGTACCCCCATTCCAACAAAAAAAGAATCATGAAAATCGGTTCACAAATACCGGAGTAACATGCATACAAAAAGAAAAAAGAACATACAGACGAATTGAGAATCTCCTGCTTTTTTGAATTCGGTTAAAAATAATTTTATTTTTTGACATCCATAATAAGCCATTATAAATAACAATTCTAACAAAAATGTCGAAGTGTAGGTAACAAAGATATAATAATGCATACAAAAATTATTAAATACAACATGAACATCTGACAAAAAATATTGATATAGTATTTATTTGAATCGGGTGCAAACGAAACGGGGGCAAACGAAATCGGGGCATAAATACAATGGGAATAACGCTAAACGCTCAATACCTATTAAGATGTATTAAAAACAATGTCTCTATAATTACATCCTTCAAGATCCAAGCAGCATGTTTTCAGTTATGATATAATCACATGATGATAAGTATGAGCTCTACTGCTACCAAAAAGGAACTTAATCATGATAGTATTGCTCTACAACAAACGCATCTTATCTCGTGAACTTTTCTCAACTAACTTTGCTGACCTTGAGTGTTCCATTTCTTGTACTATCGGGTGTGCCTCAAGGGTCAAATCTCAGTCCTCTATTATTCGTAGATTTCATTAACGATGTTTGGGCTTGTTTGGGTCTGAATGTTTGGCATACATTTCTAGAACTATTGTTCGGATCTTCCGTTCAATCTTGAGAATATATAAGTTAGTGTAATAATAACTATATGACTCGCAACGTGATGTCAGGTCATCACTTTCACCAGATACAAGAAGCCATTGAATCACGCTTATGGTCTTAGTGGTGGTGTGTTGGGTGTCACACTTGATACAGTGTTCTCGTTTAGGCTCCATTGCGACTTCATTTATAATAATAATGTACCAGACAACCGCACCAATTACCTACTCTCAAAGTAGTGAATTCCCTGTGCCATAAGTGCCCGAACATATGGAAGTCACTCAAAACACCCAGATCAGAACCAATTTAGAAATGTTCGTTTCCAAAATTGGTTCTACCGGGAAATAAACCCGAGACTTCCTCATCCAGCACCCGCAATGCAAACCGTTGAGTCACCGAGGTCGTCGTGATGCACATGGATTGTGTAACATTACGTATTCCCAAATACGGACTCATTAATAATATGTATACCGAGCGACGGGACGAACAAGTCGTGGGTCTGGTGGTGGTCGACACGCCTATCCCTAACAGTTACAGTGCCACTCAGAGCTTTAAATCGCAAAGATCTGAAGGACACTGCTAGTACACCCGTCACTCTGAGACTTAAGTTGACAAGTTCAATGTACCTGTAATTTCACTAGCACCCTTACCCTTCAAAACTGGAACGCAATAATGGCCACATCACTACTTGGCGGCGGAAGTATGTAAGGTGGCAATACTTCCCTGGATGAGCTCTTTCACCCTTGTGAAACTTTACCTCTACTACTATTGAAATTCTGCTTTGAAATATCGAAATATCATTGTATGTTTGCGTCCAATTGTCCCATATACGACTTTCATAATGAAAGAAGTCTGTGTAGTGGCCATACGAGTAAAATTTATGTGTAAAATGCGAACAACAACATAAACTGTCGCTTACATAAATTCAATATGATCATTTTGTAAGATCATAGATGAATGACGAACATTCGTACTGTACATAAAATGTTTAATTCTGTCCTGGATTCTCAATTAAATGAACAGACCTCTGTCTAAAATGTAGATACATTTTGTGTGTCTACAGCGTATTCCACAGTTGTTTAGTTTAGCGCTGACAAAAAACAATGTATCACAAAATGGAGCATTACACGGCATGTATTGGTTATACAAAATAATATATTCATATTCCACAAACATTCAAAAAACAACATATTCGTTTCAACACAAAAATATATAAATAAAAACAATTAACTTTAGTACTTATTTAAAACTATAAATTTAGGCGATATTTGGATAAAATAAAAAAAAAAAACTACTGAATCCCGAAAATTTGTGGCGTCGTACTAAATAAGAAGTATAAAATGTTAAAAAGAAATGCAAAACTATTTTAACAACATTTTAAGTAATTTATGTTAAGACATTAAGACGAATAGTAATCTCTTTATGAAAAATAGTGACAGACATAACATTAATACGAGGAATAAAAATAAACTATACTCTAGCCAAATTCGATGTAGAATGTTTATTAACAAAACGTTGCTAGGCAACCAATGATGACATACGAAAAGAACATTTTTTTTAAATGCTCATTATTAAAGCTTCCTCTACCCCCACGGCCTGCTCTCGTAATTGGAATTTAAATAGGTAAGTAGGTAATTGGGTTACGTAGAAATAATACTTACTTAGCCAATTATTATAAATAATAATATTAATATAAATTTACTACATATTATATCATCCAGCATCTATTTCCGATTCTGAACTTGAATTACCACTAGAACTCGAATGTTTGCAATCTCTCCCTTCAAATCAAAAAGTCACTAGGGATGACACAGTTTTACAAATAATTAATTACTGGTCATCTTTGTGTCATTTTTAGGTAGTTTTAAACTTCTCTTGAATAATATTCATTATAAACATGGCTTCAAGATTTAGTATTATCTATAATCTAACTGAATTTCGTAGGAAAATATTGAAATTGTTGTAACTGTGAAAGAGTCTGGGATGAAAACCCTAAAAATCAAATGTTTTTGTTTGTTGACATTTATTTATTCTACAACGAATTTGGCTAGAGTATAGCTGTTCTTCATAGTCGTCTTCACAAAGTAACAAATTCATTTAAGGGGCAATGTATACGCTTCTATAACAAGATTCCGGTTGATATACAAAATATGCCATTCACGAGGTTTAAAAGTATAGTGACACAATTTTTTTTGTATTATACAACTTCTGCGTACTTGACTAACAAAAATCCGTAACCCATTTCGCTGATGAAAGTAGTCTCGATCTCTGATGTTTGAAAAGAAAAAAACATATATTGTAAATGTTGAATGTGTACAAATGTTATTTACAAAGAGCAACCTCTAGAGTTTCTTGCTCATTCTTCTCAGGTGAATCTGCCCTTCGAATGAGCGGTAGAGTTTAGTCAATATGACGATTTCAAGTGTAATAATGCTTACCTATGAAATAAAGATTATTTAGATTTAGATTTTTTTTAGGTTGGTTTTGACAATAATTACAATTGGATGTGAAGTTTACAATGTTACACATATAATAGTTCTAAACACAATGTGTAGTCTGTTATCTGTGCTAATACCGTATTAAATATATAACTAATAAAGATAGAAACCATAATTCAGTCAAATTTATTAAGTTCTTGTGCGACGTCTTACAAGACAGACTAAAAATAGTATGTTATATAGTTAGAATAATAACGCATAGAATGATAGTTTCATATCAAAGGAACTGTCACAAATGAGGCAAAAATCAAATTCATGTAGGCGTAAGCAACTTGTATCTACGCTCGTCGGCACGCACACAAATATACAAATAATGATGCCATGGAATAACATTTCCCTCAAAAGTGTAGTATAAGTAGTATCTATTTTATATTTGTCTGACGTAGTTTTACACTCATTTACCGCACATTTCGTCTTTTTTAGTTAAAATTCTTGAGCTGTTCGCGGTGCAAGTTGACCTTGAGCACTGAAGGCCCGCCTGCTCGTGTAGGCCCATTGGGAGCGCTTCAATTTGCCTCACTTAGCGTGTGCGGGCTAGGTTTCTATGCGTTATTATTCTAAGTTTATATATATATCTTCAATATACTGATTTCACCTAGCTAAAGTTACATTATATGTATAATTCGATATGGAAACACCTTCTCGAAGTATGGCAATAATAATGAAATCATGAATTTATTAAAGACGGGCACAATATTATGCTGCTACTAAAAATCTATAGTTCAGCTATTAGGATTATTTATCACCCGATATTATTGCTCAGTTTGTGAATACTCTAGATGCGGGGCGAGGTAGCGGGACGCGGGAAGCGTGACTGGTCAATACCGACCGAATAACTTGCGAAATTTATCGATAGTTAACTGCACCCACCGGCTATGTTAATAGACATTTCGGACTAAAGTCAAAATTAAATTAAAAGTTGACTAAATCAATACACTCTATTTTTAAAGGGCTTGAATACAAAAATATTGGTAAGTTTTCACCGGTGTTCATATGAAAAATTGAATTTGAAAATGATTTTGTATATCAACTTCCAAACTGCACTAAATAGTGATTGACCAGTAATTTTGGTGCAATTACAGGTACATGAGACTTGTCAAGTTATGTCTCACGGTGACGGGCCAGTGGCAGTGCCCCTCAGATCTCTGCGATTTTAAGCTCAGAGTAAGCAAATTGTCAGGTGTGTAGCTTACCATCAGGCGCATGACTTGTTCGTCCTGACACTTGATATTATAAAAAAAATCGTTTTTGGTCAATCACATAATTTTTTTAAGCTTATTTTATTTAATACTGAAAATACAAGGTGGCTCGAATTACGAGTCCGGGATTATTTATTAAAATTTGGAATTAGAAATTGAAAAGAACAAGAATTGAATTTGCATGATAATGGATGGCGTAGTCTTAAAGACCTTAAAAGATCCACTGAGTTCTAAGCACATTGTTTATTTACTAATTTATTGTATATACTACAAAAAAGACTTGAATTATATAACAAAGCAGATACTCCATCGTCGACTTGATCGTCACTTTCCATCCAAGGTGAGATGGAAGTCAAATGCGCACTTATTTTTTAATAAAAAAAAAAGAAAACTTTAACCCAGAGACTTAAACTAAGTTCTGCCTCGATTATAAGTCGCCACGTCAGGCAAATGCGGACACGTCAGAAAAAATATAATAAAACAGTTGATGCAATAAAATTAAAAAATGAACTTAAGATAAAACCTAACATAAATAATAACAATAGCTGCAATGAATTAAACATTGTTAAAATAAGTAACTATTAAAAACAAGATAAACTAATTACAAACACTTAAAAAATATATGCAAATTAAAAGTTCACTTTCCGTTGGTACGTTGTTTCGACAGCACGCATTTATCCTATCGCATAGTCATATATCATAAACCTTTTTTTTCTAATCAAAATGAATAGATGTAAACTTGTGTCTTTCCTCCTCTAATAATACCTCCGTATTTCTCAGGCAGGATATAGAAAACTAAGTGCTGACCGCAGGGCGTCTCATGGAGGTGACCACAGTGTAAACTTTCGCCGACTCCGCCTTTATCTCCTAAGAGGCCTATTAGTCTGCTAACAGATTGACTGCAAGTTTGCAGTTAATGCGTGAAGTCGCAATCAACTTCATGCAGCCGAGACCTCCACTGTATGAAGTTGATAACGACTCCACGCATTAACTGCATGCAGTCGAAACGCAAGAGAATCACAAGTAGTAATTGACATTCTTACGAGGATTTTTTTTTAATATATCGCTTAATTTATCGAAAGTGGTAAACGACATTCTAAAGTTAAGTTGTAAAATTTGTTTTCATCTCTTCTTAATTTCGGGTACAGGGGTAAAACTTGGTAAAACCATACTAACGCCATCTAGCGGCAAGGCGAAGTTACTAATGTTTCTTGTACGTTGTGTTACAAAATAAAATAAATAGGCATTTATTAATCCACAAAACATATAAACCATAATAATAATATGAGCGAAGAACTAAAACTAAAACTATCATAATAATAATAACGCACACACTCGACATAGCCTCGCATTAGGGAAACCCTGTGTCGCGGGTGCCATGGACACATACATAGACAACCACAAATTATACACAAAAAAATATAGGCCATACAAATATTTCTCCTGGCCCGGGAATCGAACCTGGGACCTCTGCATGGCCGTCCGGCATGGTAACCGTTCGGCCACGGAGGCAGTTAATGCGAATGCATGGTACACTCGATTAGCAAAGCGTGTGTCGTGCGCACCATTACTTAAAATATTTTTCTATGTGCCGGCGACGACGTCGTCACGGCTTTCAATTCACTCTTAAGTAAACTTGCTCTTGACCTAGCCCTGAAACAAAGGTAGAGTCTATGATGAAACGAGCTCGCTTAGATGCCTATTCAGTCGCACTTCGAAGATACTACAGCTATATGTGCTCGGAAATACTATTGCAGTAAGGGAATTTCTTTCCTTCCCGCTTTCTTTTCTTCCTGCGCGCATAATATAAGATGACGGAAGGCGCTGAGACAGCCTGGAAAGAATATCGACTAAGTAAGGACGATATCCCGTCGCGATATCGATTATTACAAATCCCATGTCTATGACTTAGTACACCCGTAAATTATTCATCCGAGGTCCTATTTGTATGGATTTCCATGCCAGATAGGAAATAATCGAATGTCGGATCGCAATATATAGACACACTTGTCAACTCCCACTGGCGCGGTGGTAATAAGTCCACTAATCCGTAAACTGTCACCATATTTTTTTGTTATTGTTTTGGTTTTATTTAGCGTCTGTAAAATATAGATAGATTTTTTTTTGTACATGATAATAGGCAGATAACTCTACACCACCTGATGTTAAATGGAAAGTAGAATCCAAACGTGAAGGTACCTAGTGCAGTGGATTAGGTTTGATGGATGGATAGATAGAGACTTTATTATTATTATTTTATAATACCAAGTAACGGGGCAAACAAGTCGATTGCCTGGTAGTAAGCTACACGCACCAGTCCATAACAGTTGCAGTGCCACTCAGAGTTTTAAATCGCAAAGATCTGAGGGGTATTGCCACTGCGCCTGTCACCCTAAGGTGATTACCACACTGCAGGAGCTGCAGTTTTTAACATTGTACTGAAGTACCTCAGTTTATATGGAAAACACGCGCCGTCGAACACACTGACAACGCTTCTCCACGCGGTTTTACAGCGCCCCCGCGCCGCGCAGAGGGGCACGGCGAACCTCAGGGTATGGCACATTGCGCTCCGCACTACCGCGCCGAATTTTAAGCTTAAAGACATGTTCAGTTTTCTACAATAGATCTCAACGGCGATAAATTTATATTTGCCATTGAAAATCGACCAAATTTATCTTCATATTTTCTTAAATCTTTGTAATGGAATTGAAATTATACAGTTATCGATCTGGTTCGTAAAAAGGGATGTATCCAATATTTTCGGTATTTGAGTAAACAAAAACCAAATAGTATAACTGCAGCGTCCTGAATGAGTTCTGTATTATTAACTATTCTTGTCAAAGAAAGATCTCGGCTACATATACAATCACTACGGCGATCAACTGCGAAGCGAGTACTTTAAGTGGCGCGGGGCCCGGTAGATCGCTGCCCCCGCGCAGATTAAACCGGGCGTTGTTGACGCAGATCTCCTTCTCAGCCACCGCGCGCGTGATTCCGGGACTTGCGCGACACAAATACAGATTAAATACAAAAGGAAAAATATAAAATATATTTGTCATAGTAGAGAAAGGGCACTGACTCAGCATGCGATAGTATCAGTAGAGCTCCTTGTGAAAGAGTTCGTCCAGAGAAATATTGCCACCTTACTTATTTCTGCCGCCAAATCGTAATATGACCATTATTGCATTCCGGTTTTGAAAGGTAAGGGCGCTGGTAAAATTACAGGCACATACATAGGACTTGTCAACTTATGTTTCATGGTGATGTGGCGCGGTGGCGCGGTGGCGCGGTGACAATTACAACAAACTAATCAGATTTTTGTAGCGAGAATATTTCGGTTTTCCTTTTGTAATAACAAACGATGATTAAGCGGAATTTGAGTCGCATGGATTAAACATTTCGAATGCGATTTTACAGTTGGTTTCAAACTACTACTATAAAGCTCCAAAGACGAAATAGCTAGAAACTAATGTCTTGTTTCAAAATTGAACTTTATTTTCATAAAATTAGGATAAATTTTCCCAAAGGAACAGAGTTTTCTCTGAATATTAATTTTGTATTTTGTCAGTACTCCTTTAAATATGGATCGGCTTAAGTAAACTGCTGAGACAGGTAGAGGGGGGTGCGTTGTGGTGGGAAAGGGCAGGCCAATAATTGCATAATGAAGTTATCGACTAAGCAAAGTTTTAATTGGCTGCTCGAGCGCTGATCGCCACCGGTACCTACTGCCGAGCGCCGAACAACACAGCATATTTGAGTTCCTAAAAATACGTAATTTGTCTAAAATCTTTGTTACAAGTGTACCTTACGTCATTTACGTAACTTTCAAATTTGCAATTTAAAAGAGTGATTGTCTTCAAAAGATGCTCATGATAGATACACGCTACACACAATACGACAGAGTCTATAATTTTCGTCAGTTGCTGGTATCTTTTACCGGTACATAGTAAATTCTGCGTCATACACTTTACGTTGCGTTGCGTTTTGTATCGAGTTCTTAGTAATTTCTCTGATGAAAAATGCCAAGCAGGCTGCTGACTACTTATTAATTTCCTATTTCTCATTTCCTTTCAACCAATAAATTTTAAAAAATGTATAAAGCATAAATCTGAATTTTCTTTCATGAAATAAAAATGAGATATTTAAACTAACAACTTTTGCTTTGATTTGACACAATTGGTCTAAGATTTTACTATCTCAGTCAGTCTCTTTAGTTATCGTGATGTTTACCATTCCCGACAAATTTATTTCCATGCTTATTCAATATGTTCGAAACATGTTTGTACTGGCACTATCTCTTATTACATCTTCTGTTATACCATGTTTTAAGCAAATAATCGAATCAATGTTATTATAGTCAGCTATGACCATGGGACCTGTAAAGGGATCGTAACTTTGGTTTGTTAAAAAAAATATATATACTCAATTTAGATTCGAAAACTAGATTCATTTCAATTCATCAAGGACTATGCTATCAGACAACGTTCAATTACAAAAAGCTTCTAATAGATTATGCCTCGACCCGTGTGAAAGCACAGAGAGAGGGCTCTCACTGCACATTATTATTTTCTAAAATCCAAGCTTCGTGTTTCAGTCATTTCAGTCATTTCAATCATTCGAGTTTAACAGAAACAGACGAAATAATATTATTGTGAGACTCTTTAGTCTGCCAAACAAAATCGTTTCAAATATTAACCTTGCATCTACAGTGTTAAGGTAAAGTTTTCATTGATTACTAAACGCTAAAAAGATTCCATTTGATGCAGACCTTCAGTTCCAGAACAAGCCATTAAATGTCTCGGAGAGCATCGGGATCCTCGATGTCGATATCTCTTGTGACGTTCAGTTCCATAGTTTCTTAGATGGCAAAGTCAAGCTGGCGTCCAAAAAGCTCGGTGTGCTCAACAGTGCTAAGCGGCATTTCACTTCGGAGCAGTGACTGCTACTTTATAAGTCGCAAGTCCGTCCCCGCATGGAGTACTGCTGCCATCTTTGAACAGGAACTCCCGGATGCCAGCTTGGGCCCTTTGAAGCTGTTCAAAGACGTACTATGAGAATGACGATCCTGTGCTTACAGACAATATTGTACCACTGTCTTCGAGGAAAGACTTTTCCTCCCTATGTCTGTTCTATCGCCTGTACCAATGTTCTGAGGAACTGTTTGATGCCAACAGCAACATTTTATTATCGCACAGCTCGCCACCGGCAGGGAGTCCGTCCTCACACTCTGGAACCGAGTCGATCTCGTACTGTACGGTTTCAGAAGAGCTTCCTCACACGTACAATTAGGTAGTGAAATTAACTCCCTCGGTGTCTTCCCGCAGGAATAGAGCATGCAGTCCTTCAAACGGGGTTTGTGAAGGATCCTAAAGGCTTGGCAACTCGCTCGTGACGCAACTGTAAAGGCGTTCATAGGCGACGGTGACCGCTTTCCATCAGGCGGGCCGTATGCTTGTTTGCTGCCTACTAATATAAAAAAAAATACTAAAGTACGTTTACAATATTTTGATACAAACGCGACAGTTGTAGTACATGCATCCAAGAAAGACATCCGGTAAAATATCAATCATACATCCAAACTTGTGAAAGACACTCTTAAAATGCATAAGGGTACTGATGAGCTATTTTTGTTTATTTTTTATTTATACTCACACTATTACATTCCCATTAGGGTAGGTAGAGACTATAGATCACCATTTAGCACGATGCTGACAAACCTCTCTTGCTTCTTCGGTAGCAGTAGAGCTCACCTATTTCCATTACCAAGCAATAATGTGAGCATTATTCGCTTTCGGTTTTAAAGAGTGAGGGTGCTGGTGACATCAAATCACAGGCACATGGGATTTGTGAACTTATGTCTCAGGGTGACGGGCGCAACGGCAGTATCCCTCAAAACTTCATGATTTAAAGGTCTGAGTGGCGTTACAACCATTACGGACATGTGGTTTCCCGCGACCAGTCTCGCGATTTGTTCGTCCAAGACTTTGTATTATAAATAAAACTTACATTCGCCAATCTTTTCATACAAGTCTACATAACAGAAATTAAAGTCAAGTGTGACGCTAACCACTCACCTGAGAAGCAATCGTCGTACACGTAGCGCCATCTATGAGAAATTTAATTCTTCGCTCAGAGAGCTACCTTTACAGCTATCATCGCTGACTAGTGACGTCGCTTTAATATAATTTTTAAAGTTTATTAAATGTCACGTTGTTTTACTACCATGATATTAAATTATTATTTTTAAAATTACTCAACTACTTTGCTATAATTATTATAACAAAGATTTATTCGATCCGCGCTAACCGTAGCGTTAAAAAGGCGTTAAAACCAAAAAAAAACAAAGTCACAAAAAAATCGTAAGGTCTGCTGGTTCATTCCGTGGTTTAATTATTAGAGTCTCTGGCACAGATTGCTTGAAGGTGCTGTTTGAATCCAGCTGGATCAAATGAATTTTTCTTAGTGTGTCAATCTTTGTTACATAATGAGATTTGTTAATGTTTTATAAGAAAACATCGCGATGAAACCTGCATCTCGAATATGTTTTACAACTGTTGAATTCTTGTTCTTCTTGTCGAATCAATGACAAAAACTAATAAAAAACCAGTGTTATATATTTTTTTATTGAATAAATTTTTTTTATGTGAAATTACGCCACTAGTTTGTTATAATTATTAATACAAAGATCGAACACTCAGAAAAAATTCCTTCGTTCCGGCCGGGTTCGAACCGATGTCTTCTAGAATACCATGACAGACGCTATACCAACTAAGCCACGGAACGAAGCAGCGGACCTTAGGAATTTTTCTATGTGCTTGCGTCGTTTCTTTGTATTTGGTTTTTCAACGACTTTTTAGCCGTAGCGCCACCTATGAGAAATTTATGACGTTTCGTCACCTAGTTAGATATCTTTACAGCTACCAACTCCGATCGGATCGAAGGAATTTTTTCTGACTTTTCCATTTTTGTATTAATAATTATAAGTGTTATATTTCTTTGTAGGCAGTAAGCACAGTAGATAGTCACCTCTATGCCCCTATCCGTTGCCATTGGCAGGTCTTCGCAGGTGCAGCAGGCCGGACACAGGTGACATGCTTTGTGTGGGGATCCGCAAGCACAATAGTTTTGTATCGGGTTGATATATTCCCATGTCACTATATTATCTCTACGTCGGCCAACTTTTGAATAACGTGACAAGTCTTCAACCGGCAACGGGCTTGGTTGGCCGGCTATGGCGTAAACCCTCTCCTCAGGCACAATTTACGTTGCCGGTGAGATACGAGACGGTAGCTACGGGAATTCCCGACACTAACTCAAAAAACTAGCAGAAAATCCATAAAAATACATCTATAACACTGTATAAACAAAAAATTAACAATAACCAACATTTGCTAACTTACTTCACTAGTACAAGATGAACAAGATAATAAATTATTTATTAACGCAAATTTATGCGAATTATTCCCTGTAGTAGTCCTTAAATAATGGCTTATTGAAACAATGGGGAAATGCAATATCGTAGGAAACAGAAACATAAGACTGATAGAAAACTAATAACCTCGTCAAGAGATTTTGTTTGAGTGCAAGCGAAAAAACCTCGTTATTAAAAAAGTCGGAGTGTATTGACTGTATTGAGTCGATCGCAAAATCAATTTCAATTGCGTCGAATTGAAATAGATTTTGTGATCGACTCAAATCATCAATTGAGCGTCGTCGAAGAAAATAGTTTTAGTATTCAATAAAACAAACTTGGATTTAGAGTTAGTAATTTCACAAACACGCTCGCACGCACGCACGCACCCAAGCACGCAAGCACGCACGCACGCACTCACACACACATACACGCACACACACACGCACACACAATCTCAAGTAATATACACTTACATACTCATATCCTAGTTATCTAAAAAAACAAGTTATTATTGTACAACAGTTGCCGAACTTCTATCTAGATTTAGGTGGTGGAGAGCCTCGAGATTCGCAACACAGGTTTTTCTCTAGTGCAAACTCCAGCTCTTTCA
The DNA here is from genome assembly GCF_003589595.1 of Hyposmocoma kahamanoa. Classification (NCBI taxonomy): domain Eukaryota; kingdom Metazoa; phylum Arthropoda; class Insecta; order Lepidoptera; family Cosmopterigidae; genus Hyposmocoma; species Hyposmocoma kahamanoa. The sequence goes on from NW_020654289.1 coordinate 8,143,473, forward strand.
AAGTATAAAAGATTCCTTAACATATTAAGTTAATGTACCAGAACCTTTATACTTTACCTTTACAAAAAGTTATAAATATTTTTGTATTTTTTTATTGTATTTAGCGTTCTGATGACGTCACCAACCTGCAGTTCCTACTTCCAGTCCGTAGCTACAAATTTTATTTCAAAGTTTACAAAGTACCAGGTTAACTGAACAGTTACTACGAGTATAATACAAAAAACATAAATGTAAACTATGGGACAGATCCAAGCACTCAAATAGAATTGAATCCATAGCTCTGATATTTCTGTACATATTATTATGTGTATTACATAATTTCTTTTTTGAAACACACTTTGCAGTTGGCCGCGAATAGCCTTGACTACGCCACCGGACAAAAGGATGAACTGAAAGATCTTAACCCGTGTAATAATTTAAGTACCTGAGGAACTCGGCTTAGGACGCTACGGGGGCTTCCACCAGAAGCGCGTACGTTAGGTGTGCACTGCGCGAGCACACACTGTACTGAGGTGAGGTGTTCTCAGCTCCCAAAGCTCCCGGCGAGGACGATCGTTTCGTATTGAATTACATAATTAAAATTAGGTCGAAGTAGTCACCATTTGAGAGAAAATCTTAGGACCGCGATATAGAATTTAGATAAAATGGGTCAATGCCATCTAGCTGATTTTGAAGGAACTATATGATTAGCAAAGTTTCTTAGAGAAATGTATTGTTTAAATAAGCTTGTTACAAGTTTATATAAATCAAATATTGTTCGTGACAAACGTAATGAGCGTAAAGAGCTTCTCACACCAACTGCAGCGTAGCTAGGGTAGATTGTATAAAATCGATCCCGCATCGTTTACTGATTTGTCATTTTTATATGAAAATTGTACCTTACCGCGCTGTGTGTGTTCTTTCTTAGACCTGTTTAATGATCCATAAATTTCTGGTTCTGCTAACAAAAAGCGAGCAACTTAGAATCCAGAACTAAAACTGAACCAAAAAAAAAAATTTTTTTTACATCAACAATTGTTCCGGACGGCCGTATGCGCCTGGCCGGTCATAGCAATAATGAGTAATTCAGTAGCTCTGATTGGCCGAGTGGCGCCCGCGGCGAATTGATAGGGCCAGTATGGTGTGGTAGACACCGTATCCGGTATAAATATAAGTGAAAATTATCATTCTCACCTCATTCGTAATTCATTTGTGATTGTGTTCAGTCGTGTTTGATATTCTTAATCGATAAGTCAGATGGACATAGAAAGAAGTATCTATGAATATGAATAAGTTTTACGAAAATACACAGTCCACTTCCTAAGTCAATAAACCAGAAAATTTAAGTTTCAAAGGAGTTTCATTGAAGTAAAGAAAGATACCGAAGGCAGTTCCTGGTCCGTTTGCGGCGGATTAGGACAGAGTAACCAACAACAATATAAATAACACTTACTATTAACATCATCGGGACGTCTTCTCGTCCGCAATAGCGCAGTCCTTGAAGACAAAAGTCTTCTAGCAGTGCGTGTTGCGAGCGATGACCTACGGCTCCGAGACGTGATGACTATGGGCCTTATAAAAAAGCTCAAAGTCACTCAACGACCTATGGCGGGAGCAATGCACAGCATTTCTCTACGTAATCGAATCAGAAATGAGGAGATTCGTAGAAGAATGAAAGTCACCGTTGCTCAAATGAGCACAAGCAGACGGCCGTTGAGGCAGATAGGTTCTCGAATGGAGACCATGAACCGGAAGGCGTTCAGTGAGACGGCCCCCTACTATATAGACGGATAACCTGGTAAGAACGGCGGTTGATCGATGGATGCAGGCCGCGTTCGATCGACTAGTCTGGAAAACTTTGGGGTAAGCCTGTGTTCAGTAGTAGACGTCTTCCGGCTGATATGATGATGATGACTATTAACATTATATTATGCTTGTTATACGTAACAAAATGATTTGATTTTAACGTAAAATTGAACAATAATTCCCACAACCGTTCTTGTATACATTCACAGACCACATAAATACTAGTATGTGTACCAGTCACAACCAAGAGACACGTAACAGACAATAGCAGAGAGCAACCCGAAAATAAACACTTTGCCTAAAAAAAATAGAAAATAGAACAACTGTATACAAAGCGAGACCGTCAGAGTTTCGAATATTAATATTGTTGGCAATTCCGAAAGTTCATAATATAGGTGCGAGAGAAATATTCAAATGAGCATTAGCCTAAGACACAAGGCGCGTGGTAGCAACGCGGGGAGGACCCAAGCGGGACGTAGAGGCGAATAAACGCGTCGTAAATAAGAAACTCCAGAGTCCGGAATTTGCGCGGACCCATAATAACTGACCACCCACCCACACACGCGCAAAGACCCTATGAAGTAAAACCTTGTTAACTTTGTGGCGCAGAATTTAAGTGATATTGTAAGTTATTAACCTTTCAGCATGACTACAACAAAGTCAAATAATATTTATTTCATAAGGAAGCAGATTACGCTTGAAATTGTCATATTGATTAAACTCTACTGCTCATTCGTAAGGCAAATTACACTGAGAAGAATGAGCAAGAAACTTTAGGGGTTGCTCTTTGTAAATATACATTTAACATTTACAATATTTATTTCAAACATCTCAGATCAAGACAATCTGCAAGAACTAAACGGGTCAGTACCACGGATTTTTGTCATCCAAGTACGCAGAAGCTATATAATAATAACATTCAGTAGAAAGCTTTTGTTTTACTATAGTTTTAAACCTCGTGAATGGCAAATTTTGAATATCAACTGGAATCTTATTATAGCAGCGTGTACATAGCCCCTTAAATGAATTTGTTACCACACCACGTTTTTTATTTACGCTACAGAAAATATACGTTGATATCTATTCCAATTAAAAAACATTCTTAATTCGTAGAAATAGGGCATGTTTTTTTTTATACAATATTAAGTGACGGGACGAATAAGTCGTACACATGATGGTAAACTACACTGGTAAGCGTATTCATAACAGTTGCAGTGCCACTCAGAGCAAAGATCTGAGGGGTACTGCCATTGCACCCGTCACAAGAGACATAAGTTGACAAGTCCCATGTGCCTGTAATTTTCACCATTTTAACCAGTACTAATCGTTCAAAACCGGAACACAGTACCTAATGCTGACGTTACCGCTTGCCAGCAGAAATAGGTAAGGTCGCACAGTACTACACTGGATGAACTCTTTCACGAGGAGCTCTACTGCAACTAACTGCGGTGGGGTACAACGTCATCAGGGTGGGGCTAAGACATGCTGTGTGGTGCAACGTATTAATCCTTATTAGACCCTGAGCTACTGATACCTAATCCGAACTTTCTTTTTAATATTTTTAACCGACTTCAAAAAAGGAGGAGATTCTCAATTCGACTGTATGTTTTTTACTTTTTTTTGGATGTACGTTACGCGATAACTCGCGATTTGTGAACAGATTTTGATGATTTTTTTTTATTGGAAAGAGGGTACCTCAGTATTGGTTCCATTTAAATTTGATGAAAATCATGCACCTCTAAGGTTGGCTGTTCACGCATGAAGATTAATTTTTATAAATAGAGCCTAAATTTTATTCAGGAGCAATTATTTTAATGGTTGATTTTGCTATTCACCAACTCAAGGCGTTTTTCTTTCTCAATATACTTTGAATAGTGAAAACCGATTTTTATTATCTCTTGTGTCAAGTCCGTATAGTAACGAACTAGGGGATAAATACAGGTTTGCGCACTTTCCGGTAAACGATTTCAATAAAAAGTGGTAATTATATGTAATTCCATGTATTTTTGAGGTCGGTTTTTAGTACACTGTACTGAGATTATTTTATGATACTGTTTGCACTGGCCGTCATCGTTCAATCATTGAGTTAATTGTTTTGGCATTGTCATAAAGAATCTATTTTTCCCCATAACTAATATGGACTAAAACTTCTTTTTTTATATTGTATTACACCGAGACAACGCAAATAGCCATTTGCGCAATATCGGTGACCTTTGATCTTCTGTAACCTCAGTATTGTGGGTATAGTTACATCAAACCATGCTGCTCATTCGTCCATAGTCTGACAAGGATCAGCTCAAACAATAGCTCGCAATTAATTATTGTTCACCTAAATTCTAGTTATCCATTAAATTTGCTAGGTTAAAATTTCCGCAGCGCTATCGGGCAAATAAAAAACGCACGGTGCAGTCGCTATTTGTACACACATCTTTAATATTTCAAATCTTTTTGTTCTGCAGCTTGCAAGAACATTTTCTTTTTTTTTTTTAAATTGATGCGCATTTGGAGGTCAAATTCATCAAAGAATGATCATTCAATCAAAGGAGCTCACCAAAAGAAATCTCAGCTAGTAGAAAATAATAATTTATTTATACTTTTCAAGTCGAGAGTAAATAGACACTATTTAGGTATGCATGCTCCATCGTCGACCTCATCGTCACTTTCAATCAGGTGAGATGGAGGTGAAATACGAATATTTTATAAAAAAAAATATTTCTCAAACACAAATCTTACATTAAATAGACCCAATGTTAAATATAACAGCTATTTGTCTGAGACTGGAGTCTGTACTAGGTATGTACTAGACCCTGTATTACAGCTCATCAAGCTCCCAATCAGACAACTCATTTGAAAATTATATTGAACTGTAGTGTCGGGTGTCAAACGAGTCAGTTAATAATAGTAAATAAAATAAAGTAAGTAGACATTGTTGTGTGCACTAAATAATGCCTATTTTTCATAAATTACGCTAATTTTAGCAGTATTTTAAGCAAAATTAATCTAAAAGAAAACAAATTAATTACGTCAAAAACTTAAATTTAAAAGTCTTACTTATAAAATGGATAATTTATTCAATTTTATGATATTTCAAACTGGCGAGAACTTTAGAACAGCAATTTGAATAAATAAAATATGAATACAATTTTGCATAAAATTTAGTGACGATCATATATTATTCTTCGAGATTATATTTTAAATTATAATATTGGACATAGATAATGACAAAATCTTTTGTTATTATACGAGTATTTCATTCAATTCATGATATTCTTCGCATTGTGGCTAATCGGGTTAATGCCCGATTATGTTACAATACACTGCACTCAGGAATATAATAAAAGCTTGTTTTTAGTTTCCTTTTTGTAATATCTCAACACAAAGTTGTGTTACAGACTGCATTTAACTAATTGTTAGTTTTGAATTTTATTTATATTCATATTATGTACACACATAACTAAAGCAAGAAACAATGAATCCGTTATACACGTAAAAATAAAAATAAAAGCAATTGGACTGTTTTAACCGTAATACAACTTAATCACTATGTACCAACTTAACAAAATAGTATAATAAATTTCACGAGACTAAATAATTTAGAATGTTTCAAATATATTGCATAAATTATATTAAGGACTTTAACGTTATTAAATTATAACACTACATACAGGTGATATTTTTATTTTACGACATTTTAAGTTGAGCTACTACCAATCAATATAAACAACTTTTGTTATATGTTCGTATACTTTTATTACACGTATTCAAATGTTCATAACTAATTAACCAAAATGTATTGGGAAACTGATTTTTATTGTCGTGATTTCGTAATGATGGGTAAAATAACCTACTAAAATATCGTTAAAAAAAATACTATGTATATTTTCAGTTCAGACTACAATTGAAAATGTACTACATTGTTTTCTGATAATGCTGTAAAATAGATCTTCAACCCTGGGTGAGGGACGAGGGCGCGGTGTGCGGGGCGTGAAACGGCATTGTCCGCTGCAACGTTGCGCTTTTATTAGCCGATGCATTAGCGTCAGTGCTTTTTGCACCTTTTGCACTTAATTTCGCTCACTTATCGCATTGTGCTCCTGCGTCCCGCACTGCGCGCTCTTTGTGCCGCTAAGCGACGTTTGATTCTAAAATCGCGTTTTGTCGCTCTAAACGATTAATTTACATTTTATCTCTCTGTTTTTTACATTTTATCACCAGTAGGATAAAGCGTACCAACAAAAAGTTCTTTGCTCGGTGAAGAGTCGATACTAGGTAATATTAGGTGTAGTAGTAGTAGGTGAGGTCACCTCGAATTCAAATTTTTGAGAAATATTTGCATGGCCTACATTTATTTTCTCTGTGAGTTTGGGCGTAATTTGTGGTTGTCTAAATGTGTGTCCATGGCGCCCACGACACAGGGTTTCCCTAGTGCGGGTTTTACAAACGAAATTAAAGCCATTTGTATAGTAAGCCAATATATATCGTATAGTACACGTGTTCTATGTAGTTCAGTTGATATAAAAAAATATACTAGTAAGTATAGACTCTTAATAATCTTACTTTCTTACAATATACCTCTAGTGCGTATAGACACTGACCTGGCTGCGCAATCACCTCTGATAGGGCTCTGGGGCTTATCAGCGCTATTAGCAAGCTAGGGAGGGATATTCGAATAGGTAGGTACGCGTAACTGATGTGTGTGGTGGCATGTAATACAAACAATAGATAATTACTTGCTTGCCGTCGCTTGATCCCTCCACGGACCAATAAGTAACTGCCGTTAATTGATCATACACATTATTATTGTCTTCTTATCAACTGTTACTATTGCCATAGTATAGAAAGACGAGTAGAGCAACTTCCGTCTCTTCGATGCCTACACTTCGCTCGGAGAGTAAGGTTGTGACATTAATGATGAAATACAACCAATGCTTAAAGAATAAAATAATAACGCGCACACTCAACGTCTAGTGCACCCCACTAGAGAAACTTTGTGTCGCGGGTGCCATGGACACACACATAGAAAACCACTAATTACACCCAAACTCACGAGTCAAATAAATGTAGGCCATACAAATATTTCTCCCGGCCCGGGTATCGAACCTGAGACCTCTGCGTGGCAGTACGGCATGGAATATACAATCCATTTTTTGCATTTATGCTTTAAGATACGTGTTTGAGAAAGTAAAGCGACAAAATGCTGCTGTTCCGAATAGAACAACAATAACGTCAACCTGTATTAAATATAACACATAAGTAAAATACGAATTATTCCGTGAGTGGGGGACATCGAGGAGCATTGTAGCAGGAAAGTTGTAACAATATTGACTTCTCGGAGTCGATGACCGTTATAGAGTTAGTCACGTCTTCATATTTCGTTTTTTTGACGCTCTGTTTGATGTAGTTTGTGCCGACAATTTACGCAAAATGGTTGTTTGTGGGTATTATACTTACGTTAAGAGGCTTTGGAAACCTACGACGAAACAGCTATATTTTATTTTCAGTAAACGTTGTTACAGACAAAGTGGGTATTTCTTTTATGGAAAAGCCAATTCTGTGAACCATGCCAAGTTTCAAGTATAACTCCTATTCTGGATGAAATCCGAAATTCGGTAGGAACTGTCTGAAGGAATATCAATATTGAAAGCGATCGTCTCATATGAATCGGGTGCGGTGCTCATAATCCGTGGCGGGGCGGAAAGGGGGTGCGGGGTGCGGTGCACTCTGGACCTGAACTTATTTAATAACCAGCAGTTAATCCCCCTTCGCCGCGCAGACCCCTGACTGCTCTTCCTCCAGTTTTAATCCCAGGCTTTTAGACTTCCCCGCCCAGGCGCCCTCGCATCGTCGCTTTTGCCTAAGGAATTATGAAGCTCCTACTTAGCATTACTTACTCCATTCTTAAGCACTTCGTCTTATGCGCCTTTGGCCGAGACGCACGAAATAGATACTAAACATTCCAAGTGACATACTGCTTCAAAGGTATCTACTTCTATAACACTTAATTGTACATGAGTGCATGAGTACGTGTGTACACATGCGCTATTGTTTTGTACAATCACAGATTTTGTATGTTTATATATTACAAGAAATTATTTTGTTCAATTACTTCCTAGCTTACAGATCAAATATTTCAATTTTCCAAACTAGTGAGTGATAAAGATTTTAAGCATACTATCACCGACTTTATGCCATGCATCAGCAGTACCTCTACCACAAGATTATAATAAGGCAGCGATCTCATGAAACATTTGTATAAAAAAAATTAGTTCCTTAGAGGCGCTGGGCAATTTGCCACAAAATATTGTCAAATATTCTACGCGGTCGATAGCGGCTACGACACTGTGAAATCGGGGTAGAGGTACGTCGTCGTCGCCCGTCCAATGTATTTAGCGTAAACCTTACTAAAATCCTGTAGTGAAGGGTACTACGAGCACCAGGGTAGCAGAAATTGCAGGGGAATCAAATTGAATAAAGCACCACTATTAACTACTAAAAGTCGAAGCGCCGAAAATGTGAAGGCGGCTAATGCGTTTTGCGATGTGTGTGTGCAAATGATGGGGGCTGGTGGCGCTATGCGGCGGTGAAATGACACGGAAACAGCAGATTCGATTAAGAGCCAGATGGCTTTTGACATGAGGGGCAGGAAGCAATTCAATTTTGTCTACTAGATTGAGTTTTATAAAATTTTTTGCTAATATGGGCTAATGACTTCGTTATTCCAACTCATTGGCATACACAAATACGCATTTATTGCGGCAAATATGAAACAAAAACACCCAATGCAGCTTTGTTCCCAATTCAGTGAGTATTTACATGAAACGTTAATAAATTATAATTTTAAAAGCGGCAAAGCTCTAAATTTATTATCGATTTCAGAATTTCGGCCGCTACAAAACCGTAGCCTCGCTTAATGACAATTTAGTAAAATATAAAATTCTTATAATCTGTATTGAAAGTAACTTTTACGCATTTAAATTTAAATACATAATAATAGTGTTATAGTGTTATTACGGAGTAAATAATATACTTCCGATGATGTAGTAAAGCAACTGATGGTGCTATAACATTTCCTGCCCGCTACGACGGCGTAGCGCTACGACAAAGTTGTAGTAGGTTTTAGATAGGACGTTTTGCAATAACTGAATAAACAGTGTAATACAAAACTCTGTTTTCATTTTTTTTTTATTTACTAGGAGGCCCAACGATCAGTACTCTAGACGCTAAAGGAGGAGGTGCGGGGTAGTTTCCTAGTAGGACTATTTTAAGACAAACTTTTTTGTTAAAATTGGTTCTGGAGTTGATGTCTAGTTAGAGTAATGCCACAACAGTTAATTTTAGTACTTTAGTGCTCCTGGTATCATATAATTCCCTAGTTTGAGACCGAGTTATTGTATGGTACGTTATTATTATTTTAAAATTCATCATGCCTTATAACAAATTTGACAATACAGACATGCTGATGTTAAATTTTCAACATTATTTTTTTGGCATTCCACAAACAATATTTAACTGAATAATAAATAGAATATAGTTTACATTTCCAATTGCCTTGTGTCGAGGTGATCGTTTCACATTTCACGCTTTGTTATTTGCAGCCATTTATAAATAAAGGTTTTTATTGAAACCAGTAGAATGGAAAGTAGTTATCGCTTATTCAACTGTGAACTAAGATATCTACAATCTTGTAATATGGGTGTTCTATAAGCAATGAAAATATTATGATGAGACTATGTACTGGTTCTGAGTTCGGTTTCCAAAAAGACCGTACCTCACTGAGTCTTTGTCTTTAGGCTTTCATGTTTTGTCTTGCAGTTTATAATAATTATTATTGCGTGAATGAAAACATATCCTATGGCATGTCTCCAGCAGCGGACGTCTTTCAACTGAAATGATTATGATGATGATGAACGACGATATTTTCAAACATTGTGTTAAAACTTGCAAGTCGAAGAAGATTTACAAAACTGCAAAGACGTGTTATGTCCTCCAACATTACGTTAATGGACAATAGACACAACCCAACAGCAGAACGTCATATAGGTTAATGATCTTCAATGGCAATCGTAAACTGCCGATCGCTTTGGAATATGCCACAAATCGTCATTGAGAAATCTTCGTCTATCTAAATACACGTATGTAAATTTTTTAAATTAACCATATGGATTTCAATATTTTAAAGATTATTGAACTTTCAAGCTTTTCTACTCAACACATAGATTTAATGAAAACACATATTCTTGTGTTTCAAAAATCTTGATAGGGATTAATGGTTTTTTTTTACAGCCATCCCCACTGCTGAACAAATACCTATAAAATAGGGATTTGTGAAATATATAGGTGATTTTACCGGTGGCGTGCAGCCACCTTGAATTTATACTGCATTAACTTAATTTAAGACCAGGCAAAAAGCTGAGAAAACAAAAACAATAACAATATTAATGTGCCAAAAAACCACACCAATTATCTAATCTCAAATTAAGGGATTCCCTGCACTATGTGTACCATTGAGATAAGCTAATATCCCAAATTGATCCTACCGGGAATCGAATCCAACAACTCCATAACTAACTGCCTCCATTGCCGAACGGTTACCATGCGGACTTCTAAGCAGAGGTACCAGGTTAGATTCCCGGGCCGGGAGAAATATTTGTATGGCTTACATTTATTTCTCTCGTGAGTTTGGGTGTAATTTGTGGCTGTCTATGTCCTTGGCATCCGCGACACAGGGTTTCCCTAGTGCGGGGCTAAAAAAAGAAAAAAGAAACAGTACAAGCCGATGCGTTGGGCGACCAAAGTCATCAAAAATATTTATATGTATAAATGTACAATACAAATTGTATATTTTACTATGCCATTGGAAGATTTGCTAGTACTTACAGCACAGGGTTTCCTTCTTTTAGTACAGTCGTCATATTATCTGATTCTTACTTTGTGCACTATACATGTTCTAATTATTATTATGAGGCAGGTTTTAGAGGTGGTGTGATTTCCCACTCCACCCTACTCTGAGCTGCAGGCATGAGAGAAGCAGACAGAAGAAAGGACAGTCATTCTGGGGCGGCGGCGCTCACCAGACTTCGGACTTAATCTCAATGTTCCCAGATGGTTATAAACAAATATAGAGTTAAATGTCTTCACTATAAAATATCATACTAATACGTATTACGTTTAAATGCTCAAAGAGGTGAGTCAGCCTAAGTAACGATAAACCTCACGTAATATTACAAATTAAGAAGAAGTTCATTTTGTAATTGTTTTATTTTTTTATAGTTTAAATAAAGACATTTAAAATTCAAAATTTCATTCAATCAATTAATAGTTGGGTAAAACTTGATTTTTCTTGAGCGCACTTACTTTCTTTTTACTTTTAAGATTTAGTTACATTATAGATTAGATTATATAGATTTAGATATAGTTAGAATTTTTTATTGCAAAAACGAACTTGCAAAATGTACATACATTTTACAAGCACGTTTTTATATTAAATAATTGTAACATCGAAAATGTAACTTTTAGGTAGCGAAATGTAATTTTCGATTCAACGACTCCGGTAACACTGCTCAATCTCTTAGACTTACTTTTTTTAAATATCTTTAATTCTGCTGATCCTTAATAGTATAATAGAGTAGGCTACAAACTTCTTCTATACCTTAGACTTTTATTTTCTCAATACAAGTCCGCGTAATGGGTGGCAGAAGCAGACGCGGAATGAGGGGGAGAGGAATGGTTATTATATATGGTTGCAATTACAGCAGCTAATTAATCAGCGAATTAAAAAAAAGTTGGAAATACTCAGAACTGTAAAAAAAGGAAGCTGCAGTATTTTAGCCAATAAGGGGCAATAGATACCGGATTCTTCGACTAATAATGCAGGGAAAAGTACAAGGAAAGCATAGTCGAGGCAGAAGGAAAACCTCGTGTTTGATGAACCTGAGACACTGGTTCCACCTTTACACACGTTCCCTCTTTCGTGCGGCAGCTTTAAAAATGAGAATAGCCACGATGGTCACCAACCTTCGTAGAGAAGCGGCACACTAAGAAGAAGAATTAATCAGCGTAAAAGTGACGTAAAACATGAACGTACAATAATTGTCTTGGATATTGTTTACAAAGCGCTTTTATTTTCATTTCTTTTAAACACCTTGCTAGTTTCGCCGTTCACTAAATTCTGAAGGTTAAGTACCCTTACTTAACAAGTAATATTACAGACATGTTTTCTTGTCAACTTTGTGGGCACTTTCAAATTAAACGCATATATGCATCCGCCTTAGTACTAAATTCCACATGTAATAGTGAAATTACAGGCACATTAGATTTAGCAACCTGTCTCAGGGTGACGGGCGCAGTGGCAGTGCCCGTCAAATCTTTGTGTTCTAAAGTTCTTAGTGGCACTGCAACTGTTATGGACAGACGTGTCGTTTACTATCAGGCGCACGACTTGTTCCTCCCGTTACTTTGTAGTTATCATATAAAAAAAAATTTAGAAGCGCAGTTGGGGCCGTTTCCTTATGCTCCTACTGGGTGCTTTTACTAGTACGTGCACAAGGACTAATATGGCCTTATGCTCCTATCATGACGTCCTATCGAATAAGTACACTGAACTAGAATAAAAAAAATCAAAATGAAAAGTCAAAAATATCTTCATTTCATAGATAAAAAGAAAATTACACTTAAAATCGTCATTTTACGCTAATTCGTAAGGCAGATTTCCCTGAGAAGAATGATCAAAAAACTCTTGGGGTTGCTCTTTAAAATTAATATATTAAAAAAAAGTTTAAATGTCATACAGAAGCAAAGTGAAGTGACCAACACTAATTTCGTGGTGAAAAAGCAACATTTGGGTATTCATAATTAAAGTATCGGTGAGAAGATCCTCTCGACGTCGTTTTATTGGAATACATTTGTCGGCTGCAGCCTTTTAGAGTACATTCAGCAGACATAAATAGCTTTCACTGAAGAGGCTGATAAGCTTAGAGAATCGATAACAAACATACGAGCACTACAATATCAATTACATATAAATATAGGTGACAGTACATTAGTAGGAGCACGAGGACATATTTATCCTTTTGATCCTACCAGTAGGAGCACAAGAACTTATTAGTCCTGTGCTCCTACCAGCAGGAGCAAGCGGCCGCAGTAGGAGCGAAATTTTGTACCGTATATGAATTATTTTGAAAATACTACTGTCTACGCTTGTTAGGAGCCTTTTCAATTCTTTGCTTATACTCGCCATTGAACGGTTATTAGAAGCTACCATCCTGCCCGAGCTATTATCGAACTTCAAGTTAAATAAAAAAATATATAAACATCATCATTACAAAATGATTTGTAGAATATTAACTACCTACCTCATCACAATAATACCACCACAAGCTTCGCGTTTCGGTTACAAAACATTACACCCCAGTTTCCTATCCCGACAACAAGAAGTTGCGTTTCCTACAGCCAGTTAATGAGAATAATCGCCTTATGCTTTTTGTTTCCTTTTTATTTATTTTAATAATAGCATTTGTTCACAACGCACAAATGTTCATTATAACGCCGCTTTATAAGTGAATAGGATAGGGTTTTTTAATTCTTGTTACAATACATACTCAAGTGATAAAAATACCTTTGATATAACGTAAATCGTTTCAAAGTGGAATAGCGAGATGTTCCCTGAAAGCGCATTGCCCAAGGGGAAATTTCATTTATATATAGCGATGCATAAAAATAACACGGTGATTTGAAATATTTTCATAATTAAAACATCGCAATTTACGGCGGTGAAAGTGGACGGCTGACGGCGAAGAAGGGTGCTCTTAGATCGTAATGCACTGAGCAAACAAGTGAAAAATTGAATTAAAATATACCGCCACCGATTATGCCCTCAGGGCAATTTCAAATTGCACTTCCCCTTTAACTTCCTGCTATATAACAGTAATGAGAGTTATGTAAGTTATAATTCAGAAGACGAGGAAGAGGAACTCCAGAACCCCTTTACAATATAATACAAAATTTAATCAATAGAAACGTATGCAATAATTAAGATATAACTATGGCAAATGTAATTATCCCGACACGAAAAAGGATCTAGCAAATGCGGATTGCACTAGCTTATCGGATGAACTGGACATGCTGCTGTCTGTTTGAATGGTTTCATTTTTAAACATATACCGCTTGTAAGTAAAACTATTGATAAATATCCAACTTGGTATACACTATATAGTATTTATAAAGTGTCTCAAAGAAAATACAAATACCATTGTCGTTATAAGAAATATTAAAATCCTGGGAATTGTGACACTTATGCTTTATTGTGCACGAAATGTAACAAACTCGTGGAATCAGCACGTGCATAGTTTATATCATCCACGGAGGAGGGTTTATCTGACAGCATAGCTTTTGGAATTTTGTAAGCAGTAAAAAAGGTAACTCAGGTATGCCACAGATGAAAACCCTGGTTACAGAATGTTTTACTGATAAAATTGGAATATGTGAACTTTTTTGTGAAGTTTGTTTTGTGAATGAGTCGTTTAGAAAGAGAGGTATGAAGATTAATGCAGAGAAGACGAAAGTGTTGGTTTTTGAAAGAAATGAGAACATGAACCGTCACGTTACATACCGATGTAAGAATAAAATACAAGGTATGAATGTTGATCAAGTGAATGAGTTTGTATCTGTGTAGAGTGTTTACAATAGATGGAAAGTTTGATGAGGACATTGAAGGAAGGGTACGAAAGGGAAACGGAGCAAATGGAGCCATAAATGGTCTAACGGGGAGCAACATGTTATTCACAAAAGCACACATGTCCATACACAATGCTTTGCTGGTTCCCACACTGACGTTTGGTAGGGAAAGTTGGGTATGGCAGAAGAAGCATGAAAGTAGAATTAATGCATTAATGCATGAGATGAGATCGTTGAGGAAAATTTGTAGAATAAAATTGAGTGATAGAGTGAAGAATACAATAATACGTGAATGATGTGGCTTGAAAGAGGATGTAGTGACTAGAATAGAGAAAGGAATATTAAGGTGGTTTGGGCATGTAGAGCGGATAGATGTAAGAAGAATTACCAAACAGGTTTATAATGCGAATGTGGATGAAAAGGTTTTAAGTGAACGTCTCAGAAGGACTTACATTGATCAGAACCGAAGTAACAAGAATAAAAAAGTTGTATGAAAAGGGTAGTTGATATATGTGAGGCTCGAGAGATGTGTCAGGATAGAGCAAAGTGGCATTCCGTGGTGTCTGCCTACCCCTCCTGTGGGTCTAGGGCGTGAGTTTATGTATGTATGTATTTTGTGAATTTCTTTAATACGGTCTTTGAAGTCTCTCAACCAGTAGACTATCAAAATGTAGTTATTAAATATATTCATTCTCTAAAGCAGCATTAGTAACTATAGAATAAGTAATATTGACTAATTCAGGGCAAAACATTGAACAAAGGTCCACACACACGAAGGTCCAGTTACACCACATCACAAAACAGCCAGTATCGTACCTCTTCATGAGTCTGAAAGTAAAGCTAAATGTGAAAGTTATAGACCTATTAAGTATTCTATGTTGTGTTGCTAATTTGTACCATCATTTTTAGTCTCAAGTTAAACCATTTATCTTCAACAATCAGCATGGATTCGCAGGAGGCCGATCTACTATAATAATAACGAACATACTCAACTTATGACTAATTTGTTTGAACTATGGCTAATATTATGATATGTACTATGATATAATATTACTATGATATAATATGTACTATGACTAATCTGTTTGAAGTTTTTGTGTTTGTGAGCAGGTAGACACCGTGTACACCGTCTTTTTAAAAGCGTTCGACAAAGTAAATAATTCATTGCTATGTAAAAAATTTGCCATGTCTAATATTTATGGAAATCATTTACGCTTGGTTCATTCTTACCTTAATAATGGAAGCCAACTTATCAATTTCAAAGGTCCAAAGTCATCACGAGTTATAATTAAATCGGGTGTTCCGCAAGGTTCACACCGCGGTCCGTTATTATTCACAACTTTTATAAATTATTTTTAAACTATTCAGTCTTTATCGTCTTTATGCGGATGATTTGAGAAATATACCGAGTATAAGTGAATCGTCCAGCTACTATGAACTACAGGGTTATATTGACATAGTTTCTGAACGGTGTCAAGAAAACGTATTCAGCTCAATGCTAAAAAATGCTATGTTATAGCTTTTAATAACAAGCGTTATAAACATGCTTACGACTATAGACTTAACGAGCAATCATTAGATACAAAAATATGAACTAAGACCTTGGTTTGGTGTTTGAGTCTAAATTAACGTTTCGTTAACACTCGTTAAAACGCTCTAAGGGATTATAAATAGGTCTAGTTTCCTGACCATCTATTATAATCTTCTCCGCAGCGCCCTGCACGCGTTAATGCACGTGTTATCTAATGTCCCTGCTACTCAATCCACTCGGATAATATAGAAAGCGTGCAGATAAAAGCTCTCAGGATACTTAGTTATAAATGTGGTTATTGCCGCAACCTTGTTGGCTATTGTAAGAGGCTTAACGAATTTAAATTAACCTCCTTAGTTGTTCGTCATAAGTAATATAAGTCTCTCTACAAGGCGTAATTTCTGAACATCTAACAAGACATTATACTTGCCGATGTATAAGAATAACACTTCCCTGATAAGAATGTATCAGTTTTACAACGAGATAGCGTTTGAATATTTTTGATCCAAGATCCACAATATATAAAGGAGCAGTAAGTCAACTTGTACCTTTCACAAGATTCAATTCAAGATTTCGCAAAAGTCGTTCACTCACTCCTTTGTCGCTGTAGTATTATGTAAATAAGCAAATTATCAACAACAGATCTTTTTTGTTACTTTACAATAATGTGTCAACAGTAGGATTATAATCTGACACAGAACTTTGTAATATTACATTCATTAATCATTCATTCATAACATTTATTATTATTTATTATTATTATTAATCATCTGTAAATCCCAATAAGTTGGAAGTACTTTTATTTTAAGATCAAACATTGTGAGATGATAAATTATAACAATACAAATTATTATTCATTTATTTTTTATGATAACGTAATGGGAAGGACAAGTCAAAAATCGCAAACATTGGAGGGACATTGCCACTATACCCGTCACACTGAGACATAAGTTGACAAGTCCCGTATGCCTGTAACATCACCAGGACCCTTATTCTGAAAAAAAAAATGCACGGCGCAGTTGCCAATTTCCACCAACTTGTGGTTCGAGGCGCGGGAGGTGAGGAGGTGGTTTCCGGCCAACGTTGACAGAAGCCAACCGTCAAATTTTGGGCATTTCGAGTACGGGTTATTGCGGCGTTATAAATGTAACTTGATTCTTATCTTTTTTGTTGTCCATACAAGAAATAAATTAATATAAAGTTTGAGCAATTCAAACCCTTACAGTCTTAAGTGTTGTCTCTTATCACTTGACTAGATTTAAATATTAGGTCTATAGAGTTTCGTACATTATTTATATTTTCGTACAATAACTTAATCCCAACAAACATATATTCTTGAAACATCTTCAGAAACAATATGTGTAAACCGTGAATGAGCCATAACTTAGAGACTGTAAAACTGCGATGCAACATAGTGTCACTTGCCAATGTATCTTGAGCCTCTCCGCAGAAATATATTGCTCACTTATCCAGATTGTAAAGGAGTTTACTTGAATTGCAACAGACCAGGATTCACTGGTCGAATTAAGAAGAGAATATGTGTTGGTTAAGTGCCGAGCAGACGAATTTCCATTGAATGAGTTTATGAAAACAGCAGCCATTCGTTTACAAAGAGTAAATCGTTCGTTTTATTTCAACCTTTACGTGTGAACGAGAGCGACGTAATGCGTTTTTGTTGCATTTAGAGCGAATCATTATTTTATTGCACAGATACTGTTGGCGAAATGGACTTTTATCAACTTTACAAATAAAGTCTTTGTTGATAAAATTTAAAGTTATAAACCTCATTATTTATTTACTTATTTGTACATAACCACTTGACTAACATTACAGGCAAAACCCAGTTCGTTAAAGCAGGCACATAAATACAATAATTTAAGAATCATAACATATTATATGTAAGGCAACCTTTTTGAATTCACTTAAGGTGCTATGAAATAAATCAATTGTATCAGCTACTCGATTGAGAGAAGCGAGAGCATGCGTGAATGAAAAGCAAAAAAAAGAAAAAATGAGAAGCAGCTGAGTCCGATATTGCTAGCAGTGGAGACGGCCGCCTCCGCCCCGTGTACTTGTCAGGAGCGTACAATTTTACTTGCTCCAATATACCAGGATTGTACCGCTTGCCCCGTAGCAATTCAAAAATATACGTAACTAGCGCCAGTTCACGCCTTACTTCCTGTTTGTTGTACCCCACCATACCTAGGACGAACAACGTTGGGCACATTAAAGGGTAATAGGGGTAAACTGCATATAATTTTAGGTACAAGTATCTGGTAAATTTATTTTGTATTTTCTCCAGCATAGCTTTATACTTGGCTTCCTGCGGTACCCAGATGATCGCGGTAAGAAGCACGTTGGAGGGCATCTTCTTACCAGAGCATTGTAGAGGGCGCATGTAGCTTTGGCGTTGTTAAAATTCTCCGCTCTGCGTAGTATAAAACTCAACCTCCTGTAAGCTTTCTTGCAAACATTTACAATATGATTAGGAAAAGTTAATTCAGCGTCTATATCTACTCCCAGGTCACGAACTATCGTTAGCCTTTTAACCGGTGTACCATCGACCTCATAGCCATAATGAATAGGGGCTTTTTTTCGGCCATATGTCATCACCGAATATTTAGATGTTTTAAACGATAGCTAGTTTCTTTGACTCCAATCAGCTACTCTGTTTATATCCCTGTGAAATCGGTCCGTGTCTGACTTATCTCGAATAGGCATGAACAGCTTCAGGTCGTCAGCGAAAAGTAAACAGTTGGCCTCTTTCACAACATCTGGTAGGTCATTTATCATAATAATAAACTCCAAAGGTCCTAGATTACTCCCCTGACCCCACTCCTGATCTAGTGTAATAACGGTCTGATTTGTATCCCGCATAATCTACGAATTGCTGTCTATCCTTCATGTATTTTGCAAAAAAGTATAGCGTTTGCGAGGTGCAGCCCACTGCCGCCAACTTCTTGAGCAAGATATCGTTATCAACCAAATCGAAAGTCCTTCTGAAATCAAAGTAGGCGGTATCAACCTGCACATCTTCGTCCACCTTGGGCACTAGATACGTGATAAAGTTAAGCAAGTTGCTTGTGGTGTTGTACGCTCATCTGCCGAAGCATGCAGCTCTGCACGACAGATTCAAAAACCTTCGCCGCTGTCGATAAAATAGCCATTGGTCTAAAACCACTCACATCATTACCTTGGCCACTCTTAAGTACCAGCACAACTCGCGTCACCTTCCACTGTACAGGAAAAAACGAATTTTTAATGGACAAATTCAACATATGCAGCAATGGCTTCGCCAACATTGCTCGGCAATCCATAATCATAAACCATCTGTCCCCACTGAGCGTTTTGGTTTAAGGCAATTTAATGCTCTCTCCACTTGGTGCCGTTGCACACGTC
This sequence comes from Hyposmocoma kahamanoa, assembly GCF_003589595.1. Taxonomy (NCBI): domain Eukaryota; kingdom Metazoa; phylum Arthropoda; class Insecta; order Lepidoptera; family Cosmopterigidae; genus Hyposmocoma; species Hyposmocoma kahamanoa. The sequence continues at coordinate 8,162,860 of NW_020654289.1, forward strand.
CAATATGCACGCGCGCACTCCCCGCCCCGCTTGCTGCTATTGCAGCGTCTACATCTACCTTTGGTTCCTGAGAATCGTACACCGATTGAAAAAACAAGGCAAGTTCTTTGTATTTGTTTGAATCTGGAACAATATGACCGTTTTCTTGTAATTTTACTTCTCCTCGACCTATGCTTTGAGCCCACGTATCTCCAAAATCCTTTAGGATCTTTAGTGAGCTTGCTCTGCACTTTATCTATCTGGTAAGCATGTGCACTTTCTAATAACAATTTAACTGCCTACTTTTCGTAATCACATTGTGATTTGCTCGCCTTTTACCGCGCATTCAATCTTCCTTTTAATTGGCTACCTCCCAATGAACTAAGAACCAAATCCAACTGACGGCCAATGCAATTTGGAACCTTATTACACTGAGTGAATTTACAGTATGCCATAAAATATTCAAAATAATTAATAAACATTAGTGTTGGCAGAATGTAAATTAAAATCTCCCAATACAATCATTTCTTTAAATCTCACACAAAAATGCTCAATCAATGTAAACAGAGTAAGGTACTCCCATTCACAACTATTTGGAGGTATATAAAGAACGCCAACACAGAAACAACAACTTATTGCTTGACTGCACGGTCGCCGCAACCAGTTCAAATGCACAGGTATTATTTCTGCATCCTGAATAGATTAATTGCAACCTGTTTCTGTCACTACTACTAAATTTGCATATGAAGCTTCCAAATTAGTTTTAAATAGGTTTAGTTTAGTCCTCAGACCCCGTACATTTTGATATAATATTTCAATTTTATTTAATTGGCTTTGTAGGGTTGCTTATTATATTTCCGATACCAAATCCATTCGCTAAATTCGGCGTTCACTTGCCAAACACTTAGCTGCGATAGTTGGTTGTAAACCTTTTCTAGTACGCTTACTATGAAAGAAGCATAACCACGTTCTATTTCAAGGTTAACTTTTTCAATTTTCACCTTCACCTCCGAATCACACACAGCCTCTACATATGTTGATAAATTTTCAACGGTTATTTCTGGGTGCAGTCGCCATACATGAAGATGTTTCATCCGCTCTATAGCTTGTATCTGTGTTATTGAGGTATTTTAACCTCTTACTACCTCCTTAGATTGGCGCCTTTTCTGTTTGTTCCTAACTATTGTCCAGTGGCCCTCATTTCCTCCCGCCGCCCTGTTGTTTTTAGTTGAGAATGTTAGTACAGTCGACACGTTTGTTTCTATCGATGACTCTTCCACCATTTTCATGGCCTTAACAAAATTAAAAAAAATTATTCTTCATTTTTACCAAATCACTCTGATTCTAATTATTTAACTGTTTAAAGTTGTCATTGTTTTACAGATTTACTGATGTCTTTCTTTTCATTATTTAATGTTGTTAATCTGTTTTCTGTAATGTGCACCACTGCAATTACAATCAAGTAGAAATAGGGTGATAGTACCAGTGACCGACATTTTAAGGGAAGTGTGTTTTTAAATTTGAAACAAGTTGTTTTTAAACATATTATATCAATAGTAATTAGAGAAAGATTATGCTGTAGCATGTTTCATAAAAAAAGCTATAATAATTATTACTAAAAAAAAACCTAAGCCAAAATTTCTCTACATCTCCAGTAATTAACACTAAATATCCACTAATTAACTAACCGGTAATCGACACTCACCAACAATGAACACCCCGTAATTGACACTTGCCAATAAGAAACGTGTTATTATGATATAAAGTTTTGTCCTAAATCTTATTAGGAATTAATTTTAAAAATGACATTGAACACTGGTGCCTGTCAACAAAGGCACCAACACCTTAAATAAAAATAGCATTCAGAAAAGGACCGGTGGCAAGGCGTGGGATACGGATGGAATAAAAACAGCTCTGGCTATACAAATGCTCAACGATAAAACCGAGGCTTATTTAAATTGTATTTAGAGTATTTTAAAACCAAATTCGAGTGTTGGGGGTGGGTCCCGCGCGACCAAACTTTTTGTCCGTGGCCTCGCTAAGGCTGCGGCGAGCTAAGGCGTTTTTAAATGACCTCCTCCTGGGATCAAGCCTTAAACATTTGGCGGATGTAACTGATAATTGGATGCTGATAAACATTTTATTTATTATCATATATAATAGATACGCTGTAAAAAGTTTTGCGCAAATGACACCTAAAGATTTTGAAGATGTTTTTGATAGTTTGTTCTAAGATTTACTCATAACACTTTAGCAGTTGTGCTTCTTGTTGTTGGGTAATTATAGCAATAAATAACAACAATTTATCGTCACACACATAACTGCAAAAAATTTCATTTTACAAATAAATTTTAGCACAATCAAAAAGAACGAAAAAATATTTAGGTGCCATTTTCGCAAAACTATGATCTTGTTGGTTGACACGTTATTGCTTGTCAGAATCAAATGTTAAAGGCATGTTCTATGCTATATAATAATCATGGATGGAATCATTATACTGTATGATCCGATGACTTTTACAATAAACTAATGATTGACACTCCTTACACAGGAAAATACTATTTACAACAAGAGTTTCTTGAGTTCTGTCTGTCTTGAGTTGTTCAAGAGCTGGTGAAATTACAGGCACATGAGACTTGTCAACTTATGTCTCAGGGTGACGGGCGCAGTGGCAGTGCCCCCAAGATCTTTGTAATTTAAAGCTCTTGGTGGCACTGCAACTGTTATGGGCAGGCGTGTAGCTTACCATCAGGCACACGACTTGTTCGTCCCGTTACTTAATGTCATAAAAAAAAAAAAAAAAAAAAAAAAAGTTTCTTGCAGATTTTTAGCGATACCTGCGTTTCGTGTGAGTATTAGTGTTTAACCAATTGTATGATTACATAAACTGCCTCAGTGGCCGGAGGGTTACCATGCGGGACTGCTACGCTGAGGTCTCGTGTTCGACTCCCGGGCCAGGGATAAATATTAGTATGGCCTACATTTATTTCTCTCGTGAGTTTGTGTGTAATTTGTGGTTGTCTATTTTTTTTTTTTTTTATATATATATAGTAGACACACGCTTGGCCACTATCTCACCTGATGTTAAGCGACGATGTGACCGACGATGGGACGCGTTTGCCTAAAAAATGCCTATTCACTCTAGCCTTGAATAGCCCCAAATTGTACTTTTCGGGAAATACAGATGCCGGTAGAGCATTCCATTCCTTTGCCGTACGCATCAGAAAGGAGGAAGCAAAGCGCTTAGTGCGAATAGGTGGAATATCAACGACATAAGAATGGAGTGCTCCGGACCTTCTAGTCGACCGAAGGAGGAACGGTGAGGGCGGAACCAAATTGAAAAGTTCCTGCGCACACTCCCCGAAATGTATCCGATAGAAAACCGACAAGCAGGCTACTTTTCTGCGATGATCGAGATTTTGGAGCTTCGACTCCACAAGAGGATTATTGTTAATAAGTCTCTTTGCTTTACGCTCCACCGAGTCCAAGGCAGCTAACTGGTATTGGGCAGAGCCGTCCCAAAGGTGGCAGCAGTACTCCATACAGGATCGAACTTGTGCTTTATATAGATTTAAAAGCCGTTCAGGTGTGAAGTACCGCCTGACCTTGAAAAGTATGCCTAGTTTTCTGGCAGCAGTTTTTGCCAAGCACTCGATGTATCGCCCAAAGTTGAGGTTGGATGATAAGTCCAGACCAAGTAGCTCAAGGTGGTCCCTTATCGGCACGGATACACCTCGGAAAGTCGGAGTAAGGTGTAGGGGACTCCGTTTTGATGAGAAAATACACGCCTGTGTTTTAGCCGCATTAAACCTGACCCTGTTAGAATCTCCCCAGTCGGAAGCAGCTTTCAGACTCAGGTTCAACCGGGTGACCATCGCCTCTCGCTTACACCGGATCTCTTCACTGTTGTCTCGGGCGTCTGGCACATAACTCACCGCCACTGTGCTGTCGTCTGCGTACCCAAAGATACCGGGCATCAGCAGCAGGTCGTTGATATGCAGCAAGAATAGAGTGGCGGAGAGGACAGATCCCTGAGGTACACCGGCATTTATACCATGAGGAGCAGACGAGTAACCATCTACAACTACACGGATTGACCTATCCTTCAGAAAATCGCCTATCCATGTGCAAAAGCCAACAGGAATTCCGTAAGCTGGAAGCTTGTTTAACAGGCTATCGTGCCAAACCCTATCAAAGGCCTTTGATATGTCGAGAGACACGGCAAGCGATTCACCGCGTTTCTCGACAACCTCGCTCCATAAATGTGTGGCGTACGCAAGAAGATCCCCAGTAGATCGTCCACGGCGAAAACCATATTGTCGATCACTGAGGAGATCGTTATCTTCGAGGTATCCAAGGAGACGGCTGTTCAATACGCGCTCCATAGTCTTACAGAGTATGGAGGTGATTGCGATAGGTCGATAATTAGATGGGTCGGCATGACTACCTTTCTTAGGTACAGGCTGTACATTTGCAAGCTTCCAGGATTTCGGGACTTGTCCAGAACTCATAGAGAGGCGATACAGGCGAGTCAACACCGGAGATAACTCGGGTGCACAGTTCCGCAGGACAATCGCTGGGACTCCGTCAGGGCCACTGGCTTTGTTGACGTCTAATTTGCGTAAAGCTTTCAACACCTCTTTTGGACGGATAGTGATTTCGGGCATTTCCGAGTCACATCGAGGTAGTGTAGGTGGTGTTTGCAAAGTAGCGTCAAGACGGGAGTTGGAAGTTTTTTTGCTTCAAACAAAAAGATTTGCTTTCTCTTCAGCGGTATGAGCCAGCGATCCGTCATCTCTCATTAAAGGCGGAAGGGATGACCTGCAGAAATTCGCTTCGACCGATTTAGCGAGTGACCAGAATGCTTTACTCCCTGATGGGTATGAAGCTAACCTGACCCCAATACGACTAATATGGCCGAAGCGAGCTTTCCGTATCGCTTTTTTGCAGGATCTAGCGGCTTTATTAAAGACTTTCTTCAGATGGAGGGTTTCCGGTGCTTTGCGATCTCGAGCATCAGCCCAAGCCTGGTACGCAGATTGCTTTAGCGTTTCCGCAGAAGCACACTCAGCGTTAAACCAAGGGCGAGCTTTGCCGCTGGAGGAGACTTCGAAATACGGAATAAAGTATTCCATAGCCCGAATAATCACCTCAGAGACGGCAGACGCGCAGCACGTCGGATCGTCAGAAGAGAAGCACAGCTGCCGCCAGGGATAAGATGCAAAGAAATGCCGCATCGCATCCCAATCAGCTGACTTGTATCGCCACATCCTCCTAGTACTTCCCGTACTGAGATCGGGCGGGGAGTAGACAGATACAGATTTCACCAGACAGTGATCGGATGTCCCTAGTGGGGATGAGACCGATACTTGGTAGCGGTCTGGATCGGTTGTCAGCAGAAGATCCAGGCAATTGGCAGTGTGGTCGTCAACGTCCGGTACCCTGGTAGCGCAACTCACCAGCTGGGTGAGGTCTAGTGATAGAGCACATGCCCGCGCCTCTCTTCCAGCATGGTCGGTTTTTTGGTATGGGAACAACCATTCCTGGAGATGGGCATTAAAGTCCCCCAAAAAGACAAGTTGTGCTTTAGGATACCGTTGTTGGACTGTTTCCGCCGAGCTGCAGAGATGGTTGAACAGCCTAGTCGTCTCCGGGTCTCCAGAATGCGACCGATACACACTGGCGTAGACAATTTGTTCCAGTCCAGTGTCTACCAGAACCCACATTACAGAGAGATCGGGGTCTTCAAGGTCACGGAGACGTTTAGAGCAGATGTCATCACGAGCGTAAACGCAGGTACCAGCGCGCTGCTTAAATTTGTGCTCCAGAATGTAACCTGGGTAATGCAGATACGCCGTGTCCGAAGGACATCTAATTTGGGTCTCCGTGAGGAAGAGCATGTGAGGCCTTTCAGTCTCAAGATGGTGGTGGACAGATGAGAGATTGGAGTGCAGACCTCGGATGTTCGAGAGGTGCACTTTAAGTGAAAGGACGTGCATCCGCTGTTTAGCCTTCCTCAATTTTCTTGACCTTTTCATATTAGGGTTAGAGTGAATGGGGAGAGCGAAGGCAGTTGTACGAGACACTACTACTGAAAGTCATGCGGCACATACCCTATATGGTACGCCGATGGGAAACTAGACTGGAGCGCGCGGGGACGCCCGAACCCCCCCGGGAGTGGCCATCGGGTCCTTACATCCGGTCCCCAACCGGCACGATGGAGCACCCCGGGATTTTTCGCGAGTTGGCGGGGCAGCCTTTCACTGGAGGCTAATCAGCTAATTGGGCCCCCTACTACTACCTGCGGTCGGCCAGCGGAGCACCGTGCTTCGGATCCCGCTACCCTCCGCGTCTAGGTTCCCAGCGCAACAACAAGGGAGCCCCGAGATCAACCAAATCAGTGCAGTGCAACTGTACAGACCCTTCACTCTAGAGCGGCTACTCTGGGCGTCAAGCTATAGCTGTTTGGCGGCTAGGCTTCGCCCAGAGGGTGGTCACCAGCCACGACCAAGGTCTACCACCGGAGTTTGTAGCTTATTTGGCACCACCCAGGGGTCACGTGTAGGGTCTCGAGGGTACACAGCCTACGGACGCGAGCTACTTAACCCCCAAATTTGTATACCCATATTATCCGTGATTCCCTAGTGCTGCGCTATGAGTGTGGGTGTGTATGCGTACATTATTATTGATAGATCGAATACAAAGCAAAATTCCTTCGATCACACAGCTCTTAACCAACTGGACCACTGACCGAAACAACCAATCCTTGCGAATTTCGTTATGTGTTTGTTGCAAATCTTTGCAGTGGGTTTGAAAAACCCAACATACGAAAACAGATTTTGGTGAATTTGTTGAATATGAAATTTTTGAAGTATAGTAAGTGACACTTTTGTTTAAATGGGTATTTCGAATTCTAGTCCCGCTGAGTTCCTGTAACTTGCGCCGCTCGTACAAGGCGAGAAACCATGAGCCCAGGTGCAAAAGTTCCCGGTTGTTTGACACTTTGTTGAATTTATGCAGCAACGGCACGGTAACGTTGGGACGACGTTTAAATTGCCCTGGTGTAACGCGCCTCTTCACCGTCTTCACCTCGTGCTGACCTCTCGAATTGTGTGCTCCCTAACTTCGCTTTTTATCGTGTTTAAATGATGTAAAAAGAAAATAACATAAAAATCAAATGAACGAGTCTCGTTTACATAATTGGATGTAGTTCAACAAAAAGTCTTCAATGTACTTCCAGTCACTTTGGAGATATGGTAATTTGAAGTTTAACAGTGTTTCTCACTCTCATTTTATTTTCAAAACTTATGGTGTCATGTAACTCCAGATATATTTATTTACATTTATATGTTTATTTCGCTGATCTAATAGGTCAGACTTTAGATGGACTTTACGAACTGATTCGTACATATAACTCATTATTTGATAATTTTATGGATTGGATCCTTTTACTTAATTACGTCCAATTAGTTCCGGCAATGTCATGCTATGATGTCTTTTGTACGGTAAGGGAATCAACTCATTTATTAACTCGGAACCGGCTTGAGCCAATGCTTGTCAATGCAATGTCAGACAATGCTTCACGAACATGCAGTAAGAGCGAAAAAGACGTTGCGCGTTTTGCAACCGCTTGGATCGCCGACCCGAAACGCGTACATCTACTTCGCTCTTATTACATAGAAATAAAGAGTTTTCTGACCAGTTTTATGCGATTCCATGTTGATAAGTGTGTTGACTCTCTAACATGCAAAAAATCAGTCGCTGGCTGGTCAAGGTTTTTATTGACATCCATCATCTATGTCACCCATTGAGTTTTTAATAATAATAGCACACACACTCACAGCCCCGCACTAGGGAAAATTTATGTCGTGGGTGCCATGGACACACATATAACCAACCACCAATTACACCCAAACTCACGAGAGAAATATAAGTAGGCCATACAAATATTTCTCCCGGCCCGGCAATAAACCCGTGATCTCTGCGTGGCAGACTAGCATGGTAACCATGCGGCCACGGGGGCAGTTTAGTTAGGAAGTTTTTTGGAATCCATCAACAGTTTTTATTTTTTTTTTATAATACTAAGTGACGGGACGAACAAGTCGTGTGCCTGGTGGGAAGCGACGCGCCTGTCTATAACAGTTGCAATGCCACTCATAGCTTTAACTCACAAACATCTGAGGGGCACTGCCACTGCTTCCGACACCCAGAGACATAAAGTTAACAAGTCCCATGTGCCTTCCCCTCAAAACCGGGACGCAGTGATGGTGACATTACTGCTTGGCGGCAGAAATAGGTAAAGTGGCAGTACTTCCCTGGACGAACTCTTTCACACGGAGCTCTACTGCTACTAAAAATTTTAATTCTTCTATTTTCTGTTCTATCAACAAATAACCAGTGTAAATTAGTTGAAGCATTCAAAGACGCACAGCGTACCTACAAACACAGTTATTCCTACACGATAAGTATAATTATGTGCCCTTTTTTGGCTTCACCGTAGTCCGATAACATAAAACTTCCCCTGCTTCCCAATTATTTTGTTGATTATGGAAAAGAAAGAAAATACTAATTACTTTATAATTTGGTATGGTGTGACGGGCTTGTGTTCGTAACTCGATGTATAGGCGCCTATTTTTTATACTGGCTGTATATTTGAAAGTGGGACATACTTATAGCGTGCGTTATATTCCTGATTCTGAACCCAAAGAAATAATAAATTAGTGAACTTAAACTTTACAAAAAATATTTTTTTTAATTTTTTTTATCGACTACTACTTGAGAACAGCATTAGTTATCGAAATCTGTGCACATCACTACTATTGCTCGGACGCAGCGGCGGGTGGCGACACGACGGCGAAAAACAAAGCCCAGGTCGAGGGTGAAGGCGCGAGCGCATACGCGAAATTGCTCAGTGCACGCGCGACCTTGATCTAACGAAGACACGTAAATTATTTGTACTTTCGCTCGCCCGATCGCTGCAAAATAGATATTTATTCTAACGTTGAATTGACTGAGATGGTGCAACTTTACGCAATAAGTGGTGATACTGTGAGGCAAGCTATTGAAATGTTCCCAAATCGGAGTTTACGCGGAGGAGGTGAACAGTGTCGAAGTGTTGCGTGAGGGGATTGTCTCAGCATTTTATACTGTGAGACAAAATGTGTTTGTGTTGTACAATTTAAAACAAAATTTACTATGCCGTGCTAGACTATGCATTGTGGAAAACGGTGGGCATTTTGAACACTTGCTCCGTAACACGTAAGTATAAATAAACTGTAAATAACTAAAAAATCAATCATTGTAAATAATTTGATTTCCCATTTTTAACTACGCCAAAAACCTCAATTCTTATTAAAGATAACTTGTTACTAAATCATAAACTTATCTTTTTTAGTAAAAAATAATTAACATAAGCTAAAACGTAATGTGAAATCATTGTTATTGTTGCTGTCTCACTCGGCACTCACTTGGTAGTATTCCCATTGCACTCGAAATCAAGCGTAAAGGGAAACGTTTTATTCCTGTGTACACTTCAAAACACATTTTGTTGATTTATTTTTTGTTCTATCCCGTATCCTAATTTTATTTTAGTCTATGTTAAGTTGTAACATGATTTACTATGACATGTATGTATATGTCTCACTTTCAAATACACAGCCTGTATTTTTGAAAATACTAATTTATATGACTACCACAAATGACCCAAAACAAAACAAAACAGAAGATAACAGAAATAAAAATAAATGCACAAAATTAAAAATTCAAAGATAGACACAAATAAATAATTACGGAAAAAAAACACGAACGAAACCTAAGTAAAATAATATGAAAACAAAGATTATTTCTAAACAAGAATACTAAGTATAAAGATACTTTGTGTGGTGCCAGCTACGCTGACAAAAGGGTCACTAACTTAATATTTGCTGGAAAACTGTCTCCGTGGCCGAACGGTTACCATACTGAACTGCCACGCAGAGGTCCCAGGTTCGATTCCCGGCTGGGAGAAACATTTGTATGGCCTACATTTATTTCTTTCTCTCGTGAGTTTGAGTGTAATTTTTGCTTGTCTATGTGTGAGTCCCTGGCACCCACGTGACAGGGTTACCCTAGTATAGGGCTATGAGGGTGTGCGCGCGTTATTATTATTATAAAACGCAATGCGTGTCCGGCACTGATTTTCAAATAGGTTAAGATTAAAGAATATATATAATAATTGACTTTTTTTGTATTACCATGTGACGGGACGAGCAAGAGCAAGATCTGAGGGGCACTGCCACTGCACCCGTCACCCTGAGACATGAGTTGACAAGTCCCATGTGCCTGTAATTTCACTAGCACCCTTACCCTTCAAAATCGGAACATAGTAATGCTGACATTACTGCTTGGCGGCAGAAATAGGTAAGGTAGCAATACTGCTCTGGACGAACTCTTTCACAAGGAACTCTACTGCTACTAAAATTATCTCTGACTCTGACAGACTACCTTGACTACCCAGCGATTATAATACACTAGGCGGTAAAAGAAAATGTTCTGATCCATTTCCCGATAGATAAAATTTAGAAAGTTCGTTTTATAAATAAAATTGATTATAATCGAATAAAATTTGGTACTATACGAGTAGTATTTATGGCACAATCAACTCGCTAGCATGAGACACGGTACTCAGTGTGAAAGTCTGGTTACAAAAAACACCTCAATAATAATATATGTATAACAAACTCGACACACCACTAAGCATATTTCCTCTAAAGCCAAACCTCTAGGAGCGGGTCGAATTAACTACTAAACACGCTACTATTTATTATACAACACGCGTTTGATGCTAAAACCATCTCGATTTATTTGTTGTATAAAATTTAAGTCGCTTTTGTTTGCAGCTTGCAAGTGTCAGCAGAGCGACATTAAATCTGTGCATCTGTGCAGTGCAGGCCAAGTCGCAGGCTCCATAAGTCGCTCTCCGCTTGCATAAATAACAACATTTTTACAACCCCGAGCGGCCGGCAGCCCGCCATCGCCCTAATAGTAGTTTAATACTAGTTGCCGGATCCGGGCAGGTGCGCTCAAGCGCTGCCCGCAACACGGATGCACTGACCGATCCAAGTTATAAGTGACTTTGCTACAAAGTTGATGCTCCAATTTGCCAGATTCAGCAGCAACATTGAAAGTTTAATGAATCAGCTAATAATTTCTTAATTATATTATCATTTATTTATTTTAATGAGGGATTGTTGTTGTTAATGTAATTAATTTAACGCTTTCAATTGTAATTTGGTTACCTATTATTGTTATAACTGCCCCCGTGGCAACGTGGAGCGGTTACCACGCCGGACTGCCACGCCTCTGCGTGGACCTCTGTCCTGGGTTCGATTCCCAGGCCGGGAGAAATGTGTGTATGGCCTACATTTATTTCTCTCGTGAGTTTGGATATAATTTGTGGTTATCTATGTTAGTGTCCATTGCACCAGCGATACAGGGTTTCTCTAGTGCGGGGCTATCTGTGTGTTGCGTTACAAAAACAAAAAAAAACCATGAAATACAGATAACTTTAAGTTTGAGTTTTACAAAATGTTTAAATAAGAGATAATTACTTTTTAAGTGAGATAAATAATTTTTGGTTAGGTACCTAAAATTAAACTCAATTTAAATTTATTTCTTTAGGTCATAACTTTCCTCTGGGTAGACAGTACCTTGTTTATTTTTTATTTTTTTGGTGAACATCGTAAAATAATAGAAATGAGAGCTTTGAGAAATATGCCTTAGTGACTCTGATGGATGTATTGCTGAACAATGTGATAAACTAGCGTTGCGATATAGTAGAAGATGTAGTAACAAAGACGACTGGGACGTTTAGAAGAACGTTTGACGTTTTGGTGAAATTACAGGCACATGGGACTTGTCAACTTATGTCTCAGGGTGACGAGCGTAGTGGCAGTGTGCCTCAGATCTTTGCAATTTAAAGCTCTGAGTGGCACTGCAACTGTTACCTTGCCTGTCCAAGGCGGGTAGCATACCATCAGGCGCACGACTTGTTCATCCCGTCACTTGATATTATAAAAAAAGAAGATAGACGAAATAGACGTGTGTGAGCGTACAAGTTAGTAAGAGCCGACCAAGGTGAAGGTACGACGACCAAATTAAAGAAATTCTAGGTTAGGTTACGTGTCTCCAGCGCGGCCAGCCGCTGGTGGAGCCGCGGACGAACAACAGCGTACGCATACCTCCACCTACAGCGGAGAGTAGGAACACCCCGAGAGTTCAATGCAGTCGGGCTGCTCCCGTCGGAGTTCAGCCCAGTGCCACATAACCCCGGTATCTGTAAGCAGATTCCCCTAGGTCCACAAAAAAAGGTTAGGTCAAGAATAACCTTAACCGACGAGCGTGTATGAACAATTTGGTGAGTATTAATGAGGCTATAGATATGTGTCAGGATCGTGGCAAGCCAAAGCCCTGGTCCCCGCCCGGGGTGGGCAGTTATATGTGTTATTATGTAAAAAGGTTTATTGTATGTATGAAAATTGTACCTTATTTTATTTACATAGATTTCATATTTGCAGTTTTAAAAAGTAAAAGTAAATGCTTTGTCTGTAAATTTACCGCCTCATCTCGTGCCTTCACCGACTTTGTCAACCAGTTTGCAAGTCCCATGAGTGGTGTGGACGAACTTAGTTAAGATTGTTTAGATTAATCGTTGCGCGAGCGTTGCCGTCATTGGCCCCGCCACCAGCGCTGGCTGGGCCCGCGGGAGGTACGAGACGTCGCGCGGCCGGATTACGGATCGAAGTTTATCGCTGCGCTGAATTCCAGTTGAGAACAGTGAGTGTGTGCGTTATTATTATCAAGATTTTATTTTCTATACTTATTTCGTACATATATAGGTTTGTTTTAAAGTGTTTTCCGTAGCAGTGGAGCTCCTTGTGTGTGTTTGTCCGGGGAAGTACTACCACTTTACCTATTTCTACCGCCAAGCAGTAATGTGTCATTATGTCTCATGGTGACGGGCGCAGTGGCAGTGCCCCTTAGTTCTTTGCAATTTAAAGCTCTTACCACCAGACACACGACTTGTTGTGTGACTTGCAGTTATTTCAGTGCATTCACGTGCTGAGTTAAGGACACTGTGTGTTCGCTGTGAAATATATAGGGTATAAATTATGTGGCATAACAAATCGCCTATAATTATAAAATCGCATAGCAATTTTTCGTATAAATTATTAGTTAGTCATAATAGAAGCAACTAGCCGCTGGCAAAAGTTGCGCAGTCTAGTATTTAAGGGGGATACCGAAATTTTCCGAGATCTATAAGATTTCACGGCGAATGTAGTTAAAACTCGCTACCTTGATCGTCAGTGAAAGCCCGTCTAGACCATATTTATTAGGAAGGCACATTGCTTCGACATTTATGTTTTTTTTTAGAATTAGACCCTTTTTTAAGTAGGTAAAAGTTATGACAATAACAATTTGCCTTCCCAAATTCATAGCGAGAAAACGGCCGTAATTACGGATTTCGTGCTTCGAGAGTAGGGCCCTGGGACTTCCACAGTAAGGTCGTCATTATGTACAAAATATATAAATTGAATATATAATCCAGCTGAAGAAACGAAGGCCACGTGATGTATGAATTTAACTTTAATCGAAACGCCCACACCAACAACGCACAAAATCAGCCAATCTCGACCAAATAATATTATAGCGAGCAAATATTTAGCGACGCCATTTTTACGCGAAAAGCAGATTAAAGTTAAACAGTGACAACGCGGTACGTGCTCTACCAACTCCATTCGACGACTCTTCTCATAAACGATCACTTAACTTTCAACCGACCGCGCGATCATTTCTCGCTAAGCAAGACATTATTCCAAGCGTTATACTAGTGAACTGGTAATGTACAAAATATTCAGAGAATGGTTATCCAAGAACATCAGAAAATTTTACACCACACGGCGCAGACCTGTGGTTGGTAGTGTTGAAACAAGCACGTGCGCCGGGGTGAGGCGTACGGTGGGGCAAGGGGGAGTTAGCAACAACTTATTCGAAGTACTGTTGGAATGAGAGTTGTTGTATTTATAAGCGTACCACCTTGTATCAGCTAAGCTATCATTGCAAATAGTGTACTCATACGTAGGCTATATGGGTCTTTGTTTCACGTACTTTTTTATGTTTTATTATCCTTAATTATAACAAAATATTTTCTAATACTGAGGGTCGTCAGGTCAATGGTAATCAGGTGAACGTAAGAGTAATATAGTGTCCACCACAGGCAAGATATGCACCTAGATGTAGAGTTGATACCATAATAACTACCTCCGTGGCCTAACGGTTATCATGCCGGACTGCCACGCAGAGGTCCTAGGTTCGATTCCCGGACCGGGAGAAATATTTGTATGGCCTACTTTTATTTCTCTCGTGAGTTTGGGTGTAATTTGTGGTTGTCTATGTGTGTGCCCATGGCACCCGCGACACAGGGTTTCCCTAGTTCGGGGCTATGTTGAGTGTGTGCGTTATTATTATAATTATTAATTAAAGAATATACTATCAATGAGAGCAATGACTCCGACATCACCGCAATCTCGTCTCTACGTGTTTGCACCGTATTAAAAGGTTATATTTATTCCACATTTACAAGGCGAACGGTAGAGGAGTGGAATTCCCTTCCTGCAGACTTGTTTCCCGAACGCTATAACTTGGGCCTTTTTACGGCGAAAGTGAATAGGCACTATTTAAGCATGCATGCTACATCGTTGACCTCATCAGCGCTTTTCATCAGGGGAGATGGAGGTCAAATACGCACTTATTAACTTATAAAAAAAATATGGAGGACAGGTTGTACAACTCACCAAAGAAGTTCCTGTCCGCATCCCTATTAACCTTCTTACCGTATGGGCCAAAAAACAGGTGAGTGCACCTGGTTCGCTTTGGGCTCTCTCTAGCATTGCATCAATTTTGGTTTCTTGTCTACTATCCCTTCGCCACTTTCTGAAGCGCATCTTGGCATGTCAACATTTGTAGACCATAGAATACAGACATCGCAATTGTCGGCAGGTAAGTCTCGGAAAGTTTGTCCACGACTCGACGTGACATTTCCTAGCACGTAGTTAGCGATATCGCGCGAAATTTGGCACAAACTTACGTAGAACTCGCTACCCCTCGATATTTACTAGGTTATCAATATAATCATATGCGTGCTCTAATGTCATACTTAATAGTAATTTTTCTCCACCCAGTTTTACACTTACGTACATTATTTTGATATTTATTATAGGTAACAATTTTTGCAGAGACTTATGCCTGAAGTAGGTTGATCTTGTATTACAGGTCAGTGTCTACATCCTTTAGAAATTCTTAATACTAGATTTAGGCAAAGCAATGGTTGTTGCTCTGACAAGTTGTAAAATAAAGAATCAGTTAAATAAATAATTATGTTAAATTATGCAGTAGGAAGAAGAAGTGGAACAGTGTGTGTGAATGTGTGTGTATCTGGCATGTGTGTTTACCACCATTCACAAGAATATTTTGTTTTATACCTCACCAAAATTACCATTTGTAAAATTCCTCAACAATTTAACGACCAAACAAACTTTGAGGCGAGCTTATATAGCTTTAAAGATTTTATTTCTCACTAAGAATTTTCATTCACTTAACATGAGAAAAAAATAACTAAATATAGTACAGTTGAAATATCCAACGACAATGATTTAGTATAAAAAATTATTCTACATTAACTATGTGAGTTAGTTGGTTGAATGGCTAACGTGAATATTGCTGTACACAATGAACAAAGATATATAGAACGGCCAAAATTAGAAGCGACATGCAAGTAGTTTGACTAGGACGAAACGTTTGGTACTTTAAATTATTATTTTATTATGTTTATTATTTATAGTGATCATAATTTTTTTTTATTTGTTCGTTGTATTAATTTTATTTTATGTTATTCAAGTAGTGTTAAATTTTTATTATTATTAATATTATTTTATTTAGGAAGTTTTCAATAAGTGTGTTTTAAGCAATCGCTTGAACGTCGTTATTGTTTTTGAATCTCTTACGTCTTTTGGTAATTTGTTATAAATAGTGACACCTTCATTTAACATTTTAAGTTCTTTGTGAAGTCTTGATCTCAACTTTGATATTAAGTTTACTAATAGTTATTGCAGTATGTATAGTTTTATTTAATATTTTAAGAATTTGCAAGTTTGATATTTGTTTGTTCGCCTAATATTCAATAACTTGGTATCTTTTTATATTTTATTTCTTGATGTTAAATAATCATAATTAAAAAGTACTTTAATCAGTTTGTTTTATGCAGTCTGAATATATACCGTCTTCACTTTTCAATACGATTAACAAAATCAACGTACTTTGCATATATTACATTCTGTATAACATTGAAATTAATTCAATTGTATTGAAAGTAGTTATACTATTAATAAACAAAGCAAATACATACCGGTTAAGTTTCGGTGTCGCTTGACCAGTTAACTGCGTTTACAAGCAATTAGTTTTGTAAAGTTTTCAACCTCATTGCCTCCGGATTCGAGCTAAGCGGCCAACTAGAAATTCACGACCGAATTAAGTCAGCGCTGAACAAAAGGTATGCGGAATGTCCGACAGCAGACCAGCTAAAACGCCAATAGACACTGATTCTCAAAGATGAAACCCTGTCTCGCCTGATAATACAAAATAATTTGTGGTGGACCTGTAAGCTATAATAAACTTGTGTCGGAAAGTAAAGACAGTAATGAGTTGGCCAAAACGTAGTGTTATTGTCACTAGCTAACGTTTAAAAAAAGAACATTATCTACTAAAATGTTACATTGACTATGGTCATTTTAAAAATAATATCTATAAAATATTTTAAGAATAGGAAGTTTTATTTTTATTATTCGTAAAAAATGCCCAAATCCGGTAAATCGTAAAAGTACCGCATTTCATCATTATAATGCCTAACCACACACATTTACGAAGCCGTTAAAAACTATTGCACTTAAGTTGAGATGTGTCACCTTATCCACCGTATTCACCAGATACAGCCTCTTCAGATTTTTAATTGTTCAGTATTAACAAAATTCTTTGAATGGTGACTTTGATAACGAAGAGATCATTAAACTTAGACCTGTATTTTATAAGTAAAGACAGGAGGATTTTTTATGAAAGGTTTCTAATATTACCCAAAAGACGGCAAAAGGTATATCAACATGGTCAATAAATTTTTCATTAAAGTTTGATGATTTATTTTTTAAATGTTTTTCATTAAAACTTTTAAAAAACTTTTTTTTTTAAACTGCCTCTGTGGCCGAACGGTTACCATGCCGGACTGCCACGCAGAGGTCCCAGGTTCGATTCCCGGGCCGGGAGAAATATTTGTATGACCTACATTTGTTTCTCTCGTGAGTTTGGGTGTAAATTGTGCTTGTCTATATGTGTGTCCATGGCACCCGCGACACAGGGTTTCCCTAGTGCGGGGCTATGTTGAGTGTGTGTCATTATTAAAAAAAAAAAATTATACTCTGATATCACACAGACTTTTTGACCAACCCAATGTATAAAACTTTTTCTTTATATTCTGGATAGTTTTTCAAGAATGCATTTATTATTATTGAAACCCTGAGCAATTTTTTTTTTGTTTACTTTTTGCTTGTTTTAGTTTTGCCTTACCCATCACACACGACTATTTTATTTTCAATATTAATATTTTATAATCAATAGTAATATGTGATAATATTGTTGATAGTAGTAGTAGTAGGATAATACGTATACTTACGTCGTTAATTTCACAACGAATGTAATTATACCATTTACAATTGTTTGTTATCCCTTGAAAATAAATAAAATAAAATAAATTTGTAATGTTATTAAGCAAGTTCTACTAACATTGAGTATTTAACAAATCAGCGTTAACAGCCATCTCGAGTTAGAATATGTTTATTTGTGTTCCTCCAACTCCTGTAAGCGCGAAAACTTGCCGACACTATTTGCTCAGCGCTGATGCGCCCACGATCGAGCCTTCTGAACCCTAACTGTTCGATATAAGAGCGGTGTTGGCGGTGGCACTAGTGTGTCGGCCAGTAAGTCGTAAAGCCCGGAGGCGCAATAAATAAATAGTTGTAGGTCGAAAGTTGGCGTCAGAGGAACTTTGCTACGTCTTTCCTTTACTTCCGATTTCACCTTCACCTGCTGAATTATTTACCTTTTTTTTGTTCCTCCAATCGCCGCCGGCAACTCGCGCCCGTTCGTACCGAAATTTGCATATTTATACTTTGAATATTTGCAAAGTTTAATTAAATACAAGGCTCCATCTCAACTTCAGGTTCACGTAACTTTTTATTTGTTCGCTCGTTGTACAGTACTTGTGATTTGCTACGCACACGATACGTAATGGAAATTTCTAATATGTACTAGAAATATCCATTACATATCGGGTGCGTGCAGAATTTGTTGCATCTGAGCCCGAGTTCGATATAAAAATTATGAATATAGAAATATATAAAATAGCCAGTATCAACTAATACCAGGACTTGTTTCTTTTATAAACGTTCACACGTACTCATTTTTGACCTAATGTTGATTTCTGGCCTGAATTGTAGCCCGAAAGCTGAAGGAAACTTGTACCGTGGTCGGTTTACGAATTTCTTTTCAATGCGAATTGTTAAATTTTCTTTTTTCTACATACATACACTTCACGCAATTTTCCCGTCACGATAAACAGAGACTACAACTTTCCACTTGCTATAATCCTTTTTTTTTTTGACGGGGGGGAAGTCTTTATGGATACCCCTGAGCCCAGGGAGACTCATCATTATGTGGGGACTCTCCCTCCAGACTGGAGGGCCTACCCCACCAAAACCCCCCCGGGTTTCCCTCTCGCCGGTTGAGTCGGCGCCGTGGGATCGGTGAACATTCACCACGACGACTTACTATAATCCTGACCTTTCGTGACATAGACACATGTGCAAGGATCACAAAACTATATATGTATAATAAAATGTTTAAGGGATATAGCAATATACAGGGCGAACGCTGCCAGCATCTTGGGCATCTTGGGCACCTTGCCGCGGGGACCCAATTTTATTCATATAATTTAAAAATCCTACTTTTACTTTCTAGTATTTAAGATTTTATTGTCTTATTTACTGTACCTGTATATTATCAAAATAAAATTAAATTCTCTTAAGGATATTGACTCTATTGAATATTACAATGTATTATGATATTTTATTTATGATATTCATTTATATCGAGTCCTTAGGTTTTCGCGATTGTTACACATAGGAAATGAAACTATTTTTCCGGATTTAAATCGCGTATATTTGTTTTTTCAAACAAACCGACGTTTCGGGCCCTTTACAGGTCCCATGCTCACGGTTGACTGGTGTGGTACAGTCATCAACCAGTTATGTCTAATATTAATGCAATCCACCCTATTTTTCACTATAGTTACAAAAGTTATTAATTAAATGCCTTACTCTTAATTTAATATCGTTTTTTACCACCACCATTGGGATGAACAAGTAGTGCGCGTAGTGCTTCACTCAGACACAGCTACTGCGCCTGTCACCCTGAGACATAAGTTGACAAGTCCCATGTGCCTGTAATTTCACCAGCATCCTTACCCGTCAAAACCGGAACACAGTAATGCTGACGTTACTGCTTGGCGGCAGAAATAGGTAAGTTGGCAGTACTTCACTGGAGGAATTCTTTCACAAGGAGCTGTACTGCTGCTGAACGTCACTTCACGTCGATGTAGTTAAAGATATCATTTAGATCGTATTTAAAAAATATCTTGTTGGGTTCATCTTTCATGTAACGAATGATTTTCATCCACTTTACAGGTTTACCTTCAAATCTTTTTTGGCATTAATATATAAATTTAAAGTCAAATGATCAGATCAGATCATAAAATTCGTGGTATTTAAATTCTTAGACAAAATAGTTATTTTTCACTATTTTTTGGGTGCCGACTTTGATTATTTGTTTTTTGCGAGCATTTTTAAAAAATGAAGGAATGTTCGGCATTGAGTAAAGAGTACACAGATTTTTATCATTTTCAATGGCGCTGTGCATAAAGTTTACCTCCATGTAACTATGCCCTGACTCTAGAAATTTATGATCCATGATCTGGATGTGATCAATTATCTGAACAACGTACAGCAAAAAATAAAAAAAAAATACAGTCGAATTGAGAACCTCCTTCTTTTTTGAAGTCGGTTAAAAATCACTTTGGGAGTATCATTTAGAATACTTTTCAAGCATTATTATCATATTGCTTGAACATTTAAAAAAGTTCGGTTAACATAACTTCAAATCGTATTATAAACAAAATACTATAAAATTATTTTCCAGCGTATTTCTTTTTACTCCTTGATCTAGTGTTCTTTTCCATTGATCTGAAATTAATTTCAGAAATAACTTAAAAAACGATGAGTATGTATTTTACTGGGTTTATTTAATTTTATTTAACTTTTTGCGGTTTCTTTCACTTTATTATGTTTAAGATTCAAAAACATGCAGTCAAAATACACTTCTTATTGAACATACTTGCTATTTCTTCCTCAATAGTAAATCAAATTGAATCAAATAGAAGATCATATTTTGAATAACATAATATTTGATGTAATAGCAAATAATAATAGGTAAAATATACATAAGTATCTACATACAATATTAATCTAATATATACGCCACAGAACAGGGGGTGATTCGGAATTGTTAATAAAAATATATTTGATTTTTAATTTATGAATCATAATCTCTTGATTTTTTAGGTAATTTTAAAAACAATTACCAACTCACATGCTTGTAAATTTCTTTGTGAAGTACCTTGAACAGTAGATGGTAGGTACCAGTACAACACAATAAACCATTGACCGCTACGGCTCACCTGGTAAGCAAAGGCACGATGCACCCTTGCGCGAATTATTTTGCGAGTATCTTTTACTGAACTGATATATTACTATAAATACCTTTTGTTAATAAAATTACATTTACAATTTAAATATAATTGATTAAACTATTATTAAAACAGAAAAATAGAAGTATATATTGTTTTTATTATTTTAATCTTCTTGGGATTCCAATCCCCTTGGAGGTTGGACAACATCTTGGCATTCTTAATTTCAGAGGCTGCCGCTCAAACGAGCGCGATGGTACTTTCTGCAGCCGAACCGTTCCCCTAAATTCTTTAACCAAGAGTACCTACTGCCTTCGACCGACTTTGTTTCGACTACTTTGTTTTCCAGCGGTTTTGCCAAGGATCAGCTGGAGTAGTTTGTAATTGTTTCTCATGGCGTGACCGAAGTTAGACATCTTCCTGTCCTAATTTTAATATTCTGAAATACTGAATCAGGCCCTGCTGTATAAAAATCCCTGTTATATCTTATTGCTATTCATTTCGCACATGCAATATATTTTTACTATACCGATGTGATTTGACCCTTCGATGCGAGGGATGAAACTAATTTAATACACAATCAAGATGGAACGTCTCCCCGAATGGAATCCCTTCCCGCGGGCTTTCGCCGCCGCCGAGCGAATAAATAACTAAAAACATGTTTACGGTGCGCGGCGCGTCCTCGGCACCGTTCACAATGTAATATTCCACGGCAATCTGTTCGGAAATATTACCGGCGGTATTTATTCCCGAACTCATTATTGGCGCGGGATCCAATCGCGGGAACCCTGTCCCGGAGGTGAGATCACATTGGTTGCGGTAACTCCCTTGAGTCAAGTTGAGATTTGAGTCGCCAAACAGAATTGGCCCCCTGTGACGCCCACAGTCGACGCGGACGCGGATCTTCCAGCGCTGGTGACGCACTTATGATGTGATATCGGTTTTATTGGGGGCGTTGAAGGTGCTCCCATATGATCGAGGTGTCACAAATAGTTTTTCCGCTTCGTTTCGTTTGTCTCTTCATATTTGCTGTCTGCCTGGTATATGATAAAAATGTGTTGACAGGGTGCTGTTTTGGTTTGCCTATTTCTTATATTCGTTATGCTGAGTTAATATAGAAAAACGTTAGGCAAAGTGCAGAAATCGCAACGATCGAATGCAGGGATCACTCAGTCGCAGGTTGAAGCGAGTTTGTAAACTTTCTCGTTGTCTGCGATTGCGGCACCGCGGGGCGATGCGGGGAACAGGGGACTTTTGTAGCACTTTCGGTACCTAAGTCAAGCTGCGGGTGCACCTGTCTGAACCTCTTGTCAGTTAGCTTGTAGAGTTTTGGTGCCCCAGATAACAGAATCTAGACTTTTTTTTTCTTCTACAAAAAAACTCTAACTGTCCACTTGCCGTGATTAATTCAGTTTTTATGGAATATTATCTCAGTAATTGAGCTTTGGAACTAATGGGTCAGAGAAGAAATTCATAACAAAAACAGAAAAATAAATAAATATTTTCCGGATATTTTTCCAATACTTTTCCTACATTTGACGTTGACACCTGTTGAAAGTTGAAGTTACTGAGCTTAAACGATGGAGCCATTAAAAAGGTTTCTCTTTCGCTGTTGTGAAATCATTTTAAATCTCGTTTTTCTATAAATAGATTTTAGCTGTACACTTATTTTATAATTCACGCGAAATAAAACTTCAAAACATATTTCTGAATGTAGAACATAATATAAGCCTTCGCAATTATATTTTTCCAATTTAACAAATTTTTTTACCAATTTTTCGGGATGTTTTTCCGGAAAAATTTCAAGTAGTCCACTACTTGAAATTTTTCGGAAGTTACCCAACAGTATTTGGAATTGAATGAATACACCTCTCAAATGTAAATCATTATCGTTTACAAAATGGTCGCGCTTCCCCGAGCGGTGTCTGTCTGCAAACCGCGTGGAAAGCGTTCAATTTCCACACTATCTCACTTAGCATATCGAGGCGGTGAGAAATCGGCGCTAAGCCCTATTAGCCGCAATTCCACCGCCATTTGCGGTGATATCTATGAAGGGAACAAATTGAAACCATTGCATTCATTATCATACGGCACGCGAAACTCGCTCGCATACACGCACACAGCTGTACTAATTCAAGCAGATAATGTAGAGAGAGCTCGGTGAATTATGGAACCCGGACACGAAAGTGCAATCTGGTTTACAGTGAAGCTGTTTGGTTTTCTTATTGGCTAGAATTGCGACTTAATATTCTGAGCGGACGTTTTCGTTTGGCTCTCATTAAAAGCTGCAGCAAGTGAGTTGTTTCGCATTTGTTTTGTTACCGAATCCCGTTGTGATGTTTGTACTGTACTTGCACCGTTCAGCTGGCGGTATCGTGCGAACTTTGTAAGGAATATGATAGATCATCTGATTTAATACAAAATTATTAAAATAAATAAAGGATACGTACATACTAATCCCGTATAAGCATGCGAGGAAAGTTATACAGTACACATGTATATGCAATACCATAGGGTATCAATTCGTGTAAATTAACTTTAGTACATATTTAAATATGTTGATGGCGACACTTGGATAAAATAAAATAGGAAGTATTGAATCCCGAATACTTGAGGCATCATACTAAATAAGACGTATAATACGTAATAATACAGATAGATAGGTAATACAGAATACTAAAAAAACCGACCTCAAAAGTTTGTAGAATTACATATATTGACCAAGTTTTATTGAAATCTATTACCGGAAAGTGCGCGAAACCGGATTCATCCCCAAGTTTGCCCTTAGAGAGGAAATATTTTCTTCAAATTTAAACGGGACCACTACTGAGCTACCCTCTTTCCAACAAAAAAGAATCATCAAAATCGGTCCACAAATGCTATCGCGTAACATACATACAAAAAAAAACAAACAGCCGAATTGACAACCACCTCCCTTTTTTAAAGTCGGTTAAAAAGAAATGCTAAACCATTTAAAGAACGTTTTAGGAACGTTGAAATTAAAACTCATTTACAATTTCGAAAATTGTAAAAATAACAAACCGAAGGTTTCTCAATAGTGTTATTTTTTATTTGTAACATTTCCAATCAATTGTATAGATGGCCCATCTTCGAATTTATTCTTGAAACTAAATAACTTTTTATTTAAAATATTAAAAAACATTGTTTCAGCTTCTTTGCGATTTTATTGTAATAGGAATTGTCGTGTACCAATTAGCCCCAGAGGCATGCGGCAGCAACGCATAAGGTTTTCTCTCAGCCTGTTCCTGTATTAAACATTGTAATTGGTACTCGTTTGCCCTCTCCGTTATTAACACGGCAGTATAGTATTTCATCAGCCGATGTCAATTTTCAATCATCGTTATTTGTCGTTTTCGCCATCATTAGTCGTCGATTTC
Source organism: Hyposmocoma kahamanoa (assembly GCF_003589595.1). Classification (NCBI taxonomy): domain Eukaryota; kingdom Metazoa; phylum Arthropoda; class Insecta; order Lepidoptera; family Cosmopterigidae; genus Hyposmocoma; species Hyposmocoma kahamanoa. Next base: position 8,187,118 of record NW_020654289.1, read on the forward strand.
ATTAATTTATAATGATATAGACAAATAATGTGCAGACGTATTTAAATTGAACATCATTAATGCAACAACAAGGTAAGGAAAATTTAGACGACTAATTTTCTTTGTTCTAATTCTATGAATAGATAAATCTTTGTTTCGCAGTAGAGCTCTTTCCATATTATTTTCAGGTAGTACGGGATGTATTTGAGCTTATATGGATTTAAATACATATAACATGAAACGTTTCAACCCGTCAAAGCTGTTTTGTGTCTGCAACACTGCCAAATCTGCCGCGATGCTGCCGCTGCTACTGCCGCTTACCGCACGTGGAATATGAATATCCCTCAGATATAATATAATAATACTTTTACCAGCAATTTAAGATACGAATTCGGGTAACACGGATTACTTAATCTCGTCGCTTGAAAGGATTTGTAAATACGTACTTAAAAGGCGAATTTATATTATTAGATATTTTTGTATCATTAGATTACTGGAGCCGCTGTTCGAAACCAATGTTATTTTTATACAATTACCATGAAATGTTTTCTGAGTTGACGTATGTACATAAGTGGATTTTAATAGATACATATATACGTACGTACATTATACATGTTTTTATATTCATTAACTAGATCGTGACAAATAGAGGGAAGGTTATCGCATCTGATTAAACGGTGGTCATCACGGCGCAGGGGTATCTGGGCCGGGCGTTCATCTGGTGTGTTATGCTGATAACATCCTGGTGCTTGCCGGAGAGGAGGACTTCGAGAGGACCATCCGGCTCGCGGAGCTCGGGGTTTCTCGTGTCGTCGTAAAAATCGAGCAGCTGGGTTTGCGAGTAGCGCCTCAGAAAACTGAGGCGCTGTAGTTCCACAAACCCCTGCGAGGGAGGGAACCGGCCAGCTTCGTGATTCGCGTTGGTGACGTCGACGGCAGGGGCAGTACTTAAAATACTTGGACCTCGTCCTGGACGGTCGCTGAGATATCGAGGAGCACTTCCGGCGCCTGGTTCCCCGGAACGATAGGGTGGCGGGAGCATTGCACCGGTTGCTGCCCAACCTGGGGGGCCCTTCGGAGGGAGTTCGCCGTTTATACGGTGGGATGGTGCGATCCGTGGCCATGTATGGGGCACCCGTCTGTTCACACCCACTGACGGGCGTCCAACGTTGCAGAGCCATGCTCAATGGCGTGCAGCGCCGCAATGCCATAAGGATCGCACGAGGATACCACACCGTATCCTTTGACGTGGCGACTGTCCTGACGCGGTTTCCCCCGCTGGACATCCTGCCGGAGATGGACGCACGTATTTACGCGCGCCTCCGCTGGGCGGAGGAAGCTGCGCCGCCGGAATTGCGGTGGCAGGAGCGCCGACAGGCGTTCGAGAAGTAGCGCGAGAGGCTGGAACAGCCGTGTATCTCGCGCAAGCGCACCGTCGGCGTGATCCTTTTTTTTTTACAGAGTTTAATCTTGATAGATACCCCTGAGCCCAGGGAGACTCACTCGAAGTCTGGTTGAGCCAGTGGAAGTGCGTCACCACGTTCCGACTGACACAGATACTCACCGGGCACGGATGCTTCGGTGACTATCTGGATCGGATCGGACGTGAGTCGACGACGCAGTGCCACCACTGTGGAAGGGACCAGGATTCCGCCTAGCACACGCTGGAGGAGTGCCCCGAATGGGCCTCCGAGCGGAACATCCTGGTTGCCCGAATCGGGCGAGATCTCTCTCCGCCAGGCTAGTAGCGGCTATTTTGGCGGATCAAAAGTCCTATGAGGCAGTGGTCTCCTTGTGTGAAGCGGTGATGCTTCAGAAGGAGGTCGCCGAGCGTGATCGGGAGAGGGCCGATCCCGCTCGGCGGCGGCGTACTGTAGTCTAAGCTCTACTCCATGAGTAGAATCACTGGCTGAATGAATAATTTTGTAATTAGAATGTGTTTGGAAAAATGAAGTAAGAAAAGAATAGAGCATCTTGATATAACGAAATATAACCCAACGCCGAAAGCATGTAAAAAAGTGCAATAAAGTATTTTTTGAAGATTATTGCAGTTTAAATTCACAAAAGTACCTCTCGCTACGCATCCCAAGCTACGCCCCAGTTACAGTACATTCGCGGCTGCGGGCGATCGGAGTGGGGGCTTCGTTCGCCAGTAAGTTAGGCAGCCGCGAGGAGGGAGAGGAGGGAGAGGACGTAGCTCCTCCTAAGTGCTGGGGGGGGTTCCGGTGCGCAAAGTCGATCCCGGATCCTTCCCACTAGAGCACCCGAGAAGGCCACTGTGGGGTTTTAGCCGGTAGAAGTACATACGGCATAACCTCCCGCTGCCCTCGCGGGGGAGAGGTATCTATCCTAGGGGGATTTCCCCACACAAAAAAAAAAACAAAAAATGGGTATCTATACCTGTGACGTCGTCAAATATAACACTATACCGTCGACAAAATACTTAAAAAAAACTTAAAATTTGAAAAACTCGCACCTCCGTTTTTGGACGAAATCCCTTTTTTATTATTCAAGCGTAACTTCGGGCAATTAAAGCTTAAAATATGATTTGGAGATGTTTTATTTATAAACCAAAGGTATAATCATAGATTATCACATAATTATTTTTAGTTATTCTGTTTTTTGTGCCTACTCTAAAGATCACGATCAATGGGGGTTACGAGAATTTAACCGACGATATATAATACATGTACAGTGACAACATTATTTTGTAATTGGAAGAAGCCTCACAGCAGTTCGACATTACTCGTTGGAACACTTCATTAGCTAGAGTGACTTGCTCCACACGCCAACCTATTCTGCGAATACGTAAACAAACTCTCATTACGTGTAACTCTTTGCAGACTAAGCTCTTCCACGTAACACGTCGCATAACAACACAAAACTGTGTACGCACTTTCGTACATGACGATCTACGTCCTAATCGTGCTAATTCACGCCACGTTTCGTTAAGGGCGCGTTCCCATTATGTCGTAACGTTTTATCTATCATTGAACGTATGTCGCGTTTAGCTTGTTCCCATATCACGGCTATCTGTCATGACCGTGTTGTGGACGTTCATTTTATAGGTGAACGACAGTCGTGTCCAGCTGTTCTCCACTAGATCGTGACGACAATTTAGCCTCCTCGTCGTTTGCACGACAGAATCGTTTGAAGCTGTCTTTACTTGTCGTCACATTTTTATCGTGATAATTTATTTATCGTCTGACAACTGTCGTTCTAGCTCTTCCCATTGTCACGACAGTCTGTCGTCGTAAAGTCAAAAAGTCGTGAACGACAGTTAATCGTGTTATTCTATGTGTGAACAACTTCATTTAAAAAGCCACGACACTTTAAGCTGCACGTCTAACTGCCGTAACGACATAATGGGAAGACGCCCTTAGGTATCTTGCCGCGATCGGTCAGTCGTTAGAACATTTTTTATTTGGTTCATTACTTAGTTGATGCGGGTTGATTTCATGCATGCTCTAGCAAAGTTGTCTTATGAAGAGACTTGGTATCGGCATTACCTTTTATAGGTTATTTCTCATCACAAATTGATGATGATGAAATTGAACTCTAGTAGCAGTAGAGCTTATTGTGAACGAGTCCATCTGTCCAAGGAAGTACTGTCACCTTACCTATTTCTGCCGCCAAAACAGTAATGTAAGCATTACCTACTGCGTTCCGCATGCTGGCACATAGGACTTCTCAACGTGTGTTGTTTGTTTTAAAAACCTTGTCAGATTCGCCGTTCATTAAATTAGTGACAGCAAAAGCTCCAAGTGAGTGAGTTCATCCAAAAAAATACTACCATAATGCCTATGCTATGGTGCACATGGGACTTGTAATCTTATGTCTTAGGGTGACGTGAGCAAGGGAAGTACCACTCAGATCTTTACAATTTAAAACTATGAGTAACAACTGTCATGGGTAGGCGTGTCGCTTACCTCCAGGCACATGACTTGTTCGTCCCGTCGCTAGGTATCATAAAAAACTATGTTTTGCGTTACTAGATAAAAATAAATAATCATGTGATAATGTATGTAAACTTAATATGTCGTGCACAAAAACTTTTTTATGAACAACATTTTATAGAACAAAAACATTGAGGACTGATTATACTAACTTTTTCATGCAGTTAGTTTATTCTGATGTATTTATCCAATGGTTGATCCATTGGGAGTACTATAATGCGAGAGCCGTGTTTCGTGTAAGCGACCGTCCAACCCGGCGGATCTGGAAAACAATGACCGTGCGCTCGGTTACTCTTGTCTCTCGATTAGTCCACCTACTGTAACTCTACTTCGTACATACATCACGTAGTACTTGGCTAGCTATCATTTACCCAGGCGACTATTAGGTGTGAGGTAGTACGCCATTCGCTTATTTAACGAAATATCACTTGTGTTGGATCTGACAAGCTTTGTCTACAAATACTTCCACGAAGTTATGTTCTGACACCTTGTAGACTCTATCAGTGTAATATACTGGGCAGCTAAAATATGGGGTGTTTGTTATATTTTGTGTATATTTTTAAGTATTATATATTTATTGAAGAAATAAACAGCTGGTATGAAACAATTGTTACATTAACGAAAATATTATACAAATTATATCTAGACTTTCGTTAATGTAGAATGAAGAAAGAAAGAACAATTGTTTATTCCGTTAATAAATTTCAACACAGTACATACAATATTAAATTATCTAATATATTTATAACGCAGTTAGAATCCTAAACTCACCAAACCGCGATATATGTCAATAAAACTTCCGTAATTAATTAACAGGATTTTATTCTCAGTACACGTCATTTCTATTACAGTATGTGATATATAGCATCGCGTGAGCGTATATACATACACATACACATACACACACACACACACACACACACACA
>NW_020654289.1:8192078-8286006 GCF_003589595.1 Hyposmocoma kahamanoa
CACACACACACACACACACACACACACACACACACACACACAGTGTTATTTGGTTTCGCAAATTAGAAAAGGATTCAGTTTAAATACAAGTTTTTGAAAATAAAAATTATTCTTCTGCATTACTAAATGAATACCCTCCGTACTACAACATAAACATCTCAAATAAAATGCAGTAATACACCGCAAATCCTGCATTTAAAAAGCACTAATGAAATTTTTGGTGTACTTGGGTAAATATGATAATATTCCGTTTGAGTGGTTCTAACCGACATCACCAGCCCAAACAATAAAACACACGATTGTTGACGTATTTTTGAAGTTGTTTATTTTTTTTAAATGACAGACCCAGACATTAAAAACTTTATGGTTTGCTAGAGTAGTTAACGAAATAGCAATTAGTATTAGTTCTTTTACCTGTTATAACTTCGATATCCGATAAATCGGTATAAAATCATCACCGGCACCTCTAGGTGTGGTATGCTTCCAGAGCGCATGAATCGCGTGAGCGGATACATTACACTGTTATTACAATAGTGTTGTAACACAAAATATGTAAAAGTCAAGATTATGCCATTTCTGAAAGTAAAATTTGATTCTCTACACGTCAATAAAACTGTCGTTACAAAATTGTAAGAACAAAACAATAATAAGAACAACACCCCCCAACATTCATTATTAATTATGATGGAAATTCGAGAGCTGAGGAAGTGTGTTATGTTTGTAATAAACTTTAACGTATACATAAATTATTATTTACTTTCACGGGAAGTAAGTAATCCATTTTTCATCGATTCTGAAAACATACACTTTTTGTGTTGATACACTATTGTGATAACAGTGAGAGTCATGTTACATTGGTTTCGTATAATTTGTAGTGTAGTAGTGTTTTGAAAAGTTTTTTATTGCATAATACGCTCACTATTCCCTATAACTTTTATAAAGGTTTTGTAATACTGTCTAAAGAAAAAATCGCTTAGAAACATTGCGTTTTGTAGACAATCATAAAAGCTTCGTAGAAGTGAATATTTTTCTACAAGATCAACTACACAAAGCAAGTAAAAATAATCTTTTCGTATTCTACAGTTTTTCTATAGATAAAACTATAGACAAAATGCTCCAACAGTGTTTTGAAAAAAGCTTTAAATTCTTATCGCCATTTTTATTTTTAAAGAATGACTATGAAGTAACCGAGAAAAATTTCTTTTCGATTTAAAAAGTAAATCTAAGTTGAAATTACCTTGAAGAAGCCCAGAACTTCTTGGAAATGATTTGTTTTGTGAGAAATAAAAACGATTTTTTTTTTTTCAAAGACTGATTACAGATTAATGTTGAATCTAATTAAAATAAATAAACGTTTTAAGGTCATCAAATTTTACAATTAGTTTTACATTTCACATTCTGTTTACATTCACAGCAAACGTAATAGATTATTACATTTTGAGTTTCTTAATTCTTTATTATATTTTATAATATATTATTATATAATAAATAATGAAAACTCGAGATGTGGGGAATTTGTGGGGAATATGACCTTTGCTCTTCCCAAATTTGGGGATTTTAACCGTGATTTTTGAGGATTTTGAACAATTGGTATTGGCAACGCTGATTGTATCGAATGATGCGACTTAATATCCAAGGTTCACCACCTCCACCAGATCTTTTAATATTCTTTACTTTATCCATTTTGCATGAACTCTTACAACGTCCAATAGAGTAAAAACCCAATTTGTAGTATTTTTTTTAAATGAAATCTACTGAAGACGCGCTATAACGTGTTTGTCATAAGTAAAACAAACACTACAGAATGTCTATAAATTAAATATGTCTAGAATAAACTTAAGAACACTAGTTTTTAAAGTATTAATACTTTAGACTTTACTGGATGTGTATAGAACAATTTTACTAAAAATAATCAGTTGTTCTACAGATGAACTTAAAACAAGGACTATAAGAGTAAATCTTAAGAGATATTGCACTTAATTAAGTTGTTTGGTATTAAGATGGTTTTAAAATTTTGACTTGAGTATAATAAGTCTATAATAACAATTTCTTTTTTCTAAAACCATTTATAGAGAACTATTATCTAAATCTATGCAATATTAAGACTGTTTATAGATATAACAGTTTTAAGGCGTATAAAATGTGCTCCTTGGGTAGTAAAACAGCACTCGTGCGTGACTGCCTTTATTTTGTAGCGTCTGGTCGATGACAAATCATCCTTTATTCTGTGATGGCCGCCGCTCCTAAAGCCGGTCTTTTTGTAACTTATTTATTCAAAGTGTTAGACTCGAGTGAAACTTTTTTTTAGATGCACCACATTATAAAACTTAACGAACACATAAGATCTCGAAACATTAGTGCGACTGATATAATCAAATATATTAAATTAACATTGTTCATAGTACAATGAGAGTGATCAGTGAACCGGATTGGCCGGCTTGTCTGTAGACACGTTAAAGGTAATGTTGATTCATCAGTGAAAGTGACTGGTGGTCGCTGGCGGAGGCAGTGTCGCTGGCGTCGGCGCTCGACTCTATCTGTCATCATCTATCACCACGTGTTTGCGCACAACTTCGCTAACACACTTTTTTGCTACCCTCGCTTTAATATCCCTAGATCAATGCATGTTTGTACATCACGCGAATGTATATCTAAACATAAATAAGTAACTTTGAAACATTCCGAAGAATCATGAGTTCCAGAATCAACTCACGGATCTCGCAATTATTTAACTTCTTTAATAATATTTGCCAAGCCATTAAACTGGAGCCGCGAGCCTGCTCTTCTTATTTGTCGGTGGTTTCGCCTGCAAGCTAAGTGCTTCAACTAATTTCGACGAAGTATAAAAAAGAGTAGTTTTAGTAGCAGTAGAGCTACTTGTGAAAGAGTTGGTCCAGGGAAGTACTGCCACCTTAACTATTTTTGCCGCCAAGCCGTAATGTGAGCATTGAAAACACATGGTGACGAGCACAGTGGCAGTGCCCCTCAGATCTTTGTGATTTAAAGGTCTGAGTGGCACTGCAACTATTATGGACAGGCATGTCGCTTACTACCAAGCCCGTGATTTGTTCGTCGCGTCACTTGGGATCTTTAAAAAAAAGAAAGCAGAGACAATATCGGACGAACATCCGAAGACAACAGAACCCAAGCAGCCGATTTTGACTAGTATGCAAAAGACATCAGCGGCGTTACATTGTACCATACCCACAGTTATTGTTACGTATTATTTACTCGTATTAGGTAATAGAAAAGAAAAAATAAAATAATAATTGTTGAACCTTAAAATCAAGTGTTAGCATTAAATTTACCCTAACACATAATATATATAGACACACACCGGGTACGCCTCATTTGTGGGATAATCGAATAATAGCTATTGGTAATGCAAGGCTGCAAAGTTGTTGTTTGACGCGAGTGCTTGTATTGAAACCTGAGCAAGCGAAAGCTTCTAAGATTCCTGAATCCTGAGCGTAGCGAGGATTTCAAGGCACGAGATGCAAAACAACTTGCTGCCGAGTGAAATATACAATTTTTCACCTCACTATAGCGAGGAAAATGGTAGATGAAAGAAAAATAGTTGAACTATATAACAAATCATTTCAGTTTTTCGACGTATTAAAATAACTTCATAAACAAAATTAGTTATTGTTGTCGATTTAATGTCAAAAATAATAAGAAAAAAATGTACCAATGGATTTATATTACATAAATAATGTACGAAAAATTGCGTAGTTGAACGTGTCATTATGTTTTTTTTTTCATCGGTAAAGAAAAAATCAGGTGCACCACAGTCCCCTCGTCAAGTTCGAATTTCAAAAACTTTTTCCACGCTCGCGTGGAAAAGGTGCTTTGCGCGCCTATTTCTTATGAGAAAGAAAGCCTTTCCGAGCTAGTGAGGGAAAACTAATTTTAATAGATATAGATGTAGATAACGTCCATTATAATTTTCACTTGAACGAAATATACTTCCTATAACTTAATTTTATATAATTCTCATTTGTTATAATATTCATATTTTGAAAGATAAACATTTTACCATAATCTTTTACGATGTATTTACCTGTATTTATAATGTGCGCCCCTCCTTTATTAGGTAAGATGAATATACAAAAAAGAAGAAAAAATTTGTTTGTGTTAAATTTATTTCAGTTTAATAGTCTATTTAGTTATGTAAACTGAGATTTATAACATATTGTTATTTAAAAATAGTGTTAGCGTTAATGATTGTTATGAAAAAGGAATATATAGAATATAAGCGTTATTAAATCAATTGTTATATGAACAAAGTTTATATTAAATGAACGTTAGGTTAAAAATATTTATATGATACATATACACCCCACTCTAACCACGTAAGACGAAAAATAGTCAATAGTGCAGCCTTGAATTTAAAATAATTGTTTGAAAGGTCTAAATCACGCCTCGTTCCTGTGTTTTGTATTTACAAATAGTTATTAAAATGTGTCTCCAAGAGGCAAATGCGACGAAAAAGAAGACGCGAATATTACTTTTATAACGGAATGCGTTTATTGGAAATCTTACAGATTTTTGTGAAGAAAGGAATGTTAACGGGTGAATGGGGCCTTACTTTTGTAAGTCCCATACATAGAACTGCGACACTAGCACGTTCCGTGCAATATATACCATTGTTGGAGTTGCAAGCTCTCGTGGTGTATCATGTAGAGAGTAACAATTGTCGGATATTCCAGCGATGTCGTCGTCGACGCCATATTCAGTATCACGGATGCAACAAGAATTAAGTACTTACCGACAGTTCCGCAACTCTCAAACACACCTTACCCTCGAGGCGCCTGCGGAGCTTCTTGCAAATTCTACTTGCAAATACCTTACAACTACTTACAACGGTGTGATAATACTCTCTGCTTAGAAACAGCTATACGGCGTTATTGCCTGTATAGAAATTGTAATAACACTTTGCCTGCGTATATCATTTTACGAACGCTACAATTCTGTGAATTAGCTTATGAATCAACATAATGATTAACCTCATATCATCATGAATAACATTCATTTTTGTGATAATTTAGTTAACAAACCAATACGTAATTGTGTGCTAGATTGCACGGCGTCCGCGCATTAATACTAATAATTTTCACTGGATGAATAGGTCAGCGTGCTCCTGCCGACGGGCGGGTAGCGGCGGCGGAGGAAATGCTGGTATTTACATCTCATTTCCATCCTACTCGTTATGCAGTTTACTTGTCACTGCATTACCGGTTAACTGCCATGTTTGAAATCTGATTAATTGCTTTATAATACTGATTTTTCTAATATACACGTCGTCGATGTTCTTGTATTCAAAACAAACGAAAACGCAAATGGTTGTTATACCTCTTAACACAATGCACCTGAAATATGAAAATACCGGTCGCACCTATGTTATTACCAGTATAAAATACGTTTTAAAATACTCGAGACGCGATATAGCAACTTATCTAAAAGAGCACGAAAGTTGTTCACTTTGTTTATTTCAAAATTAAATCAGTATGATATTAGTATTTAGCAGGGCGTGCCTCGGCATAATATTAAAGTCGCTACTTCGAGAGAAACTGATTTAAAATGTGCTGTGGCGCTCGGTCCAGTCCCAGAGGCCGCGTAGACGGAGGCGGCGTACATAGCTATGACGGCATCTAACAAAAAGTTACATAAATAAGTACAAGTACTAAGTTTCATTTTGTTCGCAGTTTGTTCAGGGTTCCATTATAAAAGCGCCTGTTCTTTCTCTGCTCTGATTGTGTAATAAGAAACTTTAACGAAGGTCTACGGCCCTCATACCTGGCATACGAAACTGTTGTGCCTTTCTACAAGTACCAAACAAAGGTTTGCCATGTTTTTGTATTCTTTGGTAGTGCATAATGCGAGTGGAGAAAGATCGAAGTCGTGATAGTAAGCATTCTTATCATAATAGGCTCAAAACAAATTTTTACGAGGGCAATTAAACGACTACAATTACCTTTAGTAACATTTTTCACATTTTTTAGTTTTCTAGTCTGAAACATGCACATGAGACTTGCCAAATGTACGACTCACGGTAACGTACGCTTTGTCAGTGCCTCTGATATCTTCGCGTTTAAAGTTTTGAGTGGTACCGCCTACCTAAAAGGTAGGTGGATCACTAGCACCAGGCGCATGACTTTCTCGCCGTATTACGATGATATCATAAAAGTGTACGTTTGTCCCTCAAGACACAAAATAAACCTTGTCCTTTGAATCAACGGCGTCGTAGTTGCAAGACAGTGAAAGTAAACCGAAAACGGGTAAGTGTAATGATGAAATTATTTATAAATTTGTAGAAATTACTTACGAAATATATTTGCAAAATAATTCCACGAAGACGGACGTAGGACGCATACGTCTTAACCATAATTTTGCCAGAGCGGTGGGAACGCAAAGAACGCGAGTTTTATAACACCGACGCCGGCAGCCTTTATTAGCCGCTCGCAAGCTAAGGTTTGTAATTATCCCTCGTGAGGAGGCAGATTGCCCTTTGACCCCTAATTGAATTAACCATTTCCTTTTATGCTCGAATGTAACACGTGATGGGCTCAAGTCGCCCCCGCCCCTCACCCATCTTTGTAACTGCCTACCGACTGCGTGTGTTGGTTACTTTTTCCTACTGTCAGAAGTGGGAGCCTTATTAGAGGGAACTGATAAGTAGATCTATGAAAGAATTTGTCTAACCTAACCTAACCCATTTCTGTCGTTGAGCGTTACTGCGTTCCGGCTTTGAAAGACGCTAGTGAAATTAACATTAACAACTTAATGTCTCAGGTTTGAAAGCGCGCTGCTGGCACCGCTTAAGCATGACCTGTTAATTGTAATGTAGCCTGGAGAGCGTAGTAGCCTATGCAGCCTCCACACATCTTGTTTAGCGAGTCTAAAAGTTCAAAATTCAAAAGTAAAAAGAAATAGTGGTAGTAAATCCAGATTTATAAATATTTAATCCAGTTTTATTATTATTAATAATAATAATAATAAAACTTTTATTTCAGGCTTAAGCCCATAGAGTTAGTTACAAGTTATCTTAGAACTAGTGTTAGTAGGTTTGACAAAAATAAAATAAAACTATAAATTACTGCCTGGTGTGAAGCTGCACCCAATGTTGCAACATTGGGGAATCCCACCGGTCTACAAACACACTCAGGAGTCCGTTGTTGCTGCAGCGGAGACGGGCTAACATGGAGGCGCAGCGTTTTCTCATTAGAGCAAAGAAGTCATCCACATGCGCCTCTGCAAACATCCCCGAAGCACTGCAGCGCCACGGCAACCCCAACAGAACCCTGAATGCGTTGTTGTACTGGACCCGCAGGTCTCTGTATGCACTCGCTGTAAAGCTGACCCAAAGACTGCAGGTGTAAAAAGATTGGCAGTATGCTTTAAATAGCGCAACTTTAACTGGTTTTGTACACCTTGCAAACCTCCGGGCCAGCATATTACAGCGGACAGCCAGAGACCTTCGTTCCCTTCCTATGTCCAGGTTGTCCTTTAAGTCGTCAGTGACCCAGTGGCCCAAGTATTTAAATTTTGCCACGCGACACAAAGGTGTACCATTAAGCGAGATTTCCGGGACATCGGAGTAGGCTTTAGTACCCGATTTAAAAATCATCAGCTCACTTTTTTTGGCATTATACTTGAGCCCATGTGCCACCGCATACGACTCACAGACCTTCACAAGCCTCCTAAGAGCACCAACTGACGGACTCAACAGCACCATGTCATCTGCATAACTGATATTATTCATACAAACACCATCAATATAACATCCGACATTGGCGCTGCCGAGCTCGCCGATCAATCGGTTCATGTATAGATTGAAGAGCCGGGGCGAGCTCAACCCTCCCTGCCTCACCCCGCACTCCAACCCATACACGTCCGAGTTAGCACCCGCCCACCTCACGCTATTCCTTTGGTTACAGTACCAGTAACTAAAGACTGATGTAACCTCAGGGGGTAATGTGGTGTCTTCACGAAGCTTACTCCATAAGATGTCGTACGACACTAGATCGAACGCCTTTGACACGGTCCAAAAAACAGGCATACACAGGTGTACTCCTAGAAGTATAGTACTGGACAGTTTGCTTGAGACACAGTATGGCACTGTCCGTCGAAAGTCCCGGCCTGAAGCCGAACTGAGCGTCATGGAGAGGCAGATGCTTTGCCAGCTGTTTGTCAAGCAAACCGTCAAGCAAACCGTCCAGCACCCTAGCCACTACAGTAGCTAGAGATATGGGCCGATAATTGGACATGTCAGAAGCGTCCCCAGTTCTGTTCTTTATGATCGGAACAACAACTGTATGCATCAGGTCTTGTGGCAGATAACTATGACTAATACACAGATTAAAAAATAGAGCAAGTACCCTTGCTAAGTGCGGCCCCGCGTGCCTAAGGTGCTCAATGCTTAAACCGTCGTGCCCAGGCGACTTTCCTCTTGACATGCCTTTAATAACGGTAGCAACTTCCTTAGCTGTAAATGTAGTGGAAATCGCCTCAGCACCCATCCCAGCACCAGTCACCGGACTCTCACTCAACAATGATAACTTAACTCTAAAATTACGCCGAAACATGTTAGCAATGTCAGTGGGCTCACTTAGGCCACACACGCTCACAGGAAGACTCCGCTTCACATCAAGTTTATTAGTTAACTTCCAAAATTTACCAAATTGTTTTTCAGAGTGACATTTTGCAATCATATCCATTTTGATTTGTTGTTCATTATTTATACAAAACTTTAATTTAGATTTAAATAACTTTCTTGATTCACACATTTTATTATATACATATCCACACTTGGGTTTTCCATTTAACAACCACTTTTGATAATATAGTCGAGCTTCATTGTGAGCGCCACTAACATGCTTATTCCAACCAATTATATATTTATGCTTTTTTACCATATCCCTCCCGATATATGTACACTGTGCACCTTCCCTAAGTAAACATATTATACTATTATACATTTCATCCAGCAATAAATAATGCTCATGATTATGACACATTTTACCACAACAATCAGTACACTCAATGGGGAAGTCAATGGATCTTAGTTTAGAGTGACAATGTTGTAAATACTTATATATTTGATTTTTGTCTCTGTCTCCCCATCGAATTTTATCACAATGTACAGAAGAACTAGATGCTTTCGGTTTAATAATATTAATGTCACATTCAAAAATAACCGGGTAATGATCAGACATATACACCCCATACAACACTGACGCATTTAAAAACATATTTCCTGCCGCACTCGTCACTACACAATTGTCTAACCAACGCTGTGAGCCACTTGCCTGACAGACAAACGTGTGTGTGTCTCTAGGCAGGAGCTCCGCATCCACACACAACCATGCCTGTTCTGCACAAGTACTTAGCAGCTCCCTCGCAAAACGTTCACCGGGGTGGGCGTTGAAGTCACCTAACATGACAACTGACTCCACATCTTCGCTGTCAACCAACGCAACAATCTCACTGAAGCACTGACTAAATTCTACTAAACTGTCACTTTTATTGTTATCAAAAGGCATATACACGGACAAAATTAACATTGAACGTTTATTATGCATTATTTTTATAGCTGCTAGGCGATCACTGCAACAGGATACTACCGAAACAGCTTGGAATGCACACTTTCTCCATAATAAGGCTACCCCGCCATAGGGTCTACCTCTGATAACTCCAACAGACGTGTCCATGGCTGACTTGCCCGCATATGCAAAGTTATCATCTAAGCAACCAAGATGCGATATTTCATGTGGCCATAGCCAAGTTTCCTGAAGGGCAATGACGTCGGCCGTATTGCACTACCTCCGCACACATTCTGATGATCTAATAACACCTTTGCAGTTGAAAGTTGATAATATTAATTTTGTATTAACTTGTCCATCCATTATGAGTGTGTGTGGGTTTCACTCGCCATCTGAGTATTACCTCTGTCTACTAATTTCTTAAAAAATATAAATCGTCTAAACTTTATACCTTCCGGCCATAGGTTGTCATTAAGAAAAGTGTCTAATTTGTATTTTGAAACAAAGACCTTGAATGCATTATATGGCCTTTCCTTCTTCATAGTAATTTTCTCTAACTTCACAACTTCATGTGTCTTAGTTTTTATGTATTCACAAATGTCATGCTCCGTAGTCTCTTTATTTACATTAGATATGAAAAGAGGTATCTGCGATTCAGCTGCTTTAAAATTTCCATTCGGGGAAGACACTGCTTTGCCTGTCATTCCAGTAAATCGATTCGGCTTCGTTCTGCGATTTTGGACCAAAGTCCATGCATCCTGTTCATTTCCTTTCCATACACCATCCTGAACTACCTCAGCCATAGTGCGCTGTTTCGATTTATCACCCACTGGATGTTTTTCCGACAACGTATCTTGAATTGAACACAGTGTTGAGTTTATTAGTGCAGGCGGGATGACAGTACTTTGTGACCAACCACTCGCCTCTGTATGAAAGAGAGAGCGATAGGCCGGTACATTTCGCACAATATCACTGCCACTTTGATCCGCGCTAGTACTAATATGGGTTGCAATGACGTCAGCATCAGCTGTTAATTCCGTTACATGCGACAGGCCAATTGGTCCGCTGTCCAACAAATGCCCTCCTCTTTTTGTATTCAAATTGTTTGAGTTAAAAATCTGTACTGGCTCCTCAGCTGATTTAAACACAACTTTCATATCTTCCAACTCACATTTCGTAGCATAAGTGGTCTTAATTTGTGTAATTTCGGCCCGTAAAATCAGCAAATCTTTTAATAATTTTGTCACATCTACATGATCAAAACAAATAGGCGGCAATTTGTGTAAATCATACGCCACGAAAAGTGGTATTTGTTCTGGATCACTCGTTTTAAACACAGAAATAATATCTTCAAGATCCTTCTGTTTCTTTTGTTTACGTCTAAATATGCATTTTTGTTTAGTTTTTACTGTTGTAAACAACAAATTCTTCGCCTTGTCAATCTCGTCTTCGGAAAAGGCAGACTCACAAATTCGGATTAGACTTTCGTTATCCATTATATCGTGTTTATTACGGATAAATGCCAGCACTTCCGATATAACCACATTACAGTTCACACATTTTAGTGTATTTACAGACATCTTAACTCACACGAACCAACACACACGACTGTACGGCGGCGCGCGCTCCTTTTGTATAATTCGGACCGGTTCTGCAAGCCTAAGACCCTAATATTAATATTTTGTGATCTTTTAAATGTTGATCGCACAAGAGATTTATGGTAACTCGTAAATGAGTCAAAAATTGTAGAGGAACACAGCTCGCTTCGACGATCGAGCAGGGAGTGGAAATCAAAATGGCGAGGCAAAAGAATTAAAGGACGATTCAAAATTTAAAAACAAGTAGCCAGGAACCAGAGAAAGGGCGATAAAAGGGTGGGATGCCGATGTAAGGAAGTCACATCGTCATATGTTTTTCGATTTAAAGCTATGGAGTGGCACTGCAACTGTCATGGATAGGCGTTTCACTTACCACCAGGCGCACGTCTTGTTCGACCCGTCGCTTGATATCATAAAGAAAACCGTTGAACAGCCTTTGGTATACATTCGTATTTAATAGACAAATATCGCAAGAGCATTGCGAGATACGTATATCATACGGGGAGTACAGAATTACAGAAGACGTCTAAAACACATTTCTCGGCTACTCTGATGTGATATATAAACAGGTGCTTGTCTATCTGAATGTCCGATTTGTACGAATTTCGACACCGAACCGGCAATAATTGGAGATTGGATGCCGGCTCCATGAGCCGTCTCGCTCAATGTGGATTAAATAAAATGTTAACATAACAAAAAAGGACTTCGAGAGATTACGCGCTAACGCCCATAATGCCTGCGTTGTAAAATACCTGGCAAACGCTAAAATCTCTCTCAATATTCTGGTGTTCTTTGTTTGGAATGCAAAACGCGTCCCGTATTTGCCGCTTTATCGATTCATTTATTGCATTTGAACATTTTAATATTCATACATTTAACTGCAATTGCAATTACTTTTTCTTTTATGCTTTTCATTACAGTTATTTTTCTATTTTGAAGTCGTTTTATGTGGTCTGTGTTTTTAGTCCATTAGTTGATGTGATTACTTAACCTGCTCTGTACTGTAACGGAAAGAGCATATCAATACGAATGAATTAAATACTATACTAATACCTGATGAAGATTGTCAGTGTTTGATTAGAAAAATATAATAATTTACATATTAACTTCAATTGAAAACAAATGTGTCGCAGTACTACGAGTTCACCTAATGTAGTGTGCGCCTAAGACTCGATTAGTAGCCGCCAAGACAAACACGTCTAATGCAACATCTGTTACAATGCCTTGTTTGTTTGAATCTTCAAAGGATACGTGGCGAAGGTCAATCGAAATACACCCTATATCAATTACAACACACTGTAGCATTACTTTGCTGATATCACTTCATAACAGGTTATTGACACCGATCTATAGTTTCACTACACTAACAATGGATGTACCATTGTTAGTGTAGTGAAACTTTGAAATTTTTTATTTTGTAAAATACCAAGCGACGCGACCGGACGAACAAGTCGTGTGCCTATTGGTCAGCCTTACCATAACAGTTGCAGTGCAACTCAGAGCTTTTAATCGCGATCTTAGGGGCACTGCGACTGTGTCCGTCACCCTGAGACATAAGTTGACAAGTCCCATGTGCCCGTAATTTCACCAGGACCCTTACTTACCCTTTGAAACCGGAGCGCAGTAATGCTCATACTACTGCTTGGCGGCTGAAATAGTTACCTTACGGTGGCAGTACTTTCCTAGACGAAATCTTTCACAAGGAGCTCTATTGCTAGAAAGATTTAATTATCGCATAAACTGATTTGGTGCATACCAGAATTTAAAATTCGCCATATATGTCTTCATTTTTTTTTATAACATTGGTGCTAAATTAAATTACGGAAAGTACACTACACATTTAACATTTTTAAAGAACATTAGGTGCGCGGAAAGACCATTGAGACGCTATTAAATCACAAAAAAATACAATTGAAAACATTTTGTTCTACTTTTTGTTAATTATAATACTATTTGACACCCCGTTGGGGCCTGGCAATATCTGTGGGGAAGGGATCACGCTGTTACATTGTAAGTACCTACTTATAACAATATTATGTTTAATTTACTTATTTACATTTAAAATTACACACTAATTCACAAACACATATTAAGGTACATATGCATTACATTTGTAATTATAACTATCCAAGTACAATAAATTATGACATATAACATACGTTGAGGTATATTTGTTTTTTATTTTTATGATCAAAGAATTTATATTTATATAAATAAATATTTTAGTATTTTGATTAACATGGAATGTGGACCGATTGTGCAAATTTTTCATTCTACTTACTGTTACTTTATTTCACAGTTACTGTTTTAAAGTAACGATACCTATTAAAAAAAGATATTCAGCGTTATCTATGGCGAGCCTTTTGTTAACTCCTTTGTTTTGCACCATTGATCACTTTCCACCGCTGCTGCCGCTGTCCCATCCCAACGTCTCTGTCTCCGTATATCAGCTGAATCCAACGATTTATTATCTATACCTTCCGCTAAGATTATCGCCCAGAAACATATTCCATGATTATTTTATTATAATAAAGGAGTGGCAGCCGTTTTATACTACCAGTAGTGTCTAACATTTATTTTTATTTTCTTTAAGTTACGGAACGAACAAGTCGTGCACCTGGTAGTAAGCGACACACCTGTCCACAATAGTTGCAATACCACTCAGAGCTTTAAATCACAAATATCTGAGGGGCACTGTCACTGCCCCGTTGCCCTGTGACATAAGTTAACAAGTCTCGTGTGCAATTTCACCAGCACCCTTACCCTTCAAAACCAAAACACGCTAATGCTCACATTACCTACTGCTTGGCGATAGAAATAGGTAAGGTGACAGTACTTCCCAGGATGAACTTTTTTAAAAATTCCTAAAACGTATGGCTAGAGTGAATCTAGATGTAATTTAATTAACGTAGTTATTTTAGTTAAAGAATGTGAATGTGAACCTCAAATGAATTTAGCTCTCTGTCCGACTCGAGCTAATGTCAATTTTCTGAGATTTTGTTACGCGATAACTCCGGCCGATTTGTGAACCGATTTTGATGATTCTTTTTTGTTGGATAAAGGTTACTTCAGTATTAGTCTCATTAAAATTTGAAGAAAAATCTCCACCTCAAAGGATAGCAAACTAGGAGATAAATCCGATTTCGCGCACTTTCCAGTAACCGAATTCAATAAAACTTGGCAAATAGATGTAATTTCACGAACTTTTGAAGTCGGTTTTTAGTACTCTGTAGTGAGATTATTGCAGGAAGCGATCGACGGACTAGATTGGACGTCTGACTGGAGTCTTATGTTATTGTTTTTTTTTTTTAACATATATATATATTTCAATAGAAAAAATATTTCTTCTTAAAAGTTGCATAAATTAGATTAACAAACTATCTAAGTACAATCTTACACACTCCACAGGTACACTGATTCACGGTAGCTTTTTTTAATTCTTTATTTATTTAGAGTCTTTCATCATTATTGAACGTGTCAGTCTCATTAGAGTTAGTTAGTTTCAAACCTCGTAAATGGCATATTTTGAATATCCACCAAAACATTACCCCTTAAATGAATGTATGACTCTGCGAAAACGACTGTCAAGTTGTTCCTCTTATTAATGTTATGTCTATCACTATTTGTCTTAAAAACAATTGACAAAACGTATAAAAAATTATGTTTCTCAGTTACACCAGGGCTCCGTCACTCGCCCAAGGTTACGCGATAAATGCCTACCGCTGAATGTACCGACGTCGGCACAAGCGCTCATATAAGTCTTTCATTCACGAACATTCGACTCCGCACTACTGCACACTATGGGCAATGTTATTTTCAACTCCCTTAACGTGTGCTGAGGTTTCTTTTTCCTGATAATGAGCGCCTGGTGTCATTAGTCAGATGTAGTAGGCTATTATAGCGTAGGTATTTTGATTTTCTATGAGAGGGATGTATCTGTTACGTAGTAACTATTAAGTAATCTGTGGTTATATCACAAAATACAAATAATAATTACATATAGGTCTTAGTAATTTTAGGACACATTACGTATTTTGAAGGAGATTGTGCTTGCTAAAAGTTCAACAATTAAAGACCGTACAACTTTAGTCTTCCTGCAAATTTGCGGGCCAGCACATTGCTTGCATTCCTTTTCGATGTCCATGCTATCGGACAGACTCTTTATCACCTGACTGCGAGATCCTACCCCGTGTAGTAGCGTTAGCATAAGGTTGAATGGCGGCACTTCATTCATCACATTTCATCATCATTTTTTCGGCCGAGTGTCGAGCAATCTACAACAATCTACAACTCCTGAGGATGCCTCATGGAGTAGCGTGGCGAAACGCGTGTCGCATATATTTTTGGTGGTGGTTCGTGACTGTAGTTGAGGGAGGGTGGTAAAATTAACTACAAGAAAAAAATTCCCACACAAGCGCAGCTATTTTGCACGATTTAACCTTAACTGGGTTCGCGGAGTAGCAAATAAAATTACTTCCATTTTTATTAACATGGACTTCCGCAAAGTAACGCCTGAATCTATTAATTACTTCTCTAGGCATTAAAAATTAGCAACTGCTTTTCTTGCCGTGAGTTTTTCCGGACTCCTCGCAAATGTTCAGCAGTCTTTTTAAAGCAATAACAGATTGTCACAGTAGCACCATGTCATCAGCATAAGTAATATTGTTGACTATTGTACAATCAACTTACAATATTGGTAAATCCACCTCTCAGTTTATTCATCCACAAATTCAGAATTTATATTTAATAATAATAGATGAAAACACCACACGTAGTAATAAGTAAGTCTTTATTTACTTGTGTCTCTATTAATGTTAATAATTTGTGTTTTAGTTTTATTTTATTTTTTGTTTTGTTTGTGATTTTGTTTTTAATTATTTGTTTATTTTTTACGTTTCAATGTTTTGATTATGTTTTGTTTCGTGTTTTTCTTTTGATGTGATGTCACATGTGGTAAACAAATATGTATACTTTCTTATTTTCTATCTTTCTTTTTTTAGTCTACGTGTAATGATAGCTTTAAGAACTAGGAACTACTAGCCCTTGACTCATGGGGTCCCGGTACCCTTCATATTTTTTTCTATCGGATACATTTCGGGGAGTGTGCGCAGGAACTTTTCAATTTGGTTCCGCCCTCACCGTTCGTCCTTCGGTCGACTAGAAGGTCCGGAGCACTCCATTCTCGTGTCGTTGATATTCCACCTATTCGCACTAAGCGCTTTGCTTCCTCCTTTCTGATGCGTACGGCAAAGGAATGGAATGCTCTACCGGCTCTATGGAATGCTCTATTTGTATTTCCCGAAAAGTACAATTTAGGGCTATTCAAGGCTAGAGTGAACAGGCATTTTTTAGGCAAACGCGTCCCATCGTCGGTCACATCGTCACTTAACATCAGGTGAGATTGTGGCCAAGCGTGTGTCTATTATATATAAAAAAATATCCATACAAAATTTTGCCAAAAAAATTAATGGACTGTCTGGAAAACCAAAGGGCTGGCAGCTACCTTGCCCAACGCATTAGCATAGCCATACAAAGGGGGAACGCTGTGAGCATCTTGAGCACCTTGCCCCATTTTATTCATATAATTTAATCCTAGTTTTACTTTCTAGATTTAAGCTTTTATTGCACCTTACCTATATATTTATGAAAATCAATAAATTGAATGTTTAGAACTACGTAAACCTTAATAAATATCACGAAATAGTATGGAAATATCAAAAAAATATTGACCTCTGTGAATTTTCTATCTTTTTGATCGTAATAAAATTATGTGCTCGTTTGTACTCGTAAATTCCACCACCCTCGTTTGTTTCTACAAAACACTTTGAGGCTGCGGCACACCACGGCCTCAAAGTGATTCGCCAGGCGCAAATTTAAATTTTCGTAAGAAGGCATAATTGGTTGTTTCCTTAAAGAAGGCACGTGGCGATGACGAGCGCGTGTATGGCCCCTGAGGCGCAAATGTTCAGTTTGGCGCAGGGGTAGTGCCCCTAAGATCTTTGCGATTTAATAGTGTGAGTACCACTGCAACTATTATGGATAAGCGTGTCGCTCCTGTGTCGTTTACGCTACTTAGTACAGGGATAGCTCAATGAAACAACATGTGTTTACTTCACGTACACGTGCGATACGTCCGCTCACACCACTGTCTAGTGTCGTAATGTGGGAACGGCCGTCCGCAGTGTAACTTATATTGTCTAATGTCATATACACTACAGCTCCCCACCAGGCGCACGACTTGTTCGCCCCGTCACTTGATATTATAAAAAAAAAGAAAAAAGAAACGCTGGCCCAATACGTTTCCCAAAAGTTATGAACCTTCTTCTACGTACAATCAAGATGTTACCTTCACCGAAAAGCTCATAGTAATTTCAAATTAAATTACGCTCATAAATTCGAAGAAACTCAGAGGCGCGAATCGAACCCACGGCCTCTGCTTGAGAGGCGGTAGGTCAAACCACTACGCTACCACAGCTTATACATAACTACAATACGTAATACTTTGCGACTATAATACAAGACTTTAAACAAGTGGAAAGCGTTGTGCTGCCCCACTATAGTAAAAGTTAACAAGTAATACGAATAAAAAGTTGAGTAATATTTATTTAACGAATAAATAATTAGCATAACAGGCAGCATGTGCGCTATGCTGTTAAGGAATCAGTGGTCCACTCAGCTTATTGTCATAGTATAATTAGACAAGTATAGTAACTTCATACAAACACGTACGGCTTGTATCTGTGCACGGCCGCTACGGACGCACACAGTCGCATAATCTCGTGGTGCACTCGCATTGCATGGTGCGGGTCATCACACGCTCCATTCATCGTAGAATTGAAGCGGTCGTTCGATGTTTAAACATGACATCAAATAGTAGACGTGTTTATTATTATGTTTGTGGTGGTTTGAACAAGAGTGCCTCAATTCAAACTGTTCAGCATTTCATTTCTATATTTTATTTTATTTAATTATACTCCATAATAGGTAAACACCAATCACGATGCACATACAAAAATATCAATACCTAAGTACCTACTGCATTTAACAAAGGTTATTTCAATAAAGCACGAGAATACTGTGATGAACACCTAATTTTTTCAAACTATATTTACAACCTGTAAATATAAACCATATAAAATAATAATGTAACAGCCCTACGCTCCGTGGCAAGTGTGCGCATATACACGTCCATCAGGCGGGAGTTTTTTGCTTTCTTTTTTGTGCTATGTTATTGTCGTCTCTCCAAAATTGCCACGAGGCTGATTTTCAGTGGATCCGGTAGACGACATGACTAAATTTCTCAATCCCCTTATAGTAGTTATCAACAATTGTCCCTACACTTTATGCCTCACCTCTCCACTTCACCAACATGAACGGATACATGAATAACCAATTTCAGAAACATGAATAAAAACATCATGTCCATATATCTGTTGCCGGTCTATTGTCTCGCAATACCCATTTTCGCCCAGAGCGCCCTATAGCCTATCGTAATAGGATCAGCGAGACTTGACCGAGAACTGTGCACGCTACATTTGCTCGCACATTATTGCCACCGTACGAACGCCATTTTTATGGACTGTATGTCGACAGCATTTTTGGCGATTACCTTTTCGAGGTTTGAACGAATCATTTACGTCAGAATGCAGTGTGAATGCACTTCACCGTCGTTTTTTGGCCCCATGATTGGTCAAATTGAACGGTATACCGCATGACGTCATATTAAAGCCAGGTGATTGGTCGGGTAGCGTTTCAGACAACACTCGTGACGCGAATGATTGTAAATGGTATTCTTTAAATGTACGTGATATCTACTATTACCTACATCCAGACATTTTATGACCAGGCAACTTTATTTTAATTATATTTACAAAGGACACTATATATTAAAAGCTTTAATACTAGGACTAGAGTCAGATTAAATAGATAAAATTGGGTCCCTGCGGCATGTTAAAATGCTGGTAGTATTCCCTCTTTGTATCACTACGCCAGTACGTTTAGTAATATATATACTACATTTATGATTTGGTAATGTCCTATACTATTTTCGTTCTACGACGGAGTGAAATGATGTCTGAAGGGCTATAATTTTTCATAAAACATTAAATAGTCATGTATTAATATTGTCGACAGTTTTATTAAAAGAGTGTGCGCAAACTAATTCTAATTTCAAATTATATTAATTGCATTCATTGACCTACCAACAAAATTGCATTCTAATTTTTTACGTACATTGGCACGATCTTATTCTTCCACGATTATTTCATAATACAATTTTATGAAAGTTTTATGAATCTTAATTTGATTGAAATGAAGCAAGATTGGCCATTGTTGCGTATGCGTAACCAATATTCTCAGTCGATATTCGACAGAATATTTATCTACTTGAAGCTGCAGTCATTAGCGGCTTGTAAGTTGGCAACTCTTTTTTTGCGCATTGAACTTTAATTTTTCCCGTCTTGAAAAAAGTATAGAGGACGATGTGAGTTTTTGCTTTATAAATTAAACGGCCGAAATGGAATTGGACCTTTGTGCATAAAGCGAATAGCAGCGTAGGCGGCGTCATCACTCATAAAAAATCATTGACGTGAAAAGTAATAGATATACGTGCACTTAACTAGTTTATCTTTTTACTCATGTGCATTATTTTATAAGTAGACAATACCTATTGACTTTATTTCAATGCCGATGCCTTAACTTTTGAACTGTCGAATGTCACAATTAAACCGTACGTGACAATGGTAGTGCATTGTCTTTGTGTTAATTATAATAACACTTTCAATAAATGAACATTCTAAATATTATTTGTGCTATTATTATTTACGTACGTGCCTTTGCTATCTCTGATAGAATCCAAATTAATCCTTAACAAGTTTGTTTGCCCCATCCCTCCCGCCAGGGCACCGCTACCCTGCCGTGCTCCAAACGGATGAAAGTGTGTTGTTGATACGATTTTATTGGTCTAATACGGTTGGTGAGGTTAGTTTGCGTTTAGTTCACGCTCCACTCTCAGGGGCGAAGGGAGGGCAAATAACTTTTTAAACCGTTTATTGTTAACTTAGTTGGACACGAACGTATCTCAGGACTTGCCGCAGACACCCAGTATGTTGTAGTTGTAACATGAGTAAAAACATACGTATAGGTACTCGAATATGGTGCGTGAATTAATGAAAAAATTATCATTTTTTCATCGAAAATAAATGCAGCTTGTGCATCAAAGCTTACCGTCTAATCGAATCAAGGTGGGTCGATCTACACTTCCGCTGCAGTTAATCAAATCAATTTTCTTTACAACTCCACTGATACCAATAGTGAAAATACAGTGAAAAGTCGTTTATTTGTACCATCACAAACTACAAAATTCTTGTTATATTAATAAGTACAGTTGTATTAGCTAATTATAGTTTGTGAGGAAGCTGGAATCTAAACTAGGTCGAAACCTGTGCTATAGCTTCCTGGCCCTTAATTATGACTTGAAACGTAAGCACTTAACAATTAAACAAAATGTATGCCTGGTGTGCGTGCGTGCGTGCGTGCGTGCTTGCGTGCGTGCGTGCGTGCGTGCGTGCGTGCGTGCGTGCGTGCGTGCGTGAAAAAAAAAAAAATTAAAAATAAAAGTACCTCTCGCTACGCAACCCAAGCTACGCCCCTAGTTACAGTACCTTAAGCCATTTAGTTATATTATTTTTGTATGCGCTTTTACATGCATTTACTATATTTAATTTTTTATTTATAAAATTGTACAATCTCCCACTCCTAAAATGATAAAACCTAGAGGCAAAGGAAGTACTAACCTTATTTGTCTTACATACTGCATAGGATCTTCTGGCTGTGGATACTCTAATATAATTATCATGTATATTGGAGTGTTACCGAAGTACCGTGTGCAGAATATAAATTTGACAAACAGAGAGAACATCTGCATCGTGATAAAGTCGCGCCGTTGGAAATCTTCGCGACTTAAACAAGCATACTTTCAGCAACACTCTCTGTGCTCTTTCCAATTCCATCATCGCAGACTTAGTGGCTCCACCCCAGGATGTAATGCAATATGATATGATAGATTGCGCCAGTGCTAGATATACCATTCTCATAAGTCTGCTATCAGCAATATAACGAAGCTGTTTGAAGATGTAAATCAATTTCCGTAGTCTCCGTGCAACCTCACGAATGTGCCGATTGAATCTGAGGTTGTTGTCCAATATATTTTATATTTTGGGTACAAGTCACACCATACCACATACCAGTTGAAGAATTAGAACATTTATGCGCTATTAATGGATAGGCAAAGAAACAGCGTTTTTTATTATAAATACAACGTACTTAGTTTTTTCCGCATTTAATGTTAAGCAGTTTCTAGTAATCTTAAAAATATACCTGCTACTAATATATCGATCAAACGACACGTTTGACTTCCGTTTTATGTAAATTGTAATAACAAGTAGCATATCATCATAATTAGAAATAAATAGTGTTTTCACTTTGTCCAATCTCAGCAGTGCTAGCAGCTATTGGCCTACATACGAATGAATACGTAATTATCGCAGGTATCACATAATCACATACACATAATTTAATGAATTATTGTCGCAATGATACTGCTGTTGCAGTCAAAGTCAAAGTCAAGTTACATAATCATTTATTCCATAAGTATAATTTTTACACTTGAAAACGTCATTTTCTAAGCTACTGCTCGTACATTGTGCCGACTTCCCTAAGAAGAACGAGCAAGAAACTCTAGAGTTGCTCTTTTCAAATAAACTTAAATGCTATAGAATAATACATTTTAAATCATATTTGTGTGGAATCTAGACTCATGTTGTCTTACCACACATCTTTATCTAACACTTAATCTACAATTTTGTAATACGACTTTTCAATCAAAATACTCTTAATGTAAGTTTTAAACTTAAGAAATGATAAATTTAATACATGATCTGGAACGTTATTGTAAAAACGTATACTTACAGTTCCCTATAAAATAATCGTTTACCTTAGTTAAACGAAATCGTGGTACTATGAGTTTGGGCTTAATTCTGAGGTTAATATTATGGATATCTTCTTTCTTAGCGAAATTATGTATATTTTTACGGGCATACAAAATATTTGAGTAAACGTACTGAAATGCCACGGTCATGATACCAGTCTCCTTAAACTTTTCTCTGAGAGAAACCCGAGAACCTAAACGGTACACAGTATATCGCTCGTTTTTACGACACAAATATGGTTTGATATTTGCCGCTTTACCCCATATGAGAATTCCGTAGGACATTATACTATGGAAGTGACTAAAGTAAACTAGTCTAGCAGCAGCAACATCGGTGAGTTCGCGTATTCTACAGACGCGTATACAGCAGAGCTTAATCTGCAGTTTAGTGACAATCATCGGCATGTATATTAAGGGTTATTCAGCTTCACCAATTCTACAAACTCGCGTACCACACGCCACAGCCGGCTGTAGGCCCCATTGAACCTCTCCTGTAAATCCTTTATAGTTAGCTGCAAAAAACCCTTACTCTAAAATGTCACCAATAATTCATTTCGTATGTAACCACTAAAGGTTAGGACGGCTCACATTTACTTCTCCAGTTTTATTTAGCGGTAACCTTAACATTCTATGGAGTGCTTTCTATATTCGTGAATGAGCCCTTTTCTATAAAAGAAATGGTTTTATTTTGACACATTCCTTTGGAAGATGGAGTGCGGGTGAGGGCCTATAGCAACGCAGCTATGTGAATACGAATGGAAACTGTAATTTTGACCAACGCCTTAAAGTCGGCACAAAGCCAATACATACCTTTTCCGCGAGGTATACGCTACCGGCCCTCGCCGCCCGCGCCCCGTCAGTGCCCCGCCCGCGCCTACACGAGGCGGCTGTAAATCAGCGTGAGGTCGCCTTTCGACGCACGAAAGCAATCCCATTCGATTACTGCAACGACACCTGAGTGTTGACTCGCAGTCGAATTAATGTTTTGTCGGCTACGGTTGTACTATCGCCGCCGCTGTCTCACATTTTCTGTCTTCGTACGTTGACTTTAGCAACCAAACACTTTTCAACTTTCGTAATGTGCGCGTATACAAGCAAAACCATGTTATTGATCTTGACAATATTTATCCCAATGTTTCAAAGTAGAAGTCAAAAATCTTTGTGTCATAGGCGTTGACCTACCAAAGTCATAGGTACCTAAGTAAAACAATATTTTCAAACATCTACTAAACGGGTCTTGTCGTCCAAGTACGCAGACGCTATATATAATATAATAAACAACCTTTAGTGTAAAGTTTTTGTTTCACTATAGTTTTAAGCCTCGAGAATGGCAAACTTTGACTACCAACCGGAATCTTATTATTAGAAGCGTATAAATTGCCCCAAATGAATTTGTGACTTTATGAAGACGACTACCAAGAACAGCTAGTTAATTATTTTTATTCCTCGTATTAATGTTACACCTGTCACTATTTTACATTAAAAAAATTACTATTTTTAGGAAATGACTGAACGAATGACCATGGTCATGAGACCTGTAAAGGGCCCGAAACGTCGGTTTGTTTGAAAAAACAAATATACGCGATTTAAATCCGAAAAATAGTTTCATTTCCTATGTGTAACAATCGCGAAAACCTAAGAACTCGATATTACTATTTTTGTTATTGTAATTACATTTCCATAAATATACTGTGACGTAGTGTAATAATATTAACTTCTTTAAACTTATCTCTCTGTTTGGAACGACTTATTGTTATATTTAGCATGGTTGCGGTGAGAGTGAGATTATTGTAGGGTATGCGACTGTATCCGTGCGGTGGCAGAAGCGACGCACGGGACAAAGTGTCATCTATAAAAAGGTCTAGTCAATTTAATACCCAAGGGTCCGGCGGCGGTAGCTAGCCTAACGACGCCTCGCGTTTCCAAGTTTATTTTTAGTGAGTACACTAACTAAAAGTACTGTAACGACATGTAATATGTTGTATTTTTCTCTTTATTTTTTTCTGTTTACTCGTACTACAGTAGGTACCAATTTTTCACCATAGTTATATTTGGTCTCAACCGTTAATTATTGCGCAAACTTATGATAAAGCTCACTTACTGAAACACACAATATCTAAACCTTCCGTTCGGAGGAAATTCAATAAATATAACTCAAACGACCGCCCAAACTTTGCATAAAAAGTACAGCGACGCGCGTGGATGCCATATTTAATACGCGGCGGGTACAATAAACGTTTAACTTACTAAGTAGCGGACTATAACTTCGGCCGGGTGTGACTATGCCCCAAGTTGTGCTCAACTTCTGTTATATAGGCTAGAAGGGATCGGAAATTATAGGTGAAACTTATGCAATGCGGTGCTTCATGGAATTGGCCGTATCTCGCTTTAAGAGAGGCGATGGTGCGGGCGAGGGATGCGCGGGCACGGGAGGCAAAGCTCCGCTGTCACGTAACGATCAATTTGGAGTTACGACTGAAAATCGAGAGAACTGGAGCTATCTAGTGGTCATATATTTTTTATAGAACTCTCTTTTACGCTCCGAGATACACTCGCTTTGTCATCTATCTAACTAAGCTTGATACATGTGCCTTCGATTCAAGTAAAAACGCGCCATCGCCTTCTCGGTTTTATTCGCTGCACCGCATTTTTCACACTGCGCTCGTAGCCGTAGCATTGGGCTATGAAAATAACGGAATGTAAGGAGAAAAAAAATTTGCAGAGAATTTTTGTTCAGCAACGTGGGATACCTAATGGAAAACTTACGTGACAAATCTTGAAATCATCTCTTTTTTGCGAACGTTACATTTGCAAAACGTTTTCTGCTTATGTAGCAATACCGCTGTACGCATCTATCTCAGTAAAAAATTAAATATTTATGAGTAATAAGACAAATTAATAGCATACAAAAATTAATCATAGTCATTCAATGATACTAAGACTGAAAATAAACGTGACGCAGTGTACGGTACGGTGTTGTACCTTAATTTAACCCTTTCCTGCGGCCTACCCAGCCGTCCGCCTTCCCCCAGCCACCGTCGCATTCTTTGCTCGCTGTGACCATTACGCCAGATTTGATTTTTTTCCTCCCAGACAACCCTTACCTCATTCAGATGCAAATTGTCCTTTTTCTAAATTACTTTATTAAATCGAAACGTGTTCTCCAATAATTGGGAGCAAGCCGCCTCAGCGCATCGTTCTATGTTCGCGAATGAGAGTCAATTTACTGTTATTAAACGACCCTTTATTAATTGAAGCACAACATTGTCCCTCACAACAGTGACCCTCGTCAGCAACCATATTTTTAAAGACACAGCGTTAGAGACGTGTTTTATTTCTACAGAAACGAATATACCGACGAATGATTTACGCGACGAATATCGCTGATTATTGAACTCGTTTCATTACTTGCTTCGAAATGGAATCCTGAGGGGATTTCGATTACGTTTCGTGATTTGACGGCCCCTCCCATTGGAAAC
The DNA here is from genome assembly GCF_003589595.1 of Hyposmocoma kahamanoa. Taxonomy (NCBI): domain Eukaryota; kingdom Metazoa; phylum Arthropoda; class Insecta; order Lepidoptera; family Cosmopterigidae; genus Hyposmocoma; species Hyposmocoma kahamanoa. Next base: position 8,217,685 of record NW_020654289.1, read on the forward strand.
ATATTACGTTTTCATACATTTAAAATATTATTGAAAATTTATGTTGTAAGGGTCTCGGCCGATCCCTTATTATCCCGAATTTATTGCAGAGATACGAATTATGGACGAGGATCAGTCCTTAGGTTTGATCAGTTTCACGAGCTATTTACGAAAAATAATTATGGCCACTGCTAGACGCCACGGTTATCTTGGCAATCTTCGTATCGAATCGATATCATGCTCTATACTATTGTAGCCCCAAACTCAGCCACCACGTCAAGCGAGCAAGTGTTAAGGCAAGCAGTGCACGACGTGAGATGTGCCATAGTTTGAATCGAGCCGCACAAAATTGTTATTAATATTAAAATATAATTGTAATGTAACGTGTAACGTTATATATTAATTATCGAAATATTGAGAAAGAGTCGCCACAAGAGTAACCATGCACAATGCTTTCAGGCATGATAGACATCACGCTTATACAAGGGCGCACTATAAGTTTCCTGAAACTGGCCACTTACATAAACAATATTTAAAAAGTAATTAGAGCATTTAAATATGGAACTCTTTGGCTGTAGAATACAGTTCTTTTTATATGCCTGTCACTTGTTTTTACATTGTGGCGTCATTTTACAAATTGGTTGTCTACATCACCATGGATTTAACTCGTGCAAAATTTTTGTAGTATGATTTTCTACGATTTTCAGTCGTGTGAATCTCAGTGACGAATTTCGTGATGGTCGCAGGTCCACTGCTGTTAACAACAAAAACACCGCTGCTGTTCACCGTATGATCAAAACAGGCAGGCATGTGACATACCATGAGATTCGGGCATCTTTAGGCATAGGCAAAAATCTAATACAATCAATATTACACAAACATTTGGGTGTGAAAAAGCTGTGCTCTCGGTGGATCCCACACAATTTGATTGAGGCTCAACGGAGGAAAAACGGATCGCGTCAATTGGTGCAATGCCATGCCTACCAGATTCAACGAAGGGGCGTCAAATTTGATGTGGGACATAGTAACAGATACAAAACATGGATTTATAGTTATGATCCCAAAACAAAGCAGCAATCGAGCGTATGGGTGTTTCGAGTTGAGCCGAAACCAAACAAAGTGGCGCGCATGCAAAGTGCCTCTAAGCGGAGGATTGCTTCTTTTTTTAATAAAACTGGACACGTGGCTACTGTTGCTTTGGAGAATCGTTGTGCCGTGAATAGTGGTTGGTACACGACCATTAGTTTGCTGGAAATTATTGACAAACTCCGTAAAAATAACCGTAAACCCCGCATCATCTAGCACCACGATAATGCCTGTATCACACGGCCAGACAAACAAATGAATTTTTGATGGTGAACAACGTTGACCTTATGAGCCATCCCGCGTACAGTTCTGACCTGGCACTTTGTGACTTTTATTTATTTCCAAAAATTAACGCGGTCAACGATTTTCATCACCTGAAGAGACTATCGAAGAGTATGAAAAATATGTTTCGGAGATTGTCACGGAGGAGTGGCATAAATGTTTTCAAAATTGATTCATTCATATGAAAAACTGCATTAACGCTACCGGAGAATATTTTGAGAAACAATAAATTCATTTCTGACCATTGATAGTATTTTTTTTTCCCCAAAAATCCCCACCTGAACAAATTTACCTAATTCCAACCAACCTGAGATTAAAAACATTTTGTGTCCAAGCGGAAGACTCTTAGAAGGTGGGACAAAGGTAGATAGTGGTACGCTTTAGCGCTAAAGGTTGCACCTCGCCTAAGCTGGCTCAAAGCTCAGAGGATCGACATTTGATTAAACTTTTCCGGCTCCTTAGTCAGCCTTAGATAGGACAATAAGGCAACTAGATAACAGAAACCAGCTTTACAGATTTTAATATATAATATGGGAAATACGACGCCGAGGAATGTGGAGCAATAGTGCAAGACAAATAGTACACTCTACAGGCGGAGCAGCGCCGAACCGATGGTGGAAATTTATCACCGCAGTTAATTATCGTCGACAACACCGACTCTAACGTCATCACTACGCTGTACCCGTGGAAAGCCCTTTCAAATATAGTGAAGGATTTGACAATAATACAATTAATGAAAAATATAAACAAGCTGTTTAAAAAAAAGAACAAACGTGAAATCGGATCTACGCATGTTGATTAAGCTCTTTGACGATTGGCTTAATTTTAATGGCCGTCGACTCTGACCAGCGAAGTTTTTTACAACGGAAACCATTAGCGTATATCCCCACGAGTGTAGTATGTCAATTTTGCATCATTTGTATATCGCAAATAAAAGCCGTGTTGAGTTAATAAACGATAAACGAGCGCACAGATTGATACAACGACGCCGGCTTAATTGACGCAAAATCCGAATTCAATAACATTCGTTTAAAAATATTTTTAAATGGAATTTATCTGATTTTTTTTGTTACTGCCTCAAAAAGTGTATACGCGTGGACCTAAACTATAATACATTATTGCAGAGGCCGGTATGTAAGGGATCGCTGGACGAGTATGAGTTACAAGGCTGAGCGCAAACGAGATCTTGTATTGATACGAGTCAAGCAATCCCCATCGAGGCTTATAATATAGTGCTTTTCTCAAACAATGCGAGGAAATAGTAAAATACTAATATGAGGAACATGTATAATAGAAAAAGTAAAAAATATTAATTAATAATGAAAGTAATATTGTAACGTTAATTTCATCTTACGTAAACTAATCTAAGCTATTGACCTTGATTTGCATTTTACTACAATAAACAATACAAGGTACTTAAGCACAAATCTATTAAATTAAATAATAGTTATGTCATAACTAACTAAAACTAAAATCTTGTAATCGATTACGTTAGAATCCGCACACTGATAACATAACTTTCGAGCTGCGCCCTCCCCTAGTCAGAACCGACACGAACCGGTTCACGTGCGGCAGCCGACAGCACCAGTCCCTACCTTGACGCGATCCAGAGTGTGTTTCTCTTTACCATCAAATCCCATATTTCGTTTCTTAACACGACTTAATTTTGATTTATGTCCGTTAGTTACATTTTGAGTTCTTACTCCTGTAATCTTGAAATCCGAAGGCTCTGCGGCCAACGTTCAATAATTAACTATGTACCACCAGTTGTCGTTGCGGTCGTCATAAAAAAAATATTAAATTACTAAGTGCCTTTAATACCCGCTTTTGGGTAAGTGTGAACAAGTAGTTCTTTAAGTAGTATGTAAGTTAGAGTAATAAATAATTGTATCGTGCGGCGTATTGAGCTCTGCTTAATCAAAATGGCTTATAGCGATTTTGCACACCAGCCTACCTTCAATGTCAATTCTGGATCAATGTCCTCCAATGTTATTTAAGGTCATTGGGTTAAAGGTGCATATATATTTTATTTTCAGTTCCTTTTATGATTTTGCATTTTGTATAGACACTGCCAGCACAATAATTAATATTAGAATCTAGCCTCCTAGCTTTTATTGTCTCCGTTCTGGATCCGTGCACCGCCACAAAGAAACTTGTTAAATTCCCGTAGATTTCTTAATAATTAGGTATGTGGCGATATTACACGGGATTGGTTATTTTGCTGTGTCCTAATTTGGCGGAATTAAATTCCAGGTTTTACGGTACGAGCTACTGCTACCAGAGGCGCGAATTGGAGTCGCGCCTAGAACTTCATCTAGTGCCGCTGGTTTCCAGGGGAGTAGTTGACTTACTCCAAACAATAGTAGAACCTGGCTAGAACCCGCTTTCCACTGCCGGGTACATAACAAACCCTATAATAGTGATACGAGTTCCACTGTCTTACCTGTTTTAGTTACTTAACCTGTGTTACTTTGTACCTATTGCGTTTCCATAGACTAACAATAAATTGTAATGTCACTGTGGTCGTTCGAATTTGATTTTGTAATTCACTGCCCTAGGAAATATAAACATTACGATATTTGACATGTTAGGACAATTGCTAAACGAAAATGTTGTTGTTTTTCCAGACACATTAATAATAGTCAGCTGAACTTCTGATGATGTGGTTGAATGTGTATCTATTACTGTATTTTCGTTATCGTTCTTCCCACTAGAACTCATTTTCGCGATTTAAATACAAAAAAAAACAAAAGAATACCAAAGCACTTTACTTTATTTTATTTACTACCATTTTCATTTTTTTTAAATAAGTAAGCGGTACAGGTAAGTATTTCTAATTCTCGCAATAACGAACCTGGTTTTTTGGAGTTAGCTGCCTGAGTTTTTCTTTTACGCGTTTACATAGTTCATTGTGTAGATGGATCTAAAAGTTTAGAGCAGCGGACAGTAATGAATTTTCATACTTACTTTGCAGGTCTTGGAAGAAGTGACATGGTCCATAAATGACAAACTTTCTGTGTTCGTTTTTGAAAATAAAAAAACATCTGAGCGTATTTGAGAAAAAATACTATTCATCCCACTTGCTCATAAACAGTGTCATAACATGCAGGCAGAGTCGACCATAATGTCCTAAATTACGCCCACGGACTTTCATTATATTACCGCCTTACGGCAGTAATGGATTTATTTTTTAAATTTAATTGCACTATACTTCTCAACGTCAAGATTAAGCAAAATGTTTTTGTGCTCGAAAAATCTGAATGTATTTCGCATAAACTTGAAGTACAGAAAAATAGATTCATAAATTAAAATTCTGCAGTATTTTTAATACTTTAAAATTATTGATTTCGTAGCTAATACATCATGGCTGTACGCGTTTTTGCCTTTTACAACATTTTAGTTCGAGTTATTTATCTATGGCAAAATGGCTGGCCATCTGTTTGAAACAAAAAAATCAAAAACCCGCCATTTGCAAAAATCTATACTACTAACTAAACTAAATTATCATTATATTTATTTCTTCGCAAATGTGATGAAAAATGTTGTACGTCTCACGGGAGGTAAAAAATTCCAAACCTCAAGTCATTAGTTATTTCTTATTTACCGCCGTTACACCATATACAGCGCGGTTATCGTGCGACATCACATTTCTGACATTCAATAATAATAAACCCTTAGTGTTTCTGTCACTAAGTCTTGATAATAGTGGTGATTGTCTAAACGTTACAATCTTTAAATCTATGTGACCACCTCCGTGATCGAGTAGCTTGCACACTGGTTTTCATGATGTCACCATCTTTGAAGTCCCGGGTTCGATCCCCAGCTGAGTCAATGCAGAAAGCTTTTCTATATTGTCTTGGGTCTAGGTGTTTGTGGTACCGTAGTTTTTCCCGATTTCCATAACACAAGTGCTTTAGTTAATTACTTCGGGATCGGAACAACTTATGTGATGTTGTCTAACATATATTTAATATATACGTGAGAGACTGGCATTTGTACCAGGAGACGTGTATTACAGATCACCAGCCCATAACTGATGCCTCTTTGGTTACTTCAACATTTTGCAAAAGTGAAAAGGCCAAATTTTAAGGCAGCAATGTTATTATAAACAATAACTTGAAACGAGCATACAGTTATTGTTTATTATTTTTCTTAAGGTTCCACTCCTTTAGCTTGGCAACTTTTACAGACTCGGTATAAGTTACTTATTTTGCATTTGTAGCGTTCTAGGAGCGGGGGTTTTGAGGCGCGGGGAGGGGGCAAACAAACTCCTAACTTATTAACGAGTACTCCCTCTCTCTCGCACCTCAGCAAATGCTCTCTCTTTCTCTCCGAGGCTTTGATCACTCATCACACTAATTAACCATTGGCTTCTACGTTTTGTTTCTACTAATGAGGTACAAATTGTATCTGTTCCATTCAAAATGGTTTTAATCACTAGGTACGTTTTCAGAAACACAGCGTGGATAATCTATATCTTTTTATTTATTAGAACCACTCCTAACAAAATGCATTGACTAAGAAGTCGAACGCTACAGTCAAAAACATTAGATCTCGTAGACTATATCGTATTTCAATGTCTACGATTAATAATCTACTACAGCAGATTAAATACTACGTATAATTAATCGCAAAGGTCAGGTCATTCAATTCCGAAGCTAATAAGTGATTTCTCTCATAAATGCCAACTGCTCATACCGGGGGTTTTATTTTTTGTATTTCATTATTAAAATTTACGTGCAAAAGACTACATTACATATTTTTTAAAACCACCTAATCAAATGAGACTGAACCGTCTCGGACTGAGGCAATTTTCAACCGATTCCAAAATAATAACATTTTTGCGTTTATGGTCCCGAATACGCACTATCAATAATCCGAATATTCAATTCCAATATCGAACGAATGTAACGAAACCAAGTAAATGCTATATTCACACTATAAAAATCTTTGAGTTCTAAACTACCACACAAACAAGCAAGCTCATCAAACATCATCATCATCTTATGCAGCTTGACTTCACTCACTGCTGATGTTCCCGTATACTTAAATCCAAATTGTGCTATTTGTGCTTTTTGTAAGTTCCGTTATACCGTCGCAAGATCTGCGTTCTGTAGCCAAAGCGCTGGGGGCAGTGCTCACTCTCGAAACTGGAAGAGCTTAATTGGAAAGTTACTGTCATGATACGGCAGTAAAGTGAAGTTAGTATAATGCCAAAGCAGTTTGGTAACATCTAGCAAGCGTTTGGGATTATCTGAGGACGGTTATAAGATTTGATGGTGTCGTATTGTGCGCGGGCGACGCGGGCAAACGCAAGGCGACACGAACTGCGCGGCAAGCGCGGCTGGCGCGCGGCCAGGGTCGTGATTAATGGAGCGTCATCCACTCCGCACTAAGTATCGGAAATGCAGATTTCGGCGTCACATTCACCCACTTCTTGGTCCGACGCTGTAACGGTGAAGACATACCGAGTCCTTATATGTATTTTATTACCTGAAGCTGCTTGTGATTGTGTTTCCCTGGTGTAGGGCTATGTTGAGTGCGTACGTTGTTGTTATTATAATATACAATATATTGTATTACAAGAGTCGTTACAAATAGTAATAAATGTTACATTTATAAAAAAATACAAATATCCAGTACAAGTTTTGTACTATGTAATTTTAACTTAGTTAATGTAATTATGTGCAATAATGTAGGAACATATTAAATAATATAAAAATAATTATGTCAAAATAATATTATATGCGTTAAGTTTATATAATTATCCATTTGTGTAAAATACTATTTGTATCTAATAATCTAATAAATTATAGCATATATTACAAAATAATGTCCCTATATTCTTCGGAATAATACGAATTATCCAACAAAAGGTCTTTCAATCGACGATCAATAAACGTTTCATCATTAGGCTCGTTTTTTAAGTCAACAGCTTTTAAGACAGCGGCGGCAACAAAATGACATTTGATTATCAACATCCTGCTAGTACTAGCTAAAGTGTCACTAATGACACTCCTTATGGAACTACTTTTAAAATAATCTATTGTTATGAACTAGTGACGGTGAAGGTGCGCGACACAAGATACAAGACGAATGTAACTTGCGCGCGTTATACATATAACGCTATTCTCTTCGTTAATTTGTCGCGAGCCTTGTACCGCGCGTTGGAGTATAATGCTGTCGCTAGGTAGAGCCTCGCATTAAGAGAAAATTCTTAAGAATTTATAACACCGAGCCCCCAAAATAAAAACATAATCCCGGGGCTCGCGGCAGCATAATTAAGCAGTTAGTCGACGCGGCGGATTTCCACGCAGCGAGCTTCGATGCTGGCTTTTCGGTCGGCGGCCCAAGGCGTAGAATGCGCCGGCCGTATCCTCCCTCTGTATTATAATTTTTCAACCTGTCCGGTGATCGCAGCTTTTGCATGGCTTGGGATCACTTTTGTTTCGCCGTGCGCTGTTGCCGCGGCGATGTAAACTACGAGGGTGTTAGTGCGAGATTGTAAACATGTCACTTCTATTCAACTATTTTAATCTACCTTAAAGGAATAATGGAATGAAAATAGTGCACTGTTGTCGGCTTTGATGTCGGTGAAATACTGCAAAATAGTCCTTCGTGCAACATGTGACCCTCCACGTAGAATAGCCATTAACCACACAAATTTGCGCACTGATTGTCACTAAATTCTCAAATAAAGCTAGCATCGTTGACGACTGGCAATGGGCGGTGGTAGACGTCGTCACCGGATATCCTGTCGTAGCAAAATAGAGCAAGCAGTCGGTGAGTAAGTTAAGTTAGCGGGTCGGTGGTTTTTGCCGGCGCTTTGAGAAACTAATCGCCGAGGCGAGGTAAAAACTCGCGCTGGCTCTACGCCCGCGATGAACGCCCTGCCCCACCCTGCTTCCGCTTTTCACATCGTGTTCCCAACACTATCTCCAAATTAACTTTACACATGTATAAATATTTGATCTTCTCACAGCCATTTTGGAATACTCAATTTATCTTTCTAATTTAATTTCATAATTAATTTATTTTTGTTTGGACAACGAAATGATGGCGCTTGGTACATATTCGATTCTGGTTCCATGATTTGTTATATAAACAAGTTATTGTATACACACTGAACTCATACAGTAGTATAACTGTCATACACGAACTTCTTGGACTAATTTGCGACGTGTCTTTGAGCGTCGCGCCCGACTTCGGTCACGTACGTGGCACGAGACAGTCCTCACCATGCGGTTTGATTAATATCACCAACGGCACAACTTACCGGCAAACAATCAAGTATATGATTCATAAGATGTAACTAAGAACTTCTAAAGTAATATCTGTGTCACTAGCTTATTTCTGTTTTAGTACCGGTTGTGGTACGTGGTCCATAGGTACCGTGCTTTTTTAATTATGAAAATAATCATTACGATTATGCTGCCTCTTTATCTAATTTTTTCAAAAATAATACACTGTCGTAAAAAAAGGCCTGTCTGTCACTATTTTTATTTTTTTCATGGGTAGATAAGGTATGAAATTACCGCAAGAGAATAGTAGATTTCCTTTTTTTATTTAGTTTCTTTAAACATTATCTTCTCGGTCTTGAGCTTTTTCACAAGCGCCCTTTCAACTGACGGCGGCAGTATGATTAATAATAATAAGTTATTCTACAGTCGGTGCCCTCACTTAATTATCCACTATTTGTATAGCACCTAGTACGAATAGTGGATACCTAAGTGAGAGTACCCACTGTACATAAAAATAGAAACACGTTACATGGCATGGATTACAACAAAATTGGTTTTATACAACAGTGTCTGCGGTTGAGGCGACACTTCCACCCCTGAACTAGGTATTAATCTGTGTCTCAAGGGGTCAGTTCGTCAACGCATAATGTCAAACAAAGTGTGGTTCAGACAATGTAACAGTTCCTTTAAATAACAGTGTAAACGACAAACAAGTTAATATACATATATTATAGTTTGTAAATAAAAAATTGAAACTTTCCGATGGTATGTTGTCCAGCACACAATAGTATGTTGTCCAGCACAACTGGACGACATACGTTAAACATCTATTATAGTGTTGTCCAGAAGTCGGTCTAGCAGTTTTGGTCTTTTACTTGAATTTTCGCAAGACCGAGACCTGAGCAAGAAATATTTTTTTTTATGATACCAAGTAGTAAGCGATACGCCTGTCCTGTACGCATACCAGTTGCAGTGCCACGCAGTGCTTTAAATTACAAAGGGTCACTGCCATTGCGCCCGTCACCCTGAGACATGAGTTGACAAGTCCCATGTGCCTGTAATTTCACCAGCACCTTTACCCTTTAAAAGCGTAACACAGTAATGCTCCCATTGCTGCTTGGCGGCAGAAAGAGGTAAGGTGGTAGTACTTTCCTGGACGATCTCCTCCATAAGAAGCTCTACTGCTACTAAACTGTCTGTGAGTCTGCGAAAGTCTTGCGTCTTTTTTTATAATACCAAGTGACGGGACGAACAAGCCATGCACCTGGTGGTAAACGACATGCCTATCCATAACAGTTGCAGTGCCACTCAGAGCTTTAAATCGCAAAGATCTGAGGGGCCACTGCCACTGCGCCAGTCACCCCGAGACATAAATTGGCAAGTCCCATGAGCCTGTAATTTCACGAGCACCCTTATCCTTCAAAACCGTAACACAGTAATGCTCACATTACTGCTTGTAGTCGCAGTTACATCAAACTCAAAATAGCCATTATTAACTTTTCCCGCTAACGACTAGTTAACCTGTTTAGTTTCGATATCGATATTGATAAACGGTCTCTGGTATCGATATACACGTTTTTTTCTAACAAAATTGGTTGATTGTTATAAAACGAAAAACTGTTCGATGATTTTTTTTGGTAAAGTAAAAACGAGAGTAAAGAGGTTTGCCTCTTTACTTTAAAAGTAAAGAGGAAAACGAGCAGCAAAGTCACTAGATGGGAGGTAGTGATCGTTGCCTATGGACATCTGCAACATCAGATGAGCTGCCTATGCGGTGCAGCCTTGAGAGCCCTGTTGACACTCTTTTTGAAGAAACCATGTCGTAGGGCATAAAGGAAAAACTTCAGGAGGAAAATCATTCCACATCTTGCAGATTCGAGGAAGGAGCGAACGTAATGCCTGTGTGGTCTTACAATGCCACGCATCTATGACGTGGGAATGGGAGATATACACCTTTGGCCGGAGGTGCGATGGTAGAAATGAGACTATGGCACCAGTTCGAAAAGTTCCTCTGAGCACTCCCCATTACAAAGACGGTAGAACACACACAAAGAGACAACGTCTCTCCGTGTGTGTGTTTACCCATGTAAAATAATGTGTACCTACGACAAAAGTGTGGCATAAAAAAATACTAGCGTAACGTCGCAAATTGTCAACAACAACTGCGAAATTTGGAAAACTAATTAATGTGCTGCAGCGGTGTTCTCTAGCGCGGATCATGCGTTGTGTAATCTAATATGCAAGTTTACCATATACATGCCTAAAATTATAACCAACCAATATTGTTTATCTCTCAGAAAACACAGCATATTTAGCAAAGTTTAAAACACGCGTGTTAGGTAAATGTAAAGTTTTTTTTTCCAAATTATGTTTGGCTGACATCGACGAAGTCATATATAGTTAAATGAAATATAGTGTTGTAAGTTAGACATAATTACTGAATTATATTAATAAACTTAATATATTTCATAAATTTGAAATGAAACTACACTCCCGGACATATTATTCGAGCTACCTTGCTTTTTGATTCCTAAAGGGCTCGAATACAAAATTATTATTATCATCGAAGAAAAGTCCCAGTCTTACTATTCAAATTTTCAAACAATGACTTTTATTGAAATTACATTTTTAGTATAGCAGTTTCAAGATTGCATAAGTGCTTTGGATCAAACATTGTTTGACCTGAGGGTATTTAAGTAATATTGAACATGCAATGTCACTCGAATTATGTGCTCAGAGGTGTATTTCTTCGTATCAAAAATTGCGTATATATGTCTTTTTCAAACAATTTAAAAAAAAAACAAATATAGCTATATAAATGTATATATTTAGATCCAAAAAATACTTACAATTCCGATGTTTGACATCGCGAAAACCTGATAACTCGATATATTATCATTTATTTCTTTACTATAACTTAAGATTAATAATTTTATATTTGAAATATGATCCTCACACTCTAGGCTACGTCTGTGTCGTGGGAAGCAAAGCAAATACGAAAGCAAGTCAGAAATTATCATATATAATATCTGCATAAACTTGCAAATAATTAATAATAGTTATTTGTTATGTAAGGCTTATAATAAAACCTGAGCAAGCGAAGAAAGCTATTTTTATAAAAATTGATTCCTGAGCGTAGCGCGCTGCCGAGCGAAATACACGACTTTTCACCTCACTATAGCGAGGAAAATGGTAGATGAAAGAAAAACATTTGAAAAAGCATCAGTTTTTTAATCAAAACAAAAAGTTTACCTCGACGGATGCGTTCTAAATTTGCACCTCATCAATTTTTATTCTCGCTACTTATAATTTTGAGTGATTAAGTGATTATTGAAATTATTTTAGTTTTACGACCAATCAAAATAATTTAATAAACACAATTAGTTATCATTGTCAATTTAATGTCAACAATAATAAGAATAAAATATGCCAACGGATTTATATTACATGAATAAGTACGATAAATCGCGTAGTTAATGTGTCATTATCTTTTATAGCATTATTTTATCATTTTTTACAGCGAAAGAAAAAGTTAGATGCACCACAGTCCATCGTCAAGTTCGAATTTCAAAAACCTTTTCCGCGCTAGCGTGCAAAAAATGCTTTGATTCGCTTTGCTTCTTTCGAAAGAAAGCCTTTTCGAGCTATTGAGGTTAAATAAATACTTTTGTACACATTTTTGTGTGTTAGAAAAAACAATGTGAAGATAAATAGCTCCACCTATTTGTGCCATCAAACAGTAATGCTCACATTACTGCGTTCCGGTTTTGAAGGACAAGCGTGCTGGTCAAATTACAAGCACATGAGACTTATCAACTTATGTCTCAGTATGGGATGGTATGACGGGCTGGTGTCCGGAACTCGACGTAAAGGCACCTATTTAGCGTGTGCGCTGATGAGATGAGATGTTTGTGATTATAAGCTCTAAATGGCGCTGCAACTACTATGAAATGGCGTGTCGCTTACTACCAGACGCACAACTTGTTCGTCCCGTCCCATAGTATCATGAAAAAAAGAACGTTATTCCGTTTTTATTGTTTTGAATATCACCGACGAACGCCCCGCCCGCCCGCGCCCTTCCACCGGTTACATCGCCCACCACCTCTTACAACTTAAAATTTTCAATTCGTGTAAACAGGTCGACTTCCACTGTCCTAAGAAAACACTTTTACATTGTCATTATGAATTAATTCACCGTTCGTCACAAACTCAACATTTCAAATTGTTGAACAACCCAGATAATAAATTGAAATATACAGATAAGGTACTGTACTCTAGGCTCTACTCTATGAGTAGAACTACTGGCTGAGTGAATATAGTTTTGTATTTAGAATGTGTTTGAAAAAATAGGTTAGAGAAAAGAACATCTTGGCAGATCTAAAAGTAGCCTCAAGAAGTAAATATGTAAAAAAAATAATAAATATCAAGTTATGAAGTTAATCCCAGTTTATATTTATAAAGTACCTCTCGCTACGCATCCTAAGCTACGTCTCTAGCTTACAGTACGATGAAAGCTAAAATACTAAAAAGTAAATTATATTAATAAAATTGGATTCCCCTCAAGGTGCCCAAGATGCTGGAAGCCTTCCCCCTTTTTATAGCCATGTTAACGCGTTGAGTAAGGTAGCCGACCCTTGGGTTTCCCAGACAGTCTATTAATTTTTTGGATAACTTTGTATAGATGAAAGGCACCGGGTCCCCACGGGCCCAAGGGTTTCGGCTCCAAAGGGTGTAAATAGGTAGTCGGAGCCGAGTTCCTGGTACTTATTATTTTTATTCCTTCCGCCAGCTCAGTTGCGGAGCCAGCCCTCTTGCTAGAATGGGGTAAGTCTGGCACACTTGGCATCCCACACCAGTGCGCGACCCGTTCAAGGCATGAGAGTCATTCCGTACGAGCGTTTGCCATCAGTTCGCGACATGCCGCTTGCCTCGAGCATAGCGGGCACGTGACAACACAGATTAAATTATTAATGCAAAGATGAATTTTTCTTTGTGTTCAACAAAGAAAAATTCATTCGATCTGACAGAAGTCGAACATGTATCTGTTTTTATCTAAGGTAATTGAAAAACATAATATACATTACAATCAATATTACATTCCCGTGAAAAGTTTCATTATGTTTGTAGGGCATAATTATTATGGAGATACCATTAACAGTGCAGCGGCGGAGGTGGCGCGTCCCCTAGCTCGTGAATTGTTATGAAACGTTTACTGAGGACGGTCTCGGTAACGATCCTAATCTAGTCTGCTAGATTCACTTCGTAAGTACTACTAGTCAAGGTATCTGAAAGAGATCGATTATTCAGAATCCATTTACGTTCCATATAATAAAACTTAATTCTGCTTTCAATTTTGAATGATTTCACTTTACAAGTTCGGAGTTATTTTTTTTTATGATATCAGGTGACGGCACGAACAAGTCGCGCGCCTTGTGATAAGCGACACGACAGTCAATAAAAGTTATAATTATGAAACAAAGATCGAACTCTTAAAAAAATTCACTTCGGCTGGTTTCGAACCAACGTCTCCTAGCAAACCGTGTCAGAGTCTATGCCAACTAAGTTACGGAACGACTTTTAACCATTTTTTTGCCGTAGCGCTATCTGTGAGAAATCTATGAAAGTTTTTCTTCACTCAGCTGGGTACCTTTACAGCTACCAGCCGCTGACTAGAGATGTCACTTTAATAATTGTAATTAAGTTTTTCTATCTTTGTTAAACAATTATTAGAAACTAGTGAAGTAATTTCTCAAAAAAAAATTAGATATCACGGTGGTGAAACATCGTAATATTCAATAAAACATAATTACAGTCCTTACCAATTTACATTATATAACGTTTCAGTACATTTAAGATTTAAAGCTCTGAGTGGCACTGCGAGTGTTATAGACACGCGTGTAGCTTACCACCAGGCGCACGACTTGTTCGTCCCGTCACTTGATATTATAAAAAAAGGGTCGAAATCACAACACTGAGAATCGGCATCGCGCCGAATTCGCAACGTCGATAACTGCGACGCGAATTAATGCAATGCAATTTCGTGCGGCAAAGCGTCTCACTGTCTCGGTTCGGTAGATCATTGCTTAGACGATCGTTAACTGTATTGAACGTATTTTTTAAGCTAGGTAGCGACAGGGATCCTAAAAAGAGTGTTACACTGCTATTATTGATAAGAAAATATAGGAAAAAGACACTAAGAAGATTAACATCACAGGAACGCGCGATGCGGAGCAATTCGCAAATACTTGTGATGCGGAATGCGAGCTCGTAGATTTCTGCGATGCGTCGTCGCATCGCAGTTTTGTGTGTCGACCCTAAATCACAGATCTGACAAGCACTGCCAGCGCGCCCATCACCCTGAAACAAGGTGATAAGTCCCGTGTACCTCGATTTCACCAGTACCCTTACGTTTCAAAACTAACAATACTCACATTACTGCTTGGCGGCAGAAATAGGTAAGGTAGCATTTCCCTCGATTAACTCTTTCACAAGGAACTCTACTGCTACCTAACATGTCAACCAGATCTCAAATCTCAAGCTATCCTGTATTTACAGTCTAGTCTACAATCATGGCTAAGAATGCCATGAGACTCAAGTGACTAAGTAACACTGCGTTTGATAGATTAGGACAATGAATAATCGTTGATGTGCACTCAAGTGATATAAAGAAACTGAGTGAATATCGAGCCTGCCAACGAAATCGAAAATAAAATAATGTTTACGTCCGGAAACTCACCGCTGTTTCTTTTTAATTCTTTCCATTAAGGAAAAGCCAAAGGTAAAATTGAGTTCATGACATTGACATTTTATTGCTCCAACTATACAATAAAAAAGTCGAACACGCTTATTGGAATAAATAAAACAGAGTAGCTTCTTTGTAAAGCAGCCATATGTGCAATAGATGCAGAAACCTGTATGCAATATGTGCCGTATTAATTTCTATGTACAACTACTAACAACAACAATACCGTCGTAAAAAATAGAATATTTATAAAAAAATTTTTTAATCCTTTATTTGATTTTTTGGATGATTTGTTTTTTAATTCCATAAAATTAGAAATAGAAATAGAAATTATTTATTCAATGTAAAGCAATTGGCTCGTGCTCGTTTGTAACTTACTTATTTAATATATAAATGTACTGAAAAACAATGCTTTTAGCCCAGCCTTTCCTTAACTGTTTTAAATAAAGCCTATAATACATCACAGGCAAACAGAAGTCTCTATTGAAATATTTACCATTGAGTAAGAGTAATAACTGAATGTTATACTCCTTTGTTCTATTGGTTGCAGCAGAGGATATGGTATTAGTGAAACAATCTAAGTTGCCGGGAGTTCACTCAACACCGACCCAATGCTGATACAGGACAACTAACTATTAAGTCGTGCACGTTATTAACAAAGCACTATAATGTATCTTCACCAAGTATTCAAAATATTTCCTCGTCTAGCGTTAACATGTCACTTGACTTAAAAAATTAGCCTAATGATGAAACATTTGATCGTCCACTGAAAGACTTTTTGTTGGATAATGCCATTGACTTACAAATAAATGGACGACGGGTCTAATACAAAAACCACGAAAAAAATGTCCCAAGTCAACCTATTCGAAATTTAAATTGTTATGTCATCGCAGTATCGCGCTGTCCGTAGAACAAATGAAGACTAAAGCGGAGTGTCGCGCTCTGTATACGATTTTAGCGCCTTACAAGTGCGGACACTTTTTAGCGCGGACCCGACGTCCATATAATTGTAAGTCAATGGATAATGCGTAATATTCCACTGAAGAATATAGGGACATGTACTTGTAATATATGTTGTAATTTATAGATTATTAGGTATAAATATTATTTTACAGAAATGAATAAATTACATAAACTTTATGCATACAATCATTATATTGACATAATTATTATTATATTATTTAATATGTTCCTACATTATTTCACATAACTACATTAACTATGTTAAAATTACGTAGTACGAAACTTGTACTAGATATTTGTAATTTTTTGAAATGTAACATTTATTACTATTTGTAACGATTCTTGTAATACAATATATTGTATATAATAATGTAAAGTTTACAAGATAATAAATAAGTCTAAATCTAAATCACGCATCCTAGAGAGACATTGTATTCCTAACGACAATTGTGAAAAAAAATGTTTTTTGGTTATTTTTTTTAATTTACAGTACCAAATTCATTGGAGACACCATGTGTCTCTAAAACTAATAGTAAATATTAGCCAACATCACATACATCACCATAGGCATATATAGGTATAAGTTTCTTTTGTGAAAGTTAATAAAGACATTTTCATTTTCTAATTTTCATTGCTCCGAACTCAAAGTAACTAAATCACTTGTGTTATGGAAATCGGAAACAACGACGATCCACAAACACCCAGATCCAGAAAGTTTTTCTATTTTCTCAGAGGTAGCAACACCATGAAAACCGGTGTGCAAGCCACTCGACCACATAGGACGTCGAAAACGTGTAACAAGTTAAGTTGCAGGTCAAAATACGCATCAAAATTAAATGAAACTAAAAACCCGAAACAAAGATCTGCAACAAGCACGTAGAGAAATTCGTAAGCGGTTTGGCATACAGTCGCTGGTTCGACTCCTGCTGGATCGAAAGTGTTTGTTGGATCTTTATATCAATTATAACAACATTCTATAGTCCATTTGATTAGGTATTTAACTAAATGTAAACAATCTTGAGATGTCTATTAATGAAATATACATTTATATGTTATTTTTACTTACGTTCAAATACAAAATACGAATAATTAGCCACATGTGAAATTGCATGCCTATTTTTAACCGACTTCAAAAAAGGAGGCGGGTCTCAATTCGACTGTATTTTTTTTGTATTTATGTTACGCGATAACTCCGGTATTTGTGAACCGATTTTCATGATTCTTTTTTTTTTTGTTGGAAAGTGTTACTTCCATAGTGGTCCCATTTCATTTTGAAGGAAATCATCCACCTCTAAGGGTGGCTGTTCACGCATGAAGATTCATTTTTATAAATAGCGCCTAAATTTTCTTAAGGAGCAATTATTTTAATGGTTGATTTTGCTATTTCTCCAATTCAAGACGTTTTTCTTTCAATATTCTTTGAGTAGTGAGAACCGATTTTTATTATCTCCAGTGTCAAGTCCTGTATAGTGGCGAATTTAAGGATATTTCAATAAAACTTAGCAAATAGATGTCGGTTTTTTTAGTACTCTGTACTGAGATTATTATTATACATATTGATTTGTAAAGTATACGTTTCAATAAAAATATGTATCAAGATTGTTTACATTTAGTTAAGTACCTAAACAAATGGACTATAGTGGAGTATTTTCACAAGAAGTGTGTGAATATCATGGTAGCAAAGACGTCATAATATTTAATAAAACAAATATTACACAAAATATTTATTTAAAATTTCTGACTTTAGCGTAATCTCAAATTCAATCAAATCATCTTTATTTCATACGCAAACAAATTACACTTGAAATCGTAATTTTTTTATAAAATATCAAATGACAGGACAAACAAGTCGTGTGCCTGGTGGTAAACCATGTCTTTCTATTTTGTGAACTACACGCCTGTCAAAGCTTTCAATTGCAAAGTTCTGAGGGGCACTGCCACTGCGCCTGTCACTTTGAGACATAAGTTCACAAGTCGCATAAGCCTGTAATTTCACCAGCACCCTTACTCTTCAAAACCGGAACGCAGTAATGCTCACATTACTGCTTGGAGGGAGAAAAGGTCGTAGGTAAGACGAACTCTTTCAGAAGGAGCTCTACTGCTACTGAATATGTTGATTAAACTCTACTGCTAATTCGTAAAGGAGATTCCTCTAAAAAAAATGAGCAAGAAATTCTAGGGTTGCACTTTGTAAATATACATTTAGATACATTTATCATTTACAATATTTATTACGAGACACCTGCAAAACCTAAATGGGTCATTACCACGGATTTTTGTTATGGAAGTACGCAGAGGCTGTATAATAAAATAACCTTTAGTATACAGTTTTTGTTTCACTATAATTTTAAACTTCGTAAATCTGTATATCAACCGGAATCTTATTATGGAAGTGAATGCATTGTCCCTTCAATTTGTTTGTGACTTTGTGAAAACGACTGTGAAGGATAGCTAATTTATGTTTACTCCTTGCATTAAGGTTGTGTGTGTCACTATTTCCCATAAAAAAAATACTATTCTTCTTAACATAAATTACACTTTAATTTTTTTTTATAATATAAGTGACAGGACGGATCAGTCATGCGCCTGGTGTTAATCCACACGCCTGTCGTGTTCATAACAGTTGCAGTGCTACTCAAAGCTTTTAAATCACAAAGATCTGAGGGACACTGCCACTACATCTGTCACCCAGAGATATGAGTTGACAACTCCCATATGCTTGTCATTCCACCAGCACCCTTACGTTTCAAAACTGAAACACAGTAATGCTCACACAATAATGCTTTCTCCAGGTGGTAAGCGACCATTAAGCGACACACCTGTCCATAGCAAGGTGACAAGTCCCATGTGCCTGTAATTTCACAATACGAATAATATAAACTGTTATGGACTGTCGTGGCGCGCTACACAGTAAGTAATGGTCACATTACTGCTTTTTTTTTTATAGTATCAAGTGACGCGAACAAGTCGTGCGCCTGGTGGTAAGCTACACGCCTGTCTACATAGGGCGCACTATAAGTTTCCGGAACTGGCCACTTACATAAACAATATGTAAAAATTAGTAATTACAACATTTAAAAATGGAACTCTTTGGCTGTAGAATACAGTTTCTTTCATCTGACTATCACTTGTTTTTACATTGTGGCTGCTACATACTGGTGTATCAGTTTAGAAATTGGTTGGCTACATCACCATGGATTTAACTCATGAAAATGTTCGTAGTACGATTTTCTACGACTTTAAGTGTAATCTAATAGCTCAGCGGAGCTTCGCTCGGCTTCAAACTGCTTTTGGCGATGAAGCACCATGCAAGACGACTATTTATAGCTGGTTTGCAAAATTCAAAGGCGGTTGTGTGAATCTCAGTGACGAATTTCGTGATGGTTAACAAAAACATCGATGCTGTGCGCCGTATGATCAAAACAGACAGGCATGTGACATACCATGAGATTCGGGCATCTTTAGGCATAGGCATGAGTCAAATACAATCAATACTACACAAACATTTGGGTGTGAAAAAGCTGTGCTCTCGGTGGATCCCACACAATTTGACTGAGGCTCAAAAAACCGATGACGGAACCGGTGGGACGTAGTAACAGGTGACGAAACATGGATTCATAGTTACGATCCCAAAACAAAGCAGCAATCGAGCGTATGGGTCTTACGAGATGAGCCGAAACCAATCATAGGGGCCCGCGTGCAAAGTGCCTCTAAGCGGATGATTGCTTCTATTTTTAATAAAACTGGACACGTGGCTACTGTTGCTTTGGTGAATCGTTGTACCGTGAATAGTGAATGGTATACGGCCTTTTGTTTGCCGGAAGTTATTGACAAACTCCGTAAAAATAACCGTAAACGCCTTATCATCTTGCACCACGATAATGCCAGTTCTCACATGGCCAGACAGACAAATGAATTTTTGAAGCCGAACAACGTTGACCTTATGAGTCATCCCGCGTACAGTCCCAACCTGGCACCTTGTGACTTTTATTTATTTCCAAAAATTAAGAACCAGTTACGCGGCACAACGATTTTCATCACCTGAAGAGGATGTCGAAGAGTGTGAAAAACGTGTTTCAGAGATTATCACGGAGGAGTGTCGTAAATGTTTTCAAAATAGGTTTATTCGTATGAAGTAGTGCATTAACGCTAACGGAGAATATTTTGAGAAACAATAAATTCATTTCTGACCATTTATATTGTAATTTTTCTTATTTATTCTGGAAACTTATAGTGCGCCCCACGTATACTCTCAGAGCTTTAAATGTTAAATGTACTGCAACGCTGTAGTACAAGAATGTTAATCACTTTGAACTTATCTTTCTGTTATATATTGTATTATATATTTGTGTAGTAATTCCCGACACAAGCATTAAAACAAAAAGCGGCCATTGACTTGATCTTCAACTGCCACCGCCGCTCACGGGCCTAGCGCTTGCAATGCCGGCGGGCTTAATCAAGAGCATTAATTACGAACGGGCAACTTTCACACGCGGTTAATTGAAACCGGGATCAAGTCGCGATCTCGACTGGCCCCCCACTATCCCACCTCTCGCCCCCGCGATAAATACTTCCCAAACTTACAGCCACCACTTTCCCAAGTCCTTAACTATGAATTAGTCAATTTAAACTTATCAGTTTCACCAAATGTGCGCTGTAATTACAGTTTTTAGCAATTTATAAAGTCTATGTCGTAATTATGGTACGATTTGGCATCATAATAACGACTTTATGAACAAAATCAAAACAACAGTAAAGTGGATTTGCCAAAGAAGACGACAATCGTTTTGCGAGTAATGTTTTCTAGTAAATTATCTGTAAATCCGATTTAGATAATTTTTGTAGTAAACTAACTTTATTCGAATATAAGTGAAAATAAAAAATACTGAATGCCATCATGAATAAAATTTGAACCTTTATATACCTCTACATACGTGGCGCGCACTATAAGTTTCCGGAATGAATTTAAAAAAAGTCTATAAATGGACAGAAATTAATTTATTGTTTCTCAAAATATTCTCCGTTAGCGTTAATGCACTTTTTATATATTTTATATATACGCTGGATTGCTGCTTTGTTTTGGGATCGTAACTATAAATCCATGTTTCGTCACCTGTTACTATGTCCCACACCAAATTTGACAGCCCTTTGTTGAATCTGGTAAGCATGGCATTGCTCCAAGTAACGCGATCCGTTTTTTGAGCCTCAGTGAAATTGTGTGGGATCCACCGAGAGCACAGATTTTTTACACTCAAATGTTTGTGTAGTATTGATTGTATTTGACTCATGCCTATGCCTCAAGATGCCCGAATCTCCTGGTATGTCACATCCCTGTCTGTTTTGATCATACGGCGCACAGCATCGATGTTTTTGTTGTTCACAACACTCGACGGGCGACCATCACGAAATTCGTCACTGAGATTCACACGACCGCGTTTGAATTCTGCAAACCAGCTATAAATAGTCGTCTTGCATGATGCTTCACAACCAATTTCTAAAATGACGCCACAGTGTAAAAACAAGTGACAGTCAGATGAAACAAACTGTATTCTACAGCCAAAGAATTCCATTTTCAAATGTTGTGATAACTTTTTAAATATTGTTTATGTAAGTGGCCAGTTCCGAAAACTTAAAGTGCGCCCTATTTACACACTTGAGGTTTGTACAAAAACATGAATGTTATATAAGAGTGAATATCCTATTCATTATGATTCATTATTCACCATTATGATGAATAATATATTCATTATAAATGAATAATTTTTGACCTTGCGCCGTTTGCGGTTTTTTTTTTTAAATATACAGTAACACCCAACCGAAACTGATTTTAACAACTGCCATAATAATAATGTCGATAATAAATCTATAGCCACCTTCCTCTCTTAATAAAAATAATAATAATGATATTTTACTTGATTCAAAAATGTATTACGATGGGCACGAATATTTTAATAAGTTAAAAGTAATCAACATGTTTCCATCCAATTTCAATGTGATAGTTCCTATTAAAATAAGGCTCATATTTTTTGTAACTATTTGATATCAACGAATACTTAAGTACACATACATATTGTCCCTGGAAAGGCGAAAGTACTAAAGCACCATTTTGACCTTTTGTAGGTTAGTAATTTCGCCATTCCAGTGACGACACAATTACTATTGTTACAAATATTCGGTTACTATTCGTTATTCGACTTGTTCCATATGAATTTTGCTATTCGGCCGAATACCTTATGCCTAAAAAGCATAAATAATGCTAAAATAAAAAGAAAGAAATAAGAAAAAACACAGTAAATTATCATGTAACTTTTAGGAAATGAAACTATTTTTCCGGATTTAAATCGCGTATATTGAGAACTCGATATGTAACTTTTATTTATTCTTTATCTAGAAGATGGAAAGAAAATGAAACATAACTAGGATATTTTTCCAACACATCAAAAAACGTAAGAAATCAAATTAAATCTACCTACTTATTTAGTCATGAACGCTAATAAAATCAACCAAGTACCTACTTGTAATTTGTAAACCAAAATATTTTAAAAGTTAATCAAACTGAAGTGAAATAAACAATGACTTTTTTTTATAACATCAAGTGACGAGACGTGCAAGTTATGTACCTGGTGGTAAGCACGCCTGCCTATAACAGTTTCCACTCAAAGCTTCAAATCGCTAAGATCTGAAAAGCACTGACATAGACACAAGACATAAGTTGACAAGTCCCACGTACCTAATTTCACCAGCACCCTTACCCTTCAAAACCGGAACTCACATTACTGCTTGGCGGCAGAAATAGGTAACGTAGCAGTACTTCCCTGGACGAACTCTTTCACAAGGTGCTCTACTGCTTCTAAATATCTTCAATAAGATGTCATAAGTTGAAATAATGTAATACCAACTTAAAGTACTTACCTTCTTTTTGTTTCATTGTACAAACTTATTTATCATAACTAAAGTTAATAAACAGTATTTTTCGTACCAATTTTCGTACGTGCTTTAACAGGTCAAATAGCTTGGCTGAATATTTGACTATTCGACCACACTCCAGGCTGATTATTGGGTGTATAAAATTTGTACGTAACAGTGTCCCAGTCTTAGATCGTAAAGAGAAATTTATTAAATCAAATTGAAACGTCTGAAAGACCATCCTTATTAGTTAGTTGTAACAATAAAATAGTACTAAATACATTAGAACACATTACCTTTTTCAAATTTACGGGTTAGTTGTAGTCTTTGTAGTTAGGTAGCGTAAAGTATTACAAATATAGGAATACCTAGTTAAATTGATAAGAATATAGAGATCTGCAAATCCCGGAGCGCCGGGCAGCCGCAGCCGCGGCCGAATGAGGCTTCGTAATCCGGTGTACTTAATTACTTGTACTTAGGAACAAAAAATTCAATCTGGCGATGGTGGCCGATTCCATAAAGTTAGTTAATCTCTTAATCCAGCGAATATGCGAGCCAAGTTGGGCGTAATACGCCCTTAGAGGTAACGTTTTCGGGGTCTTTTGCATAATATCAAGTCGGCATTATCGGCGCGCCAGCCGCCGGAATTTACGTCGATTACCCAACTTAAGCGGTTGGGCGCTGATCACGGGGCGAGGGGGCGGGTGGGATTCGTTTTCGAAATTGACAGGGTTATTTCCGATGTGTTCTGACCTGTAGCCGTCTGAATGAGCACACATAATGGGCATTGACGACGGTGTGAGAAGCGAGAAGATTTCTAGACGAGTTGTGTCCATGTTGACATCGACGACGCGTAAAGATAAATGTGAGAAAAGGATTCTGAAAGCTTTAAAAATATTGGGTTACATCATATTCATAATATATGAATGTATATACGGCAATATAAAACATTCATGAAACCAAACTGAAGTTCTCCATTTACATTTAGACTTTTCATCATTCATTCGTTTCAAATATTCTCGGCTCAATCATTTTGGCCTCAAGCATAATAAATGGGGCTACATGCACCAGTAGGGAGTGCCAACAACATGCGATTACACAATTGCTAAACAGCATACGGGTGAGCTGTAAACAATAGCATGATCAGTTAGACGAGCCGAGACACGACAGGTGGCAGGTGACGTTCATACATTTGCTTAATAAGCTTGCTTTTGTAACACATAGATGCCAATTTAAACGAATAACTATAAGAACAATTCTCTCAATACACAAGGTTATTTTTAAAATACTAACAATTGAAGGACGATGTTACTAAACAATAATAAACATAAAACATAAACAACAACTTTTTCACTTCTCATGCTCTTAAAATTGGTATTTATGCTGGATGTAGGCAGCACAAAATAGAATTTTGCTCTAGTGCATAAAATAAAATCGTCATTTAAGACCAAGGCAATGACGCCTGCGCCAACAGCCACGCACACTAGAACTTTATAAAATAAAGTTTTACTTTTGTTTTTTTAATCCGTGTTATATTACAAAATTAAAAAAGTAGGCAATAGTAGTTCTAATAAGTTGTAAGAAAAAAAATGCATAAAAAATAAAAGCTTGTATAATATAACTGAGCATTATGTAGTCCGACCTGAGTCACGTGTAGAAAAAAAAGTAGTACATTGGCGGAAAGTTCTTATTTTTTCTTGGCAATAGTTGTGTTATCGTTTATTTGTAATATTGCTGTTTAATTTCCTCGCAATCGAAGTGAAAAGCAGAGTGTATAACTTGTTCATAAAACTCATTTTACCCTCAACTTAATTATCCAATCTCGCCTGCGGCTCGGGTATATACTCGACTCGGGTAAAATGACGCGTTTTATGCACTTGTTGTACAATCTACTTTTGTTCTATGACTTTCAATAATTCATCGCCGTGGCGGTCATTCAGCGCTGGCTGATCGTGCGTCATGGAAAGTTCCGCGGCCCGATGCCGATGCAAGCGGCGCAGGCGACAGCGGGCGGGAGAAGCGCGGACGACAGGCGCCGTGAGCCAAGACGAGACCATAAAAGGTCGCCAACAGGAGCAAGGGACACTCGTTGGAGGAGCTTACTATGGTAAGAACCTCCACCAAGGTGTGCCCAGGCCATGCGAATTGCTCGTCTTCCTCCCCCCATAGGGTTTATCCTCCCCCATCCGTCTCCGAGGTTGGGTAGTGATTGCTGAGCGTCACCAAGGTGTGTCCAGGCCGTGCGAATCGCTCACCCTTCAACACCGTAAACCTACCCTTTAGCCACCGCCGTCACCAGATTAGTTAGGGTAGTAACCCCGCGTATTTCATGAAATTCTAGTATACTTATGAGGTGCATTTATTACTTATTGTGAACCGATCAATAAACGATCAATGTCAAAACTTGGTGTTGGTTTCCTTTGTTAGTTGTAGAACCTTGGATATTTCCTATAGGTAAACAACAGTGTACTTGTCCCGACCGCACCCCGTGAATATCGCGTTTGAACTTATTCTACCAAGAATGAAAACTCTCCGCCCCTCCCTAGCTTTAGATACCACACCACACCCCACACATTGACTGTCACATTACCTGAAAGGCAACAAGGTTGTCGGCGAGCCATTTTCGCACTAACACGGCTTTGATATATGAATATATTTTTCATTTAGTCATTTCGAAACTTGTAGGTTATACATTAACATCATTGTACGTTACTATTTATAATGGTCGTGACTTGTGCTGTGTACGCCTGTTTATCATTATCTAAACGGGATAAAAAGAGGAGTTGCTTTCGTTTTCCGAAAGATGAAACGAGATAAGTAAAAGAACTTATGTCTGAGACTCATTCAGTTATTATTTTCTTAATTTATTTAGTGCATAGTAATATATACGTGGGGCGCACTATAAGTTTCCGAAATTAATAAGAAAGAAATACTATAAATGGTCAGAAATGAAAATTGATTGTTTCTCAAAATATTCTCCGTTAGCGTTAATGCACTTTTTCATACGAATGAACCAATTTTGAAAACATTTATGCCACTCCTCCGTGACAATCGCTGAAACATATTTTTCATACTCTTCGACAGCCTCTTCAGGTGATGAAAATCGTTGACCGCGTAACTGGTTCTTAATTTTTGGAAATAAATAAAAGTCACAATGTGCCATGTCGGGACTGTACGCAGAATGGTTCATAAGGTCAACGTTGTTCGCCTTCAAAAATTCATTTGTCTGTCTGGCCGTGTGAGAGAACTGGCATTATCGTGGTGCAAGAAGATACGGCGTTTACGGTAATTTTTATGGAGTTTGTCAATAACTTCCGGCAAACAAATGGTCGTGTACCAATCACTATTCACGGTACAACGATTCTTCAAAGCAACAGTAGCCACGTGTCCAGTTTTATTAAAAAAAGAAGCAATCATCCGCTTAGAGGCACTTTGCACGCGCGCCACTTTGGTTGGTTTCGGCTCATCTCGAAAGACCCATAGGCTCGATTGCTGCTTTGTTTTGAGAACGTAACTATAAATCCTTGTTTCGTCACCTGTCACCATGTGCCACACCAAATTTGACACCCCTTCGTTGAATCTGGTAAGCATGGCATTGCACCAATTGACGCGATCCGTTTTTTGAGCCTCAATCAAACTGTGTGGGATCTACCGAGAGCACTTTTTCACACACAAATGTTTGTGTGGGATTGATTGTTTTTGACTCATGCCTAAGCCTAAAGATGCCCGAATCTCCTGGTATGTCACATGCCTGTCTGTTTGGATCATACGGGTAGTATTGCATGGTGCTTCATCGCCAAAAGCAGTTTGAAGCCGAGGGAAGCTCCGCTGAGGCGTTCAATTACACGTATTCCAGAACTCTACTCATTGCTCAAGTCAGGATTTGAGTATGATTTCAAGCACTGGAAATACGACCCTAAACGCCAGGACTTGAGTATAATTTCTAGTGCTTTAAATCATACTCAAGTTCTGACTTGAGCATTGAGTACAGTTCTGGAATATGACCATTAAAGTCGTAGAAAATCATACTACGAAAATTTTCACGAGTTAAATCTTTTTTCTATATCTATGGTTAAATCCATGGTGATGTAGACAAATAATTTCTAAAATGACGCCACAATGTAAAAACAAGTGACAGTCAGATGAAACAAACTGTATTGCCAATGAGTTCCATTTTCAAAAGTTGTAATTACTTTTAAATGTTGTTTATGTAAGTGGCCAGTTCCGAAAACATACTGCACCCTATGTAATATAGATTTATTATATCAATATAATGAGATGCAATAAGTTCGTGAACTAGTAGACAAGGGTTCTCGGATTTTCAATTTGTGTAGCCGATAAATATGTAGTGAATATAATTATTAACTAAGTAATGACAATTGTTAACTAAGTAAAGTTGGACACACAATTTCAAAAACCTTGATTACCTTATTTAAAAGTACCTGCCCAAAATATAAATTTTAGGTGCTTTTAGACTTATTTTTTTTAAATAATTTCAATATTGTTCTAGTTAGTGAATTAATGAAAAACATAATACGAGTATTATATAAATACCTAATGAACATAATGTAATTAATAGAATTATAAATAACAGATTCGCGTTAGAATTTTCGCTATGTTGCCGCTCTGAGCACGTAATAGTACGAGAAAGTGATGGGTAACCCTACCATTTCACGCACACATTTGCGCGTGTGCAGATAGCTCCTTGC
Source organism: Hyposmocoma kahamanoa (assembly GCF_003589595.1). Taxonomy (NCBI): domain Eukaryota; kingdom Metazoa; phylum Arthropoda; class Insecta; order Lepidoptera; family Cosmopterigidae; genus Hyposmocoma; species Hyposmocoma kahamanoa. The sequence goes on from NW_020654289.1 coordinate 8,245,593, forward strand.
TGCATGCAGTAGTAGGTAAATCACTTTCGATCGTTGTATGGAGTGTCCGGGGTGTACCACCAAACACAGATGATCTAAAAAGTGTCAGATAATACAACAAAAACTTAAAAATGTTTATTTTTAGTAAACTTATTATGTTTTGTAAAAAGTCATGGAACAAAAGTTGTTGTTTATGATGTTAGTATTATGGTCAAGTGAAGTTGTTAGTATTTTAAAAATTTCTTTTTATTTCTGCCGCCAAGCAATAATGTGAAAATTTTTATTTAGAATTTTTTATTTATTTATTTATTTTATTTATGTTTCGATTTTCTGTAAACAACATCGTAGGTGTACGTGCTCGCATTGTGAACGGCCAATGTGCGTGCCCACTATTATAGTAATTAGCGATGTGACTGCGATAGCGACATACACGACTAAGGACCCACCTTTATCGCTAGTCAGAGGGATTAGAGTAACTAATGAATAATGTTCTCGGAGCTGACCTGTTACTTAGTACACTTGAACATTCATACATACAGTAGCAGTAGAGCTGCTGCTTGTAAAAGAGTTCGTCCATGGAAGTACTGCCACCTTACCTATTTCTGCTGCCAAGCAGTAAAGTGAGAATTGCTATTTAAAGCTCTGAGTGGCACTGCAACTATTATGGACAGGCGTGTCGCTTACCACCAGGCGCACAACTTGCTCGTGCCTTCACTTGATATTATAACAAAAAAGTAATTGCTAATAAAAATTAAAGTAAAGTAATAAATAAATAAAATTGTCTATTGAATAACTTATTGTACAAAGGAATAACTTTTTTTCACACACTCAACATAGCCCCAAATGATTAAAGATTCAAATACCTAAAGATGAATCATGCAAATTAATGTCAAATATAACACATATACAGTCAAGAGCGTTCTTATCGTAAGCGGTATACAGAGTGTAAATTTGAGACGGAGCAGCAAGGCAAGCTACCATAATCGTTGTAGTTGCAGGAAAACGGTTCTAGAAGACTATCCATGAATTTTGAAGATATTTTGATTGACATTCACAGATTTTCAAAAAATGGTACAGTCAGCAAAATAAAAGGCAATTTATATAACACTTTTTTTATGCCATCCAATCCAGTCTTTGGTAAGGATCAATAATCTCTATGGGACCAACTGAGGTAAGAGTACTCGAAATGTCAGAAATCGCAAATAACTTTTTACCATGCATTTTGTAGGGACATATTTAATAATCAGTTAGTCTAGGTAGTCAATCATATATATATATATATATATGATTGACTATCGTATCTATATATATATATATATATATATATATATATATATATATATACATACGATAAGAACGCTATTGACTGTACATGTGTATATATATAAAATACACTCACATAGATATATCAGAATCAATACTACAAAGCTTAGTCATCTAACATTTGTGATAACAGTTTCTTTTTCGCTTTCGTTTTAAAAGTTAATTTAGATAAATTATTTTCGTCAACATTCATAAAAAACTCTTATTAAATTTAAAGTTTTTTTGTTATTGAGTTTCACGTGCAGTAAGATAGTGATTTTATTACTATTGCTATATAAATTAAAGACTTTTTGTCTAAAATGTCACTTATGTGGTTTTACCTTTAAACCGACGATATATGACAGGTATTAAATATTTTTTTTTTTTTTTTTGTTTCACCAAAGTAATTTATACTTCTATGTACAATATATTCTTTATTGTTAATAGATCTAGTGGCATGAGAATGTTCCGCACAATTCTTAAATCGTGTAGAATAGCTGCGCTGGTGTTACTTTTTTTTCATGCAGTTAATTTTCCCACCATCCATCCGCATAAAAATTAATAACATAAACACAAGTACAGTCACGAAGACCACCATTAAAAATATACCCGACACGTGTTTCGACTCTCTGCCCTCCTTATAACTAACGTAATCGACATTTTTAGCGAAATTGAGTTAGTAACATAATAATATACGTATTCAGCGAAACGAGATCTACATACTCCTAGAAGCGGTTTTTATGTCTTATTTAGTTTCAGTTTTATTGTTAAGCAAAATCAGTGTAATAAAAATCTTTAGGTGCCAATGTCTGTATAATATAATAATTGTACCTTCAATTCTGTTTAATTTAAAGTAATTCTTAATTAATTATTTCTTTAATAAAATTTTAAAAGTTTAATTTAAATTTAAATATATGAATAGATATATCATGCAATGTAATATTATTTTTGTGTGTTTTTTTGTTTTATATAATCCTATTTCAATTTATGTAACTATAATTTTATTTTATGTATTCTGTTGCGCCCTCAATTAATTTTATTATTTTACATTTATTCCTATAACCCGAAGGTTGTCTGGAAGAGATGGCTATTTAGCAATAAGGCCGCCTGTTGTACCTGTAATTTTTACTTTTTTGTGTTATTTTGTATTTGTTCGTGTGCAATAAAGAATGTTTATATCGTATTTGTATTGTTAAATTATTACCATTAATATTATTTATTCATAACAAAATAAAGAAGCATTTCGCACCCCTCACGGAAGAATGGCATAAGTGGAATTACGTCACAAATGTTTATAGCGCCATTAGATACAGAAAAATACAACCCACATCCTCTCCGATTCTTGTAACTCTATCGACATTATTAGGCGATAGAGTTACAAGAATTGGATCAAATGGAACAATAAACATTTTGACTTAACTCTACTTTTGCCATTCTTCCATGAAAGGTGCAATTTTTTTTATATCTCGAAAGTTACCAAAATGAAAATGCGTTAGTTATTGGTTGGAGTCACGAATTGTTGATTGTTCGAAAGTCGGACTAAGAAATACGCAGTTATTACATAAAAAAATTAAACCCCATTTCTGTTCATATTGAAATTTAAGTTTGAGGAGAAATGCAGCGAGAATCGCACCGGTGTATTATCTGCCTTCCTGAGACCACTCCGTAAAATTAAGTACAATACAAAACGCTTACCGAAAACAAATTTTGCTGCCATCGTTACCGTTCAACAGTAAATGTCGATATTTGTACAGCGCAGAAACAAACGTAAATATTTGATGAGTATCAATAAATGTAAAGGATCACAACAAAATGTTGTGATCTTTTATATTAAGGATGGAAGAGGGAAAATTGAGGAGGGCGTTCGCGAGGTGGAGGTTTTACAGGCAAGTTAGTGAGTAAAAGTTAATGGCGTCCTTTGACTCGGTAGATGATCGCAGACTGTCGCGAGCTCAAACAATGCAGAGGGCTCAACAGATACCTTTTACCGTATCAAACCAAAACCTTAAAATATCATTATAATGTTTTATCATTTTCGTAGCAGTAAAACTCCTTGTGAAAGAGTTTTTCCAGGGAAGTACTGGTCAACTTATGTCTTAGGGTGACGGCGTAGTGGCAGCGGCCCTCAGACTTTTGTGATTTAAAGCTCTGTAGAGAATGTATGTAGATATACAGGGTACATAAAATACTATACTCACAGGACTATATTACTATCACCATAACAACAACTTTTGTTAAATTGTTTTTAATAAATTTGTCAAATTTTACTTTCGTACAAAAATAAAAATATTTAAATATCTCGTGTTCGCTCTAAACGGTGATAATGGTGATAACTCTGTGATCTGACAAAGAAAGCGTTATAGTAAATACCAGTCCGATGCAAAACGTTGGAGAAGGGTGGGAGCCGACGTTACTACCAAATACAGATCTAGAAAGTGTAACATAGTAACATTGACTTTTTATTTGTAAGTCAATGGATAGTAAACAAACACTTAAAAGTTATTTTTTGTAAATTTATTACGTCTTGTAAAAAGTCATGAAACAAAAGTTGTTGTTTACGATTTTAGTAATATACTTGGTTACGCAAGGTCGTTTTTAACCGACACCAAAAAAGGAGGAGTTCTCAATTCGACTGTATATTTTTTTTGTATGTATGTTACGCGATAACTCGTTTTGATTTGTGAACCGATTTTGATGATTCTTTTTTGTTGGAAAGAGGGTACCTCAGATGTGGTCCCATTTAAATTTCCAAAAATATTTCACCTCTAAGGGTGGCAAACTAGGGGATGAACGACCCTTGAGGTCGGTTTTTTACTACTCTATACTGATTTTTCAAATAACCCTGTAGAGTGACTATACAGCCGCGTGCACATAGTATTTGTTGATTCACTTGATGATGACAATAGACAAGCGTGCCAATTGGTGACTCGGAATTAGAAGAGCCATGAACACGCCATAGAGTTGATATATCACGGAGAGTGTGCGTTGGAATTACATTTTTTTTCCGCCATTCCCTTTCCATCATCGGTGGACTAAATGTGGGTTTGGGGTTCTACCCTTAAGTTGTGGATATGCCCAGAATTCACACGAAGCGCTTCGCTTCCACATTTATATGGCGAACGGCTAGGGAGTAGCATTCCCTACCAGCGTACTTGTTCCCCGAACACTATAACTTGGACCTTTTCAAGGCGAGAGTGAATAGGCATTATTTACTTGTGCATGCTACATCGTCGACCTCATCGTCACTTTCGATCATGTGAGATGGAAGCCAAATGCGCACTTATTTTTTATAAAAAAAAATGTACATATAAAATAGATATGAGCGCCGCGTCGGCGCGTCACCGTCGCGTTTCCCCCGCGCCGCGCCGCCGCCGCCGTACAGTTAAGTTTTCGATTCGATCAGGCGCTCCGATCAGAAGTCGATATTTCCAAGATAACACTTAGTGATTGTATATTCGAAGATGTTTTGTTGAAAACATTACTTAATTTGTCAATTTCTGGCGTCGCCATTTTCACTACGCATACACAATACGGAAGCGTGGGCGTGCGTACGATCAGAGCGCCAGATCGAACTGATAAAAATTTGATTACTATAGAAAATACACTATTTTAGTTTTTCCTTTCAAAAAGTATTTGTATAACGGTTTTTGTAAAAACAATCAAACAAATCAACTAGATAGCGTTAATTCCACAGATTTTTTCAGGATGCTGTCGGCTATTCTTTCATTTTCTTTAGGATTAACGCCATCTACCCATATTAAGAAGCATTTATTTATAAATTCGTGTCTAAAATACAATGCCATCCATTATCAAAGTTCAGAAAATAATTTTAGCTCATGTCATGGTAAATATTTGAATAATATTACAAGGAAAAAACTGACTGTTTGTATTTTTGTATTAAGGAGGAATTAATTGACATCCACTGGCATTTACATGATATATACTACTTCCAGGCTATCGATCAGCGCCATCTGGATATAAGACGGGGTTTTGACATTTTTCAGAGTTACGATCTGTAGTATAGAGATTAGCAGTCCTCTTGAGACAATGGTCTATGATTTTACTTTCCGTCACTATATTTTGTGTAGGTTGGTAAGCGTAGATTGTTTTTATTGTCAAAGTTGGCGGTCATTAGCCAATGGTAGCATACCAGCGCGAGGCGAGGGGTAAGGGGAGGGAGTTGATTGTAAACTGTTATTGGTGCAAGTTCGACCAGCAGTGATGTAATGTGCTCATTTGGACAGCAGTAAACGTTTATTGTTCTTCTTTCGGGCTCTTCACGCGCACTCGCGCGTTGCCCAGCATTTATTATGATTGCTTTACAAACTTCGCTTTTATTTGGTACTTTCAATTAAATACAGCTCCTCTCTAATCATTATCTTTTGTCTACTTTTACTGTTTACTCAAAATTATTTATATTTTTTATTGTTGTTATATCTTTTGTTATATCATTTCGTCTGGCTAAAGCTAAAACTACACGCACACACACATAGCCTCGTGATAGAGACAACGACAAATTACATTCAAACTCACGAACTTTCCCTACAAACATATGCCACACAAATATTTCTCCAGACCCGGGAATCGAACCTGGGATCTCTGCGTGACAAACCAGCATGGTTTCCGTTCGGCCATGGAGGCAGTTAACATTAGATATATTTTTCACAATAAATGTACCCGACGCTTCACAAATCATAATGTGGGAACTCTTACCTACAATATGATTTATGAAATGAGCGAAGAAGCGCATACCACCTGTCCACCCGCCTCAGCGAAGTTATCTTCACCAGCCCGCAACGAAACAACCTCCACGAAATTGGAAAATTGTCGCTGTAAAAAGGCAATTTGATTTATCGCCCACCCTCCAACTGAACATTCATTGCTATTTGTAATGAAGTCATTTAAATTTGAATGAGCAAGGGTTATTTGTCCCGCGGCGGAGGGCCACAGTCGTCGGTACGAGGGAAAGGCAACGGGAAAAAAGTCAAAAAGCAATTAATGTAATGGCGGGGCAGATATTGCTAATCGACGTCGGCTGAAGATGCCAATTATGCAGATTACTCGTATTAATAGCAGCAGGCCGTAAGCCACTCTAAAAAATTCCCTTTAAAATTTTCCGTAAAAAATTAACAAAAAATATAATAAACTCAACTGTTACCTAAATTATTTAAATTCGGTTGATGAAATAAACTACCTACGCAGCGTAGCGCTACGTGTCTTGTACATAACGACACATATGATAGTATTTTTATTTTATAGTCAATATAATTGAGCGTTAACTAACGCCATCTACAAATTTCATGTAAAATTTATAAGTATGGTCACCAGGTTTCTTGTAAAAAAATATAGATGCCTCTGTAAGTCCCTTATTTTAAACGAAAGTTGTGAAATAAGGTTACTTTCTTAAAATACATAATATTCAGTCATTTTAACGGTTTCATAATTCTTGTTTGAATTAATTAATAATGACTATCTTAAATACATCACAATTTATCTGTAATAGTTTTACCATTGCATTTTGAAAGGTTGCCTTTTGATCAACTTCTATTTGGGATTGTTATATTACGATAAATACGATAAATTAAGATAAATACGACGTGGATAAATAGTTGCTACACTAATTAAAATATTCTTCAAGTTTTTACTTTACACTTTAGTCCTGTATAATATTTATTAAATGCTCAATCAAAGTGTAATGAACAATGCTGCTCTGTGATTGAACGATATTATGGTATATAAAATTGATGATATTTGCTAAATTAAGTTAATTACGAGGTTTTTATAATTATTATAGTAATTCAGTATTTATTGCTTTTGTTACTTTATACCTTTGTAATGCATAACATTTACTATTTATGCTCTACCAAGTGAGTCTAGCAATACTGTTCTGTGATTGGACGATATTATGGTGTATAAAATTAATGATATTTGCTTAATTAAGACAACTATGAGGTTCCTATAATTGTTATAGTTCTTAAAATATGTTTCAACAATTTGTTAGGTAAAAGCTTTCATTCTCTTCAGCACTGTACAAATGTAAACGATAATTATTTTGTGATTGGTCAAAATAGTATGTATGTTTGAATGAATTTCAAAGGAGGTTTTGAATATAAAAAGGATTACAAAGCTGGAGGAGACAGAAAAAGTGCCGAACCGAGAACCAGCTAAAGTTAAGTACCTACCTGCTTTGTAACTTGTTCTATTGCTACTGTCTAATTGTGTTGTGTAAATATAAGTAATGCCTCTTTGCTTAGTAGCAATAATGTAAATTATTGCTACTACGCTTTGGCATAGTTTATGTACCTAAATGTGTGATTAGTCTTGCAATCCTTTATAAGTACTTGTTGTTTTAACTTGTCCATTTTAATTAATTTCTTTTTACTACCACAGCCACAAGTCTATATTAACTAGTACGTTAAATCCCTCCTTTTGGAAGTGCTATTACTTTTACTTTGTTTATCCTGTTTCTCAAATTATTTTTTTACTAGAACTAAATTACAAACATTATTGTTTTGTACCAACTTTATAAATTAAAACTGAGTCATGTTTTGAAAAAGTACTGTTTTTAATTTTGTTCTTAAAATTAGTTCGCAAACCATTTTTACTATGTACGTCTCATTTTGTACTACCCTCTAATGGAAATAAATTTGTTTTACTAAAATTATGCTTTTGAATTTCATAGAAGTATATCTTTATAATAGAATCTAGTAACTAGTAGACACAAATATGATTTTTCTAACACATGCATCTATTAACATTCGTACAACTACCAAGTGCAATCGTAACACGTCAGTGAATCCCATTACTTTCACCCTCCAATAACAAGCAAATTTATTTGGAATAAAATACAACACAGCTTGTTTCGGTAATGATCCTTTTTATTATGATGCATGAGCGCGGTCGGAGGTGTGAAGTATAGCCATTATAATAAACTAAATGACCGCCATTACCGTACGTAGAACCGTGTTACGCTAAATCGAAATTGGCTGCAAACAAATTCGAAATTCCCCAGCGGCGTGGCGACTAAGCCCACATGCCTGATTACTTTACTGAAAAAAATACAAATATCGAAAGCTGAAACTACGATCAAAATAATGTCGCATACGTTTCGTTTGTGATGTGAGAAAAAACACTCCGACACGTAGAATCACTCAGATTTGTAACAGTTTTTTTATGGTTTTTTCTATCAGTAATATTTTTTTGACTACTTAAAAAAGTTATTTTTACACTTTCTGGTACCGTCGTTGTTTCCGATTTCCGTACATATGCATTACATGTGTGTGTATATATATACGTGTATTACGGAAATGTTTGTTATGTGTTGTTAAGTAAAGTAAGTAACTGAAAATGTTGAAATCGGAAACAATGACTGTACCACAAAGTGTAACAATGACTTTTTTAAGTAGACAAAAAAATATTACTGTTAGAAATAAAAAAAACAGCCACAAATCTGAGTGACTCCACGTCACTCGTTCGAGTGTTTTTTTATACTTTATGCAGATGGTTCAAACCGCTCAATACAGTATATAACTACGGAATGGAACAAAGAGGCTGGCGCTGGCTGGCATCCATTGCACTCGATCTGACAAAGTTTGAGAGTTCGACTGTAAACACCACAACTAGGTTGATTATCTACCCTTTTATCAGTGCTATTTAGTCGACAGCACCACTGTGTCGGAGAATCGCTCAGTGCTCCGAGAAGCAAAGAGAGTTAGAGCGGATCATCTACTCGGTTTAATTGAAGTTAGACATTATTCAACACTGTCGCCCGTTCTCATTCCGTTTCTTCACAAAAACCCTAGCATTTCTGATAACTGCTTTGTTACTTTCAACAACACTAATATTTATTCACGATTGTCGATTTAATAATTGCTTTACCTAACTTTGTTTCTATTTATTCTGGGGTCCAGTCAGTCCTCTTTTTTTGAGTCTCCAAAAAAGAAAAGTATTATACAAAAAAGTCTTCAAATAAATCTTAATCTAAATAAAATCAAAAGATGTCCAAAAAGATCAGAAGAGGTGAGTAGACTTACCTTTTTTTCAACCCTATAATCAAGTCCCTTAAGGACTGCGTGCTTGGCGAGTATTTTTTCCTTAAATAACAAGACCAAAAGTAATGAAATCCAGCATCAATAATCTCAGTACAGTATTAAGAAAACCGACCTGAAAAGTTCGTGGAATTACATCGATTTGCCAAATTTTATTCAAATCGTTTACCGGAAAATACGTGAAACCGGATTCATCCCCTCGTTTGACACCCTCAGAGGTGGAATATTTTCTTGAAATTTAAATGGGACCACTACTGAGGTACCCTCTTTCCAACAAAGAAGAATCATAAAAATTCGGTTCATAATACACTACTAGCGTTCTCACAAGATTGACGATTTATGTTAACACGACTACGGCGAGGTTAAAAGGAGAGTATTATACGTTATAGATTGTACATATGAGAGTAATCGCGTAACATACATTGAAAAAATAATCGAATTGAGAACCTCCTCCTTTTGAAGTCGGTTAAAACTATATAAAAGAAGTTTTCACGTCTTTTTAAAAAATCAGAAGTATAAACTAGCCACTTTAAATATAACTTGCTTACGACCGAAAAGTGTTAAAATTTTTTTTTAATGCGTCTATGGGTTTTCCATCAGTCACGCAAGGTTTCGAAGCGTACTTTGGTACAATTTCTAAACAAATAAATATTGTATCAAAATCTCACGTTTTCAAGTGCTACACGTTGGTAATGAAACTTTTTTCTCGTATTCAAATTGCGTATATTTGTTTTTTCGTTTCGGTGAGTCAGCCTTAACCATGGATCTGTAAAGATCCCAAAACGATGGATTGTTTGAAGAAGAAATATACGCGATTTAGATTCGAAATCAATATAACTTTAAAAAAATCATTACCAATGTGTAACATGTGAAAACGTGACATTTTAACATACCTAAATATTTCTTTGTTTTGAAATTGTACTACTAAAATACGCTTCGTGAATTTTATTCATAGACACATTACGCGATTGATGGAAAACCTATTGACGTATTTAAAAAAATGTAAACACTTTTCGTTCATAAGCAAATTATACATAATTATACTTAAATTAATTTAAAGAAATCAAGAAATTACAAATGATATGGCTCATCACGCTTGCCGCATTCCTCGCTGTATGGCAATGGACAATCTTTGCGCCAAGAACAACCCGGCGCGAGAGTCATCTCCACTCTCTCTTTTTTGCATCGGTACCCCAACAACCAGCCTTCGCGGAATAAAAATGTAGCAACTTTCCAAGTCACGATATTTGTCTCGTTTCATACGAGCAGCGGACACAGCAGCTGCACCAGCTGAAGTTGCTGTGCCGCTGAGATGCGAAGCTGCAAAAGTGCTAACACATGTCGCATCCCACAGGAGACACCTACCCCTCTCCCACGGCACCAGAGTCATTCCGTCGGGCCTTTTCCCATCTGATCGACTGAGGCCTGGAGGTTCCAGCACGCATGGAATATTTGCTTACACAAGCGTACGACTGATGATCGTTTAAGGTATGATGCCGTGGGAATCTCCCCGCACATCGACAGCAACTCAGGGCATGAGGGCCTCTGACCCCCTACCGTACCACCGCAGACGCATTGATGCTGTTCGCACACATCGCAGCCCAGGCGAAGAGCAACCACCACACGAACCGAGTCGCCGTCGAGCAGAGTCCCCAAATGCGGAGATGGCAGTGCATGGAGCTATGCGCCAGATTCTGACTGAGAGATAGCCTTTAATCTGGCTACATTTTCACCCACGCATCCACTTATAAGCTCCTGCAGAACACTTCGGGCTCCTACATTATCCCAAGCTCTCTGCCTATATGCATGAGCTGGTACAGGCACAGATGGGTTACAGGTCATCCAAGCCGCCAAAGCGCCTTCCGCAAAAGGGATATTCACCCTGCCACCATACAACGATAAAATATCAGTGACAAGGTTCGCAACCCCATGCGTCGACGCAAGGTAGGCCGGTAAACCTACGTCGTGGTGAATGTTCACCGATCCCACGGCGCCGACTCAACCGGCGAGAGGGAAACCCGGGGGGGTTTTAGTGGGGTAGGCCCTCCAGTCTGGAGAGGAGACTCAGGGGTATCCATAAAGATTTCACCCCTTCAAAAAAAAAAAAAGGCCGGTAAACCCATGTCCCGTACCCGCTTGGCTCCATTGTTGTGAATCATCAAATTTTGAGACTTCCTCAGGACACATCCACGTCGGCGTCGTCCGCAGTAGGTAAACTACTTTAGGAACGGCTAAACACATTCGCAACAAAATCATGGCGACATGAACCGAGATGTTCCTGAGGCGATCGCGAGCAAATAAGACTAGTTGTCTTCTGGCCTCGATGGCATCAGGAATCGCATTTGTAAATATGGGTGAACCCAACAAAACGAAGTCGTCAGAAAAGGTCTCTTTGAGACCAGGAAGTAGGGAAGATAAAAGGGAGAAAGATGAACTGGAAGGCGCCCCACCGGAGAAAAACACACACTTGGACGCATTCACTTCCAGTCCCACCTCCTTAAACCGCGGTAACAAAATATTAAGATCCCGCTCCACGACGTCAGTATTTCCTCCTATTGTGCCATCATCCAAATACCATATATTTAAAGGTGATTCTAACTCCGAAATAATTTTGTGGATAGCAAGACTGAAAATGAGCGGCTCAAGTGGGTCCCCCTGCTGAGCAAAATTAGACAACCATCATAAAAAAGATTAGACGGAGATTGGTAAACTTGAAAAAGAAAAGGACATAAGGTGGGAATCTGCTCGCGCACCTCATTCAAGAGTACGTCTCTCGCTATAGTGTTGAATGCATTTCTCACGTCTAGCTTTACAATAATTCAACTTTCATTGGTCCATTACCTAAAATGGGTAATTTTTACACCTGATTGAAAAAAAAATTAAAAGGTGAAAACTTTTAGCCAACTTGTGTAATACAATTTGTATTTAATTGATATTCAATTATTTTTTGATGATGGATTTGATTGCTCTTGGTCTTGTAATTTAAGCGAAAAATACTCACCGAACTGACTTAATTATGACGGTTGAAAAAAAAGTCATGTCTTCTGCTGTTTTTGGACACCTTTTGAATTTCGTCGTTTAAAAAGAAATTTTTGCAGAAACAAGCAATGCTGCATGCAGAATAAAAACACAACCCCATCTTACATACCCGTACCCCATACAATAATCACTTCCATGGATCAAAAGTCACTTCTATGGACATATGTTTTAAGTATTTTTAAGTGATCTTTACGGCAGTGACATTTTTCCATTAAAGTCTCAAAAACTTAACTTCAAAACCAAGAATGGACATGTAGATATAGCCATGTATTTTTATAGAAAAACGCGTTAAAACCTCAAAACTGAAATGCGTTAATTAAAAAAAAACATACATCTAACGACCAACACAATTGTAACCACTTATGCTCGGCGAGTTTTCAGAATCGCAATTCAAAACTCGCAGATGTTGGCACCGCCTCACGGTGGGCTGAAAATCGGCTTTCATAGACTTAGGGATTTCAATTTGCAAGTGTCAGTTTTTTTGCCGAATATTAAGAATATTAAACAATATTTGTCTAAGTGTGGGTGTACTATAAACCTCTGCCTACTCTTCGGGAATATAGGGGTGATGCTATTTTATGTAAAAAGTTTGTGTTCCTCAACTCAAAGACTAAATCATTTCGTTTCACATGTAAAATTAAATAAAATTAATTTTGATGATTTAAAAAAAAACGGCATTTATGACCGTTATCTGGAGTATGCCAAAAAATTATAAACAATTAGCACTATAACCATCCTGTAAGGATATTACGGTTTTCCTTGCCGTTTAAAAGATAATTTGATTTTTCATACAAGTTTCATACAAATTTTTCGAAAAAGAATTATAACTCCTTCGTTTTTGAACATAATCAACTCGGGTGTCATATTTGTACATAGTAATAACTAAAAGAAGCAATATTCGGCAAAAAAACTGACACTTGCAAATTGAAATCCCTAAGTCTATGAAAGCCGATTTTCAGCCTACCGTGCGCCTTCGCGACCACAGTCGCCATCTTTTTTTGGGTTCTAGTTGCAGTCCGCTAAGCATGACATTTAAATAATTATGGGACAAAAAATTTGATTTGACCAACTGAGGAATTACCTCCAATTTAGATATACATATGTGTGTCTGTTTATAGCCAGTAAATGTATTTAGTTACTTTTAGTTTTTTTTTTTATGTAATTCTTTTGACATACAAAACACAGGATTTTTTCCGTTGCTAAAACGTTGTGGTAACACCATATATGTTGCACACACGGAAATAACATCGATGTTTTGAGAATTAATAAAAAAATAATTATGCATTAAGTTAATTATTTTTTTCTTAAATTGCGGTATTTCACCTATACTTCATGGACACAAAACACAATGTAGATATTTAGTTACTACGAGAGGCGGTAATTTTAATAAACAGCAAACTAATTGAATATTCGTAGCAATCAATTAGTTTGTTCATCAAATTTCAAATAGATTTATTTAGTATATAGGCATTTATATCAAGTTACTACATGTTAGAAAACTGATGATCACAGTCATAATATTTTTCAATAATCTCAGTACAGAGTACTAATAAAACCTACCTCAAAAGTCATTCATCCTCTAGTTTGCCACCCCCAGAGGTGGAATATTTTCTTTAAATTTAAATGGGACCACTACTGAGGTACCCTCTTTCCACCGAAAAACGTATTATCAAAATCGGTTCACAGATTTTAAGTTATCGCGTAACATACATACAAAAAAAAACATACAGTCGAATTGAAAATCTCCTCCTTTTTTGAAGTCAGTGAAAAATGAGAAATGCTCGAATCATAAAATTTATTAAACACTACTTACCCAATTTGTAAGGCAGATTCCTCTGAAAATGAAGCGTAACAACTCTGTACCGAAATATTTAAAAATATTATAGATCGAAATAGCCGTTAAAGAGTCTGATTGCTGCCATGAGTTTTTGTCATTCAAGTGAAGAAAATCTGCATAACCTATCACTTAAAGTTTTTGTTTCATAACAGTTTTAAATTTCGTAAACAGAAACCTATTTTTTTTTAATTTAATATTTTACACAGCACGTGATTTAACATTTCAATTTCCCGCAAACATTGCCAGCCTCCTGGGCACGATAGCACTTTCCTTAATAAAATTTAATAGAACTTTTCTAATAGAACTTTAATAGAACTAGAAAAGTTACTCGAGTTCTTAGGTTTTCGCGATTGTTACACATAGGAAATGAAACTATTTTTCCGGATTTAAATCGCGTATATTTGTTTTTCAAACGAACCGACGATTCGGGCCCTTTACAGGTCTCATGGTCATGACTGAGGTGGTATAGTCTTCAACCAGTTATGTCTAATATTGATGCAAACCCATAAGTTAATGTGCAAACCACCCTATTTTTCCACTATAGTTACAATAGTTATTAATTAAATATCTTATTTTCAAGTTTACAAAGAAAAACATTCCAATTTACGCTACATTAAGTTTTACAAATTATTTTATTTAATGAATTTTTATTAAGTTCAATTTATGATTATTTAATATCGTCAAAGAACATATAGCTGATGTCAAATACCGTCGCGTAAACAAGTCTGCAGTCTGCGAGCGTGTCATGGATAAACACACACACATTCAATGAAGTTTGACAAACCGCAGATCCTTGCAAAAGAAGTCCGTCATCTACCCGGGATGCTGCGAGAGGCCATTGAAATGAAAAAACATCCTAATTTCAACAGGGAAAATGGTTTCTCCGTACCACAAGTTTGGGATCCAGTATTTCCTCTAATAAAAAATCCGAAACAGACATAAGACTGCAGTACAAAATTAATATGTTTTAGTTTATTCTAATTTCTATTACTAATTAATAATAAATTGAACTTAATAAAAATTCATTCAATAAAATAATTTGTAAAACTTAATGTAGCGTAAATTGGAATGTCTTTCATTGTAAAATTAAAAATAAGGTATTTAATTAATAACTGTTTTAACTATAGTGAAAAAATAGGGTGGTTTGCATCAATATTAGACATAGCTGGTTGAAGACTATACCACCTCAGTCAACCGTGGCCATGGGACCTGTAAAGGGCCCGAAACGTCGGTTTGTTTGAAAAAACAAATATACGCTATTTAAATCCGGAAAAATAGTTTCGTTTCCTATAGAAAAGTTACTTTTACAAGTTTAAGGTATCATTTCATTATTCCCTCTACACAGAAAATGCGAACACAGACTGACCAAACTTTCTTTTCAACCAAGACAAGCAAACTTCGCGTCACCATTTTTCACAAAGAGATTGTAATTGCATTGGTTAACGCATGGCCTTCCGAATCCGAAGCTTGATGGATTGACAAAATTAGTTGAAAAAGTAATTTAGATACTTTTAAATGTTATTATTGCTAGTTTATTTTGTTTTGTTTGTAAAAGGATATCAATTATACTTAAATATATTATAATTTTAAGTACATCTCCAAATACAAAAGTCCTTTCAATTATAATATTAAGTTCAAATCGTTTCTTCTTTTTCTTAGTGCGCCACTTCTCTACGAAGGTTGGCGACCATCATGACTATCTTCATTTGAGAAGCTGCCACACGAAAGTAGGAACGTGTTCTAAGATTGAACCAGTCTCATCAGATTCTTCAGCCACGAGGTACCCCTGCAGTCACGACTATGCTTTCCTTGGATTTTCCCTGCATTATTAGTTGAAGAATCCGGTATTTATTGCCCCTCATTACGTGGGTATACTGCAGCTTCCTTTCCTTTACAGTTCTGAGTATTTCCAACTTTTTCCCATTCGACGTAGAACCTCAAC
The DNA here is from genome assembly GCF_003589595.1 of Hyposmocoma kahamanoa. Taxonomy (NCBI): domain Eukaryota; kingdom Metazoa; phylum Arthropoda; class Insecta; order Lepidoptera; family Cosmopterigidae; genus Hyposmocoma; species Hyposmocoma kahamanoa. The sequence continues at coordinate 8,261,740 of NW_020654289.1, forward strand.
ATTGGTAAGTTTAAGTTTGAACCTTTTACAACACAAAATTCTTTTATTTTCATGAAGGCGCTTCGTGCCTGTTCGATGCGAATTATTATATTCTTATATTATATTCTTTTTTTTTTGTTATAAACAGCAAATTTAGTATATTGTTTCCTTTATATCGTAGTTTCTCAAAGTGGTCCTTACCGCCCCCCATAGGGCGCGGAAGAGCCCGCGGTAGGTAGTAGCGGTAGGGGCCTCGAAAGCAATTGGGGGCGTTGATACTGTTCAGGGGGTGCTACCGCATTTGAAAAAAAACCAGAATTATCTATATAGACTTCACTACATATATTTTTTTTCTTGTGATTTTTTGTGTTAATATAAAAAATACGTGTTTTCAATTATTTTTTGTGTGGTGGGCGTTGAACATTTTTTATCTTGCCTATGCTTTATTTAAATATATATTTATTATAAAACGTTTCTACGCAATAAAGCTTTAATTAATAGAACAGGAAATGCCTTCAAAAAGTTACTGAGAATCACTCCTACTTTTTTAGTGTAATAAATGAAGCTCTGTTTGTAATCAGTTGCTACCGGTTTTCAATTACGGCGGAACAAACATAAATTAAGTTCGCCTTAGGGTGCAAAATAAAAAAGTTAATAAATCACTTTATTCGCTGTGTTCAGCTTTACGAGCGGCCTTAATGAATTACATTTTGTACCCGCTCCCTGCCTCGCGCGCCCGCTGACTGTCCCACCGCCGAAGACGTCATGAATTCAGCCAGGCTTAAAATTTTCACTACAGACCTAACAAATACTATAAAATACAGTATTATAATCGAGTTTTTCTAATTCGTAAAGCCTTTGAAAGAGCTACGTTTTTTGTAATGAAATAAAATGTTGCGTTGAATTTATAATAACTATATAACATAGATCTTTAAATGTTATGCTGCCTTTTACAATTCACAATATATAATATATGTAATACGAACTTAGCTTTGAAATAAATTTAGTCTAAATGACGGCATGAGAAGTTGTGCGCCTGTCGTTAAGCGATACGTCTGTCCATAGTAGTTCAATTGTCACGTAAAAGCTTTAAATCGCCAAGATCTGATGGACACTGCCATTGCGTCTGTCAACCTGAGACTTAAGTTGACAGTCTCACCCTTACCCTTCAAAACCGGAACTCAGTAATGCTCTCATTGCTGCTTGGCAGCAGAAAGAAGTAAGGTGACAGTACTTCCTAGACGATCTCTTTCCCAAGGAGCTCTTCTGCCACTTAAAAACATATATGGTAAATTATGTAATGAAAGGCTGACTGACTAGTGAGTCTAATATTGAACATTATTTATGAGAGACTAGTGCCTGAGATATGCTTGTATTACAGGTCGCCAAGTTACCATTCCGCGGAATGAACTAGAATTAGGACAAACTCATTTTGAATCAATTAGGTACAGGGTCAAGAGCACGTCAAGCCTGACACTTAACATTGGATTAAATCCAACTCTATGCAGCTTACGGTAAGAACGGTCCAAAGTACAAAGTGTCAAGCTGCTGACGTGCTCTTGTCTGTACAGTATACAGAAGGTAAAAATGGATTGAAGTATTTAAATACTTACTTCGATCAACAAATTTTACAGTTTACTAAATTAATTTACTACAAGTTTTTAGTATCGGGCACAGAAAATTAAGTTACAAGAAAAATTTATAAAAGTACATAAATTCGTATGTGTAACAACACAAGATAGGTACAAGAGAAGTGTGTGTGTGGTGTGTGTGTGTTAATGCGTGTGTGTGATTATGTGTGTTGTTTATTTGGGTGGATATATGTGCGACGTAATAGGTTTTCGGTCTTGTCATACTCCAATAACTTAAATTGTGATTAGTCAGGGCAGTTTAAATTTCTAACTGCAATCTTAACGTGAGTGAACTATAATCCGTTAGTTTTGGATATAACTTTAATCTGCAAAGTAGATACCTACTCCGAATATCTATCACATGGACGCTAATATCCGCCCGCGATTTGACGCGACTGGGGCGCACGTGACGCGTAATGCACGCTAATGGCGCCCGCGCAAATCACCGCCCCGCCATCGCGTCGCCGCGCGCCACGGGGCGAACTTATCACCGCACTAATATGCGGCGCCATTCGCGAGACGGTAGTCATTTCGCAATCATCATACAGCTGCACTAATCGCTTCTAACCTCCAGAGTCTAATATTCTTTTACACTACTGACACAACGAAAAATACATACAACCGCAAATTTATAGTTACCTACATATAGATCGTCCCAATTCGGCCAATACTATCGAAATCCAACAAATAGGCTCCTGATGAACCAATGAACGAAAATAGGCCTCGTTACCTAGAGTCGTCAGCAAAAATCACTCGCATCGAGCTTTGTAAATTAGTGGATCCTGCTCGATAACAAGGAGGTGCCTTCCACAGACCGGGTATTTGCATTAGAAAGCAGGCGCGGGGTGCACGGTGCGGGATGAGGCAAATTTTTTCTTATTTCCTCGGTAATTTCAGCGCCTTTTTAAATCCGGCCTGATCCGCGCAATGAGCTCGCAAATTACGCGGATATTCTATGCATACGAATTGGCCCGGCTGCGCACCCGCGCGGCAGTCACGCCCGCGCCAGTCCTATTAGAGAGTACTAGTTCATAACTTTTTAAAATCAGGGATAAGGTCAAGTGGGGTAAGAGGAATACCGGGTGAAGAGGCACTAAAATCCATAATACCTAAAGTTTAGCACTATAGTCTCTCAGTCGATGAAACAGACAAAAAAAATAAGTGTTAACGGTTGTAAAGAGATGTCGCTACGAAGTTACAAATTTGAGAGAGAGAAAAAAACATTTACAGTTGTGTAGTCTGAAAACACGAGATGGGCGCGTAATGTTTTCTTTACTAGATCTTGGTGAAAAAAGTGCTGGAGATTATTTATTATTTTGTAGAAAAACACATAGAGGAAACGGTAAGTTTTACTTTTTATTATTTATTTCAGACCAAAAACAACAAATTATACGAGTTCCATTGGAATGGAAAAAAACATTGTTGGGGTAAGAGGGTCTAGTACTTACAGGTCAGGTGTAACAAACTCTCATAATCGAATTGTCATAATGGAATATTGTCGTATTCGAATAAACACAACTTTACATCCATATTATTTATTAATTTAAAAAAATTAAAAACATGATGTTAATTTCTGACGAGTGTTAGAATAATTACACTACAAAGTTATGTGTAAACAATCACACAATTTAAGGTAGTTTTTAAAGCCAGCGTACAAATAAAATTCTGGTATCACATTTTTTCATTTCATCAAGAATTTTTAGAAAATTTAATAATTTAGTCGAAAACTAAACCAAAATTGGCATAAGCTCTAAAATAATGACGTAATCTAAGAACAAACACAAAAATGGATCCTTGCACGTTAGCTACATGACCACACTACTTCTATACCAAAATTTCAATTGATTTAGTGAAACGGTTTTCAAAGTAGAGTGGTTATGGTGACTAGAGAAGAATAAAATTTGTTAGGAGTATAAATTTATTTTTGGACCAAACATTGTTTTTCTATTATGACGATGTTTAAAAAGCACTTAAGCTACTTAATGTGATGATTTGTAAACGAGGTGTAAAAAATTTGCCTTTATTATGCTTTGTACTAAAAAAATTATAGCAGGTTCACTTTTCTTTAATTTGTCACCCCTAACATCCCCTAACATATCACAACTTGTATGTTCTTCTTGTCCCTAAATTAATTTTTCACTTTTTTTAATAACTATACCTTATTTCAATGGTTTTAAGATCAAATTCGATTGTAATAGTTTTACATAGGTCTTAACTACGGATATATTTAAATATATATTATATTTATATGAAATACGATGACAGTTCCTCTTACCCCATTTTTTGGGGAAGAGATAGCCCATCCTGAACATTTTTGTCACATGTCACATACATCGTAAGTATTAATTTTAGCGTAACGATTGTTAAAACATGGAAAACTGTTAAACCAGGGCAAGATTAGAGATTTCGAAATTCGTATAAGACATTATTTATTCCTCCTAGAGCTCATAACATTTGTCTCGAAATAAAGTATGTTCCTCTTACCCCACCTGACCTTACCTACTAAATAATACATACCGCTAAAAACAATTACATATTAGAAATTAAATTATTTTTAATAATTAACACATTCGCACGAGCTACGCACTATACCGTCCTAAACATTTGTAAGTGATGTACTTAATGCAACGTACTATTACGTCGTTTAATTTCTTTTATCTACACACATATCATAAACCCTCTGTGATGTGTTCAAAAACCGCTAATTACGACCAGCAGCACAAAGATAAACTGTTTTGTTACAACAAATTTCTTATCTGTAAAAGTGTTACTATTGGTTCATAATAACATCAAATTCGATTTTATTATTACATTCAAATTTCGAACATCTCTGAAAAACAAAACAATTTAATTCGACCCCAATTCTAATATCAGCCGAGATGGAGTTTCATTCGAAATGAAATGTCAATAGCAAACAATTTTGACAAATCTCACTCGTTATTTGATGTCGAAAGACACTTAAAGGAAAAAAATAAAGGAAAGATATGACAGTTGGGGCCGACTCTAGTTTGCCTATGAATTAAAAAAAAACTACGATTACGTGACATGCGTGAGAAATAAGTTTTTTGCACTAATTTACTAATAATTACTGCTAACGGGCACGGCCCGGAAAATTGTGTAGATAGACCATAAGTAAGCACTACTCACACATACCTATGTCGCTGGCATAAACGTGCAACTTAGAATTAGTTTATAGACGTCAACGTTTATTGACGTCAGTATCATTATTTGTTACATCATTTTTTTTCTACTTTTTACTTATTTAAGGGTTTTGATCGTTAATGAACATGTCATCAGAAAAACGATACCTCAACAAAATACTTAATAAAATCCAGACAGATGAATCAAAATACTACCTAACCAAACATGCTCCGCGGCACTACATGTTGGTTCCGACAAAACAGATTGAAACCACACAACATTAAATGTACGGAAACCAGCCTGTGCAAATAACCGCGCCCTCATAGGTTTCGTCCGAACACACTCCATGAGCAAATGACGTACATCCTCAGGAATCCCACACACTTCACAATTCGGTGAGTTCACCCTCAATAGCCTGTAAAAGAAACGTTTATAAACATTTGCATTAATGTATGAGAAAAATATCTGCCACAGCGCATCAATCGGCAAAAGCATGATGCTCGGGCGAAAGTGTAAAACTGCGTAATATGTTTGTTTTTACAAACAAACCAACATTTTGGGAAATTTAATATTTAATACGGGAACTTTATAGATCCTATGGTAACGGTTAACTGACATGGTAAAGTCATCAATCATGATGAAAAAAATCTAACTGACTCACTGACTTTACAAGTGCAAAGGGTTCGAAACGTGGGTTTGTTTGGAAAACAAATATACGCGACTTAGTTCCAAAACAATAGTTTCGTTATAATTATGAATAAACACTGAAAAATCTTCGTCGACTCGGTGGGACTTGAATCCGCGTCCATGCTGCACCGTAGCATTGCTCTAACCATCAGAGCCACGGGTCCAGTTACCGAGCCGTCGAAATTCTCCAATGTGTTTTTGTTATAGATTTTTGTATTGACTTTCAGCATTTGTCACCGCTAGTGACATCTAGTGAGAGATTTTTGGAATAACCTTCTCACCGCAGCTGATAGCTATATAGGTATCACAACTGACGCAGTTATCGCTTTTCGATCAAATGTATTTATTGAGATTTTTTTTTAAATAAGTAATTATTTATTATTCTTAATCATAACAAAAGTAGTGGAGTTATAGCAATGCTACGGTGCAGCATGGACGTGGGGTTCAAGTCCCACTAGGTCGACAACAATTTTCCTGTGTATTCGATCTTTGTACTCATAATCAATCAAACAAGTGAAGTAATTTCACAAAAAATCTCAATAAATAGTTTCATTTCCAACGTGTAACAATCGCGAAAACTTAAGAACTCAATTAGATATTGTCAGACAAGTTGCCACAAAGGCTATTATTATTTCTAATTGGGACATGTTAAATAATCTTGTTAGGTTCTGACCCTTTTAAGTACATCCTTATCCACCTTGAAATCTACACGTGAAATAGCAGCGAATTCTATCGTCGAATTGTATCGTTCTGTAGTTTCATTTCAATAAAAACTTAGTTCAATTCAAAATCCGTGAAATGAATTTCGCTGGCAAAATTGTTTTATCCCTTTTGAACAAAGTTGTTGTATGTTAAAAAGCGTCGGTCTCATTCGCGTTAACTGGCGGGTTAGGAGGCTTAGGGCCCGTGCGAAAACTTCATGCAAAGTCCTATTAAATACAGTATTGTCACGAGATCCAAAAAAAGACGTTGTTCCGCTACATAAACTTCATAGCGTTAACTACACGTTTCAGAAATTCTGTGCTAAAATGTGACAAGAGTTTTTTGTATTTAGAAGGCAACTTCAGGAAATCCTATAGGTATTTTAGAATGAAATTTTAGTGTACACTCTGCGCATTCTAAATCTGACAAAGCCCGGATGGTGCTGACTCCGTGCAGATTTTGTCCGAAACATAACATAGGAGCATGTAACTGTACATCCAATTACATTTTCATTGAATTATAATGAGTATTTCTGAAGTTCTTACATGAAGAACAGTTTCACCGTTGCGGTGAGTTTAAATTGTTGATACTACCCCGTAATCAATGTAAAACGCCCTTAGCAATGTTTTGTGGCGAGCAGTGCTCGAGGGAGGTCGGGGCCGTTAGCTGCGACCAATATAAATCACACCACTTTATCGTCCGTCTTATATTTTCATGATATTTCTCTGCAAACAAAGCCACTTCACATTTGTCTCGGCGTATCTCCGGCGTTATTTTTCGCAGCGCGAACAGTGCTCCATAGTCTAATGATAATTTTATTTTAAATTGCCAAATGGGGCAGCGACGGCAAAATAAAAAATATTGTCTATACTAGCGCTTAAAGAAAATCATTATAGAACTTTTCCCAGTTTTTTTATTTAATTAGTATATAAAGCTCTAAAGAGCAATTAATGAGGCACTCACGTAGGGTTCTTTAATTGTAAAACAGATTGCTCTGCCGCACAACATCCTAACTGAGTCATTTCAGCTGTTTGTCTACTTTTCCCTCAATAGGCTCATCTCCACATAGCCGAATCACCATCTTTGCCCGCACCCTCTACCTCGATGCAGCGCTTTACCCATTGAAACAAACTCAATATAACTTTAAATCCCTTCACTACGATACTATACTTACCGTACTACAGTTTTCGATACTTTATCACGGTAGCTACGAGTTTAAATGACATATAAAACGTAATGAACCGCCACAGGTAGACAACTTTAAGCTAACTCAGCGTATCTAAAGTATACTTAGACAAGGAGAAGTAGGTCTAGCTTGCGCGATCCGCTTTGATACAAATGAAAGTTAGTAATATACGTGGTGCAGTGTAGGCACTACGCGACGTGTCCCTATTACCTTTGCTACTTTAGAGACGGTTATGTCTAAAATACTAACATCATATATACAATAACTTTTGTTCCATGAATAATAATATAATAAATACCATAAATTTACCAAAAATAAACTTTTAATTTTTTTGTACTACGATGTGTTGATTTGAATTCTCGCCATCTTTACTGAGGTCATTCTCTTAGATATATTCTATATCCGAAACTGAATCCAAATCACACAAAAAATCGAAAAAAAAATCCTAAATTCTTATTATTTATTTAATTGCAGTAAACATCGCTTCGCAATCACCTGATCCTGCTTGATCCAAAGGTCATTGACTTGCACGGCACGTGCTAAACTTATAGCCGTTATAAGTCATGGAACAAAAGTTATTGTTTATGATGGTATTAATGTAGTCCTGGGAGGTTGTTAGTATTTTATAAACAGCCGTGTATACAACATTTTTGCAGAAATACAAAGTATATTATGTTGTGGTGTTAATTTTCAGTTCTGCGTGTCTCATTTAACGATGAAACGTGATTGTCCGCGGTAGGGCGGCGGCGCACGCGTCTCGGGTGATGCTCATCACAAATTCAATTACCTGCGTAACGCGACACCTGCCTTCTGGGCATTGACGTAACTTCTTTCTGCCGGTAAATAACTTAACGCAACTTACATAAAAACTTTATATTGATACAGTAGCTGGAACCAATACTAATAATACAGCAGCGCTGGCACTGGATCGTATTTGTTTTAGACACTTAGATCCCGTCGCACTTGGGGCAACAACTTACTCGACCATTATTAAAAACAAATTGTAAAGCAATTTGTACTTTCATTAACTATTGTGTCAATGTAAATCAGCCTTAAATTTTTATTTAGCTTTGGTAATTTAAGAATTACATGACAGCCCTCCACTGAGCAATTGTAGGTACTACTTTCAAAATAACACAATGTATTTCAGCAGAAAAGTATTTCTGCCACATACCAACTGACCACTTTGGATTCAATCGACAAGCGTGGCAAGAGGCTTATAGGTGACACGGATTTAGTAGAGGCGAAGCTGTATAGCCTTGAACACCGTCGTAAAGTTGCCTTCTTATCGGTATTCTACAGGATATAATCACGGAGTGTGTGCGTGGAATTGCGTGATTTAATTCCGCGTGGAACTAGTTCCACGTCTACGTCTAGACGTAGGCTTGGCTTCCATGCCTATGTTATGAATACCCCAAAGGTTCGCATGAAGTGTTTCGCTTCCACATTTATATGGCGAATGGCAAAGGAGTGGAATTCCCTGCCTTCAGACTTGTTTCTCGAACGCCATAATTTGGGCCTTTTCAAGGCGAGAGTGAATAGGTACTATAGCATGCTACATCGTCGACCTCATCGTCGCTTTCCATCAGGTGAGATGGAGGTCAAATGCGCACTTGTTTATTTAAAAAAAAAGAAAAGATAGTCTATGTATACAATTTGAATATATAATAATCAAATATTTTGTTTTGCATAATATGGAATGTTAAACCATCACTCTGAAAGTAATATTCGCAGGGCTAGACATTAGCAACATTTTTCCTCTCTTTCCATTACTTTCAAAGAACACTCAGCCATGAGCTGAATGTTACAATATTAATATAAGGCGGTGCCGCCAGTGACTAACTGCCTCTGTAGCCCAACGGTTACCATGGTGGTTTGCCACGCTGAGGTTTCGGGTTCGGTTCCCAGGCCGGGAGAAATATTTGTATAATTAATAGATTCAGTCCACGTTAATAAAAATAGAAATAAATTAATTTGCTACTCCGCGAACCCAGTGAAAGTAAAATCGTGCAAAATAGCTGCGCTTGTGTGGAATATTTTTTCATGTAGTTAATTACCCCCCCTCCCTCCGCATAAAATTAATAAAATAAATAACACAAGTGCAAATACAGTCACAAACCATCACCAAAAATATACCCGACACGTATTTCGCCTCTCCACGAGGCATTTATACTTCTGCGTGTTTATGGCACTCGTGCCACAGGGTTTCCCTAGTGCGGGGCTATGAGTGTGTGCGTTAAAAAAAATTAATAATTAATTCATTAAGTGACCGACAAGCATCACTGCATAGTAGCACTAGAGCTCCTTGTGAAAGAGTTCTTTCGGGGAAGTACTGCCACCTTACCTATTTGTACCGCCAAGCAGTAATGTCACCACTACTGTGTTCCGGTTTTGAAGGGTAGGGGTGCTGGTGAAATTACAGGCACATGGGACTTGTTAACGTATGTCTCAGGGTGACGGGTACAGTGGCAGTGCCCCTCAGATCTTTGCGATTTAAAGCTCTGAGTGGCACTGCAGCTGTTATGGACAGGCGTGTAGCTTACCATCAGGCGCACGACTTGTTCGTCCCGTCACAAGATATAATAAAAAAAGACATTTTTAAAATTCAATTCTAATAAGACTTAGAACAAAATATTCTATCAAAGTAACACGTTTGTTATTGGTTTCTGGTGTTAATGGGTGTTCATTGTTGGTGAATGTCGATTACTGGTTAGTTAATCCTGTAATGAACGATAATTAGTGGATTATCGGTGTTCATTATAGGAGATTTAGAGAAATTCTAGTTTAGATTTTTTAGTAATAATAAATAAATAGGTTTTTTTAATGAAATGTACAAACGCATAGTCATTCTTGAGTATTCCCTAATGACACATGTTTAAAAACAAAAAAGGTATTTCAAATGAAAAGACAATATCGATTATTGGTACCCCTTACATCATGATGATAGAGTTGCCATATTGTTATACTCGTTTCTATGCAAGCTCGAATATAGCGCGATTGTATGGGATCCTTGGGAAAAAAGTATAGGTTGCCTACACTATTGCCTACTTTTGCGCCATAAACTGGGCAATCCATCTGTCTTGGAAAAGCTTGGTCTATTTGCGTCGGATCGGTATGCAAGTGTGGCGGGCCGTAGCAAGAGACGCGCACGAAACGTATTCGCCCTTTGGAATGCGCGCGCGCTGCCGACACGCGTGCAATGCACCCACCACCAGAGTGTTAGATTGTAGTAAATTGTGTAAAATTGTGTATATTTATCTTTTTTCGTTCTTTATTTAGTTTTTAAGTATTATTTTGTATCTTATGCGTGTGGCGCACTATAAGTTTCCGGAATGAATAAGAAAAAAATAGTATAAATGGTCAGAAATGGATTTATTGTTTCTCAAAACATTCTCCGTTAGCGTTAATGCACTTTTTCATATGATTTAACTAATTTTGAACACATTTATGCCAGTCCTCTGTGACAATGTCTGAAACATATTTTTCATACTCTTCGACAGCCTCTACAGGTGATGAAAATATTTGACCCCGTAACTGGTTCTTAATTTTTGAAAATAAATAAAAGTCAAAAGGTGCCCGGTCGGGACTGTACGCCGGATGGCTCATAAGGTTAACGTTGTTCACCTTCAAAAATTCATTTGTCTGTCTGGCCGTGTGAGAACTGGCATTATCGTGGTGCAAGATGATACTGCGTTTACTTTTACGGAGTGACGAGTTACTTTTACGGTTTTACGGAGTTTGTCAATAACTTCCAGCAAACAAATGGTTATATACCAATCACTATTCACGGTACAACGATTCTCCAAAGCAGCAGTAGCCACGTGTCCAGTTTTATTAAAAAAAGAAGCAATCATCCGCTTGGAGGCACTTTCCACGCGCGCCACTTTGGTTGGTTACGCCTCATCTCGAAAGACCCACACGCTCCATTGCGGCTTTGTTTTGGGAACATAACTATAAATCCATGTTTCGTCCCCTGTTACTATGTTCCACACCAAATTTGACGCCCCTTCGTTGAATCTGGTAAGCATGGCATTACACCAAGTGACTCAGTCAAATTATGTGCGATCCACCGAGAGCACAGCTTTTTCACACCCAAATGTTTGTGTAGTATTGATTGTATTTGACTCATGCCTATGCCTAAAGATGCCTGAATCTCATGGTATGTCACATGCCTGTCTGTTTTGATCATACGACGCACAGCTTCGATGTTTTGGTTGTTCACAGCAGTGGACGGGCAACCATCACGAAATTCATCTTGCATGGTGCTTCATCGCCAAAAGCAGTTTGAAGCCGAGTGAAGCTCCGCTGAGCTGTTCAATTACACTTAAAGTCGTAGAAAATCGTCACGAAAATTTTCACGAGTTAAATCCATGGTGATGTAAACAACCAATTTCTAAAATGACGCCACAATATAAAAACAAGTGACAGTCAGATGAAACAAACTGTATTCTACAGCCAAAGAGTTCTATTTTCAAATGTTGTAATTACTTTTTAAATATTGTTTATGTAAGTGGCCAGTTCCGGAAACTTATAGCCCTGTGTATGTTACATTTAAATTTTACATTATCTTTAGGTTTAAGTCTTGTTGGATGTTTTGACTTTAGATGTAAGTCCAAAATAATGTTTTCTTTGTAAATAAATAAATAAATAAATCACCCTATGCGTTTTAATTTAGAATACTCAGGCAATGCGAAATTTCTAATTTACTGTTGCCAGAGGCCATTATACTAAATCTACTGTACCGTGGAAACGTCACCGCTTAATATTTACAGACAGTGACAGAGTCTTGTTGGAATATAGCCGGCGCGCGACACAATAGGCCCGCGCAACCGCCACCGCGACGCGTCCATCAATTACCGCCTTTGACGCATAATGAGAGACAAGTTTGTATTACCTTGCATTGAGGTCGCGCGTTCCAGCGAGACCGCGTTAATAGAGCCTTCAACTGACAAAAGATACCGGTCGACTTAATTTCACCGTTGATAAGCCGAAGTTACCATTTAGGTACAAAAACCAAAGTTGTCGAGGACGAGGACTGCTAATCGCGATACGAGACAGCGTAGGCGGATATTTAGTACCTATTGCTACACAAGATGTCGCGATGAGTACCAAAGAGGTACCTATTTTTGTTTTACATCATAAACTGCAATTTTTCAAAGCTACTTATATTTCTAGTGATAACAAACAAATCAACTAGATGGCGCTTATTTAGATTTTATGAAGACTATTTATTTTAATTTAGTTACGATTAGCGCCATCTACCCATATTAGGAAGCATTCATTTGTAACACACAATGCCAAGTCAAAAAATTATTTAAATAAAAAAACAAAAACCCGACTGCAAAAATATTTTTAGCTGGATATTGTCCCTCAGTAATGATTTTTTTTAATAGTCTATAACACTCCCACGATCAAGACTTAGAGGATGGAAAATCAAGACGAATCTTAAAACCCGGAACGTAGTAATGCTCGCATTATTGCTTGGCGGTAGAAATAGGTAAGGTGGCAATGTTTCCCTAGACAAACTCTTTTACAAAGAGCTCTACTGCCACTTGGCTGTACTTCCCTGGAAATACTTGCCACTGTATGTCTAATTCTTATTCATGTCAATATATAGTAGTAAAATATACAGCAACTATATAAAATATTAGAACAATTCAGCAAACGTTATTGGGTATTGTTTTTTTTAAATAAAAATATATTTTTTTTCATAGGTAAACAAATCACTTAATAATTGATTCGTCTTCTGCTCATTCGTAAGGCAGCTTCCTCCGAGAAGAATGAGCAAGGAAGTCTAGGAGTTGCTCTTTGTAAATATACATTTGAATTCATTTACCGTTTACAATATTTATTTCAAACATTATCCCAATTTTTTTTTTTATTTCACGTAATTTCGCTACGTATATCATAGTAAGCCCGTCCTTTGTTGTTAAAGTCTGTAATTATTACTTATACATACATACATATAAGATTATATTCCGTAAGATACTTATATACTACAAGCCCATAGTAGCTGTGCGCGAACACATATGTACTTTTTGATATTTATAGTTTTGATTCCATTGACTTACAAGTTGATTCCTTTTAAATTTGTATTCTTTTTGACGTTATGTTTTTGATATTCAGTTGTTGTCATACAAGCCAATATATGTTCCTGAGATCCCAAAGGGTTTTTAGTACTTTCACCCTTCTCCCTCTCTCTAAAACTACCAGGCAAGCATCTCGCCAACAGTAGCTTTTCACAATAAAAATGTCACTGGCAGACCGAACGCCGTAAAATTACTACGCGAAGGCTTACCACATTGTTGCTGATGTAATTGTTGGAAACAAGCATACTTTTACCCAATGTTTTCTATAAAGTAACAAAACACTAAGTTCACTATATTCCAGGAAACTCCAACTTAAGACTTAGGTAGGTAGGAGTTACCTGTACTAACTATTAGACTTCTAACCCTCGCCTTTGTTTATTATCGTTTTTCATTGTTTTAACATGTTGAAGCGACAAAAATGATAATAATTCCACAAAATAAGCCAAGCGATGCCGTTGATGTCTTTTGTACTACGTAATATTGACAAACCATCTTTGTACTACGTTTATATTTAGACTAGCACTTCTGTTTCTGACACGTCATTACTTTTCTAAGCATTGATCACCCGCTTAATTTTGAACTCCATCTGTTTATTATCATTGTTTTATAACAATCCCCGACATTGACAAGGTATCCTTAATCGCTTTTTTCAACCGATTTTAGCTCGTAAATTTGACCCAGATAAATCGGTTGCGCACCACATGGTTTACCCGGCACATATCATCAACTAACATTGTTAGAATTGTTGAAACATGTGCCTCAGGTCTAATTCTCTGCTGGAACCAAGTCAACGTGACGACACTGTTGCCCCGCACGTGATTTACGCCATTGCGACCATCTCCTGTCAATTATAAGGACTATTTTGGTTGCCATCAGCGCGCGTGCCGCACGGCCCCCGCGACTCGACGCCCGCGCTCCCAATACTCTAAACAAACAATCTAGCTAATAGTCGCCTCTAATAGCATTCTTATTCTAGCGCGATATATCCGGCCACGCGCGCACGCGTGCCAAACAGCGGGGTACACGTACTACGGAGGTCGCCCACATTTCATGTTTAATCGACAAATAAACTACATGGAGTTACGTTTATTTATAATTCTATTGAAGATAAATTAAGGCAATGATATTTACAGTTGCAGTATATACACAATACAAATGATGTCCGCGCTTGCTAGTTAGATGAACGGTAGCAGCAGGAGCGGCAGTATCACGGGCATGAGAAACTGCCCTTCACACGCGCTAACAGCGGTAGTGATACGCGGCGCAGGCTCCGCCGCCGCTTGTACCGATACAATCGGCGACTGATCGTGCAGCATGACCTCCGGCTCTTCCATTGTATCTGAAAACAAATAGACATTTCGTATAAGAGAATGTTGACCCAGGCAATGCGTAACTCTACCAGGACTGCCTACCACGCAACAGACCAATATAGAGCAGCTATTGTTTGATAGGAATCAAGTGGCAATGACTCACCAACAATGACGAGTTCGAAAAAGAGACTCATTTTAGGCTCCGTATTGAGCTGGCACTCATATCGGCCGGCATCGGAAGGCCGCAGGCGCTCAACGTGCAACACATTCGTTCCGGCGTCTGAAGAAGTCGACACACGCGCGTCAGACGTGAATACCTGCCCAGCATGGCTCAGAATCACCAGGTCCCGCGACCGCACCCACGACACCTGCAACTCATAATTCATTTGGTTATTTATTGTTATTTGTTTTTATCTTTAGTTTTCTGTTTTGTTTCTTTTCAGATGTTTCCTATCATTTTATGTACCATCGCCACATACTATTTTAACCGACTTCAAAAAAGGAGAAGGTTCTTAATTCGACTGTATGATTTTTTTTATATGTATGTTACGCGATAACTCCGATATTTGTGAAGCGACTTGCATGATTCTCCTCCATAGTGGTCCCATTTAATTTTGAAGAAAATCATCGACCTCTAAGGATGGCTGTTCACGCCTGAAGATTCATTTTTATAAATAGCGCCTAAATTTTATTATAAGGAGCAATTATTTTAATGATTGATTTTGCTATTCTCCAATTCAAGGCGTTTTTCTCTCTCAATATACTTTGAGTAGTGAGAACCGATTTTTATTATATCCTGTGTTAAGTTCCGTATAGTGGCGAACTAGGGGATGAATCCGCACTTTCCGGTAACCGATTTCAATAAAACTTGGTAATTATATGTAATTCCACGTACTTTTGAGATCGGTTTTTTTAGTACTCTGTACTGAGATTATAATTTATTATTGAACGTGTACTTTAACATCCATATTGTTCTGTTATTACTTTTATAGTCCTTGTAAGGCAAATGTGATACAAAAGTACGAAAAGTACCTCTTCTACGTATTCTAAATTTGGTTACAAATGCTTGATACAGTTACATCCCAAAAATTGTTATGTATAGGTAGCAGCTAACCAGGTAACAAATTTAAAACTAACAGTGAACGTTATTGTTAGTTTTATAACGTATATTACATACTGCGGGGGGCCACATAATAATAACATTGACCTTGACTTCTATTGTCATTACAAATTATTTAAATAACTCGTTTTTAACTTGTACAGAGAGAGCTCCGAGGTATTTACGAGAATGTATCGGCATATAAAATGTATTATTATACCCGTTTAGTAATAACAAACAGCGGTAATATTACAAAATTAAAAAAAATATTAAGATCGAATTAAAATACAATGGCCGGACAACTAATTAGAAACAAAAATCAACAGTAAAATCATGAGCAAAGTGAAGAAAACCCCAAATAATTTGGATAAATACTTCATCCAAAACTGATTAGTATTTGGTAAAGTAGCCTCTGTTGTCGATTACAGCTTTACAATGTTACGGCATTGATTCTGTAAATTTTTTACATGTTTCCAAAGAAATATATCTCCAACATTCTACAAAAGCATAGCGAAATTCGATGATATTGGTGATATGTTTATGTGACAGTGTTTTCTTTATAGTGTGCCACAAATTTTCTGTTGGATTTAAGTCCGGACTATTGGTAGGCCACTCACACATAAGATTATATTCTCTGAGAAACGCTTTAACGCTGTGTGCTGTATGCTTTGGGTCATTATCGTGCTCAATCATCCAAGTCACTGGCAAATATTCATCGGAATATGGGATCATTGTCTCTTCTCAGATACTTTTGTACTGATACTGATCCATCAGACCTTCAGTCTTTCTCACGGGACCAGTCCCGTTTCCCGAAAAACATCCCCAGACTTTAACATCTCTTGTTATTCAAATCCTCGTTGATTGGTCTTCATACATATCGCTCTACGTCGGCATTCATTAAATGAATTTTAGTTCATCTGAAAATAAAACTTTTTTCCATTTATTAACAGTTCAACTGCCATAGTTTCTAGCGCTAACTAGACAGACGGTTTTCTCTATGTTGCGTGCTAAGAAATGGTACTATCACTGGTACCACCATTGTTATAAAAGTTATTACTGACTATTTTATCATTAGGTATTAAAATGTTTGAGTTCAAGCTTTACAGATTGAAACCGTGGTATTCGATCATAAACCGAGACCTGCCGCACACCTCTCGCTCCGATATCCGGAAATAGCCTCGCGTTGGCGGGATGTCATCATCGGCCGCACAGCTCAGCTGCCCACAGGCACGGTCCACCTACTCGCGCAGCCCTCCATCAAACGGCGAAATTAAAAAACGCGGTCGTCTTCCATTCGCTATTTCGATCATTGTTCTAAATAGATATCTAAATATTATTACGTATTAGAAAACTCACAGCGAATATCCCTTTTTTGTAAACAACTCTATTTACGAGTACGAGGTTATTTTTTACTACATATCCACAAATTTGTTACACACAAGGAATATTGCGAAAATTATAAAGAGTTTGGCACATGCATCTTCCGGGAAGTTGAAACGTGTGGCGCCCGCGTGCCGCGCTATATACAGCGTCGTGAAAGTCGATGACCGTCATTCCCCACATCGCTCACGATCACTACCGTGCCAGTGGACATTTTTAACGGCAAACACGATGACGCGCCAGGATTCCATTGATATGAGAGAAGATTTTCGATCACATCTGACTCCAGTAACCATTATCGGAGGCCACTCTTTTTTACATTACTAAATGATGCGAGGGGACGAACAAGACGTTGCCTGGTTACAATGCCACTCAGAGCTTTAAATTATAAAGATCTTAGTGGCACTGCCATGCGCCCGCAACCTGAGTCATAAGTTGGCAAGTCCCAGGTGCCTGTAATTTCACCAGCACCCTTACCCTTCGTAACTGGAATGCAGTGAGCTCACATCACTGCTTGGCGGCAGAAATAGGTAAGGTGGCAGTACTTCCCTGGAGGAACTCTTTCACAAGGAGCTCTACTGCTACAATCGTGTATGTAACTTAGTGCCATGATACCACACAAATCTCACACGTACTTCGTAATTCGCATTATGAAGTTAAAATTGTCAGAATACGTAGTACAACAATTAAGCGAGAACAGTCGTATCCATTTCAGACAAAGCAAAGTACCTATGAAATAATATCTGAAAATATTTGCTGAGATTTTTTAATTATAGATACACTTTGTACGAAAATCATATTTGAATGTCGCTAAGTGATTAAGTGATAAGTAATTAATATAATGATCAATGATTACTCACGGTTTTGTCTCCGATGTTGTGTACGCGACAGGTGAGAGTGGCGGTGCCGCCATCAAGCGCCGTAACGACTCGCGCCTGTCGCGTCGCAAACATAGGCCCCCCAGTGCCACCCTCTGCTGGAGCCTGCACACTACCGGCGACGCCTGCGCCGTAGCCAGCACCGAAACCCGTGTTGCTTCCTGAAAAAATACAACTCCTTATATCTACTTATTGTCATGACAGCAAAAAAATAAAATTAAAATATACTTTGCACTTCATTAAATTATTGTTCATGTGCGATTGAGTACCGCTGCGTTTTACAGAGTTTATTTTTTCAGAAACTACATTCCGTTTAAGTATTTCCTTTGAAGATTTATCGACAAGTTTGTTGATACTCATAATTCATTCATAAAAAGGTACAGAAAGTGAGTTGCGTGTATAATCGGTTATGCCGGCAATGTGTAAGGGTTTGCAAGCACGTGTGTCATACGCCGAAGATGAGTCAAGCGGACGCGCGACGCAGGATATCGCATGCGGGCGCCACTCAACGCACAGTGCCACCCACGACACGCCCTGCGCTTGCGCTCGTCATCTCTTCAAATCTTTACACAGTGACAGCTACCACCCTCACACGCTCATTGTGTAGAAATGGTATTGTTTAACTTTTTTAAATGTAGATCAAGATATATATATATATATATATATATATATATATCACAGAAAACATTTTGCGGCTTACCCCTTACTTACTTACCTTTTGTAGCTTATTTGTAAGTGTACTACATAAGATTTGCACGGATAAGATTTAGCTGAAATTTGCAAAAAAAATTTTGGACATGAATGGATAGTTCGACGTTCTGATATTAATAGAATCTTTGTCCTACAGAAGCGTGCTGTTAAGTTATTTTCAAATGGCACGTCTGAGATGACAGTACATTTAACAAAATGTATTTTATTAGACGTATTTTTTCATGAGAAATAGTTTTTTTTTTAATAATATCAAGTGATGAGGCGAATAAGTCGTGCGCCTGATGGTAAGCGTCACGCCTGTCCTTAACAGTTGCAGTGCCACTCACACCTTTAAATCATAAAGATCTGAGAGGCACTGCCACTGCGCTCGTCACCCTGAGACTTAAGTTGACAAATCCCATGTGCCTGTAATTTCACCAGCACCCTTACCCTTCGTAACCGGAATGCAGTAAAGCTCACATTACTGCTTGGCGGCAGAAATAGGTAAAGTGGCAGTACTTCACTGGATAAACTCTGTCACAAGGAGCTCCACTGCTACTAAAACTTATATTGACATGATAGTACATTTAAGAATGTATATTTTATGTTAAGATTTTAGAGTTTTTATGTTGAAAAGTTACAATTTTTTTTCATGAAAAATAATGACAGATATAAATAAATAAGGAAATAAAAATAAACCAGGACGTGACAGTCGTCTTCACCAAGTTTTAAATTTAGTCGGGCTATATATAAATTGTATAGTACGATGTCTATATTAAAAATTTTCCATTTGCGAGATTTAGAACTATCGTGAAGCAAAATTCTTATACAAAAGGTTTGGCGCACGTAAATGACAAAAATCCATGGTAGTGATCCGTTTAATCCTTGCAAGTTGTTACCATCTATGATATTTGAAAACAAAATTTGTAAATGATAAAAATTAACAAAGTGTCCATTTACAAAGAGTAACCCCTAGTAGAGGTGGGCGTTTAAACGAATAGCACTTTTAAAAGTTTGCTTTTTAATATAAGCACATAAGCACGCTTTTCAATTTAAGCGTAAGCGTTGACCAGTTCAATACTCAACAATTTGATTTTTTTAAATGTGCTCATGTTTCATCTCCCGCCAGCTGAGTTTCCTAAACAAATCAATTTATCAATGTAAATATTAATTTTATAAATAAAAATAAAACACGTGCTTTACAAATAAACTTACTTATCTTAAAATCTTTAGTGGTCTACTCTTGCTTTTCGTCAACACAACGTCTATGCCTTAAACGGTTTTCTAAAAGATTTTGTAAGCTCCAAACTAAAAAGCGTTTAAATGAAAAGCGTTTTTATAAGCACGCTTTTATTAAAAAAAAACACGTTTTAACGTTTAAACAAATGAGCAGTTTTTTCGATCTCTAACCCCTAGAGTTTCTTACTTATACTTCTCTGGGGAATCTCGATTACCATTGAATAGCACTGTTTAATCACGTATGTGTTTGTTGTCACATATTTAACAATTAACATTAACAAACTTGGGATTCGTGGCAACCTTCTATGATGGCTTCTTATGTTGACAATAGGTCTCAGGCAGTTGTTGTCAGCAATTATATTTCTAGTTGGGCTAAAATATCAAGCGGCGTGCCCCAGGGATCTTTACTAGGACCGTTGCTATTTACTATTTTTATTAATGATATTCACTTATGTTTGACATCTAGTAACCTGCTATGTTTTGCCGATGACATGAAAATATACTCCAGGATTTCAACTAACTTTGATGCTGAGGCTCTCCAAACTGACTTGTTGATACTGGAGGACTACTGTATTTCCAATAAGCGCGACTTAAATCCTGCTAAATGCTCAATAGTAACCTACAGTCGCAAAAACAATCTCTTAGTCTTTAATTATAAACTTGGCGGCCAGGTACTTAAACGAGAAAACATAGTTAGTGATTTGGGTGTCACATTCAACAATAAACTTTTGTTTGATGCGCACATAGACAGAATGGTGACCAAAGCATCACGTGCGCTGGGGTTTATAATGCGTCGGTCTAGTGAGTTTCGGGATATTAAGACAGTTAAAATCTTGTATTGTACGTTTGTTCGCAGTATTCTGGAATACGCGTCACAGATCTGGAACCCGCAATATGAGGTGTACATTTCGCGTATAGAACGTATTCAAAAAAGATTCATTCGTTTTTTATGTTTCCGAACTAAGCGACAATATCATAATAATGATTACCTGCACATTTGTAAAATTCATCACATTCTTCCCCTCTACATGCGTCGTCAAATAACCGATTGCGCATATATTCTAAAAATTTCTCAAAATATAATTGATTGTCCCGAATTACTATACAAACTCAACTTTTTGACTCCCACACGTAATTTCAGGGTTAACAAAGTATTTGACATACCTATAGCTTCAACCAATTACAGAAAGAATTCGTTTCTGCTGCGAGCTTGCAACAACATCAATAACCTTGTTAATAAAATAGATATTGATATCTTCAATACCAAAATTATCACAGCGAGAAAATTACTCAGCGACTTCTTTTTTATTTCTTAGGAAAGTCTTTTTCATTTCTTAGGATAGTCTTTTTATAAAGTTATATTGTAAAATTCTATTTCTATTGATTTTTTTATTAGAGTGCTTACTTATTTAAGTTACTTTATTTCTACAAGTGTAAACTTATTTAGCTTACTTCGTTGTTTAATTTAGAAATATAAATGTATATACTTCTAGTTTACCATTTATAAATAAAATAAAAAAAATAAAAATACAAAATGTGTTTAATCACATATGTATTTGCCTCAGTGTGCAATAAAGAAATTTGGTTTGTATTGCATTGCATGAACTTATAGTTCCTATTTGAATTATCACTGCGGACGCACCAACTTAGACCAAGGGCTGCCACGGCTCAGCCGCATGTCAAACAAACGTTAGCCGAAACACCACACATCTTAGACGCCATTACGTTCGACGACAAAGCGAACATCAAAGGACCTAATTAAAAATGTTTACAAAACCGCCGCTACTGCCGCCGCTGCACTACTCAACCCTCATTTACTAATGAATGACTCAGATTTACTTATTCGCTATGTTTACCAACATTCTAGTAGAGACTGGATTAGTAACTCACCATCGCTCCATATGTTCTTATAATCGACGCTGAAGAGACGAATTAAAAGTGTTAGCTGTAATATATTAACTGTTGTTTGGTAAAACAAAGTCAATACGTTTTTATCACATGAAAATCATAAAAATAATACGAACTACATGAAACCATAGTAGAACTGTAGAACTATATTACTAATGTCATTAACAACAACTTTTGTACCATTTTAATAATTCGTCAGATTTTACTTTCATATATATCAATAAATATATATATATTTTTAATAATAACTTAGTGACGGGTCAAACAAGTCGTGCGCCTGAAGGTCAGCGACACGCCTATCCATAGCAGTTGCAGTTTAGAGCTTTAAATCATTAAGATCTGAGGGGCACTGTCACTGCGCCCGACACCCTGAAACATAAGTTGACAAGTCCCGTGTGCCTGTAATTTCACCAGCACCCGTACCTTTCAAAAACCGGAACACAGCAATGCTCACACTACTGCTTGGCAGCAGAAACAGGTAAGTTGGCAATACTTCCCTGGACGAACTCTTTCACAAGGAGCTCTACTGGTACTTATTTAAATAGTTCGCTCTAAACTGTGATAATTCTGTGAGAAACGAAAGTGGGTTGTTCTCGTTGAGAAAGAAGATACTTTCACGTTTGACCCTACTACCTTAGTATCAAAAACAGACCTCCTTTATTCAAAAGCGGTAGGAAAATTGATTCTAGTAACTACAGGCCCATTTCAATTCTACCAGCTTTAAGTAAAATATTCGAAAAGGTTATGTTGAGTCAAGTACTGTCGTATTTCGGTAGGAATCATATTTTTCATAGTGCACATTACGGGTTTACTAGTGGTAGATCGACTAGCGATGCGGGGGTAGCACTACTAAAACATATCTTTGTTGCTTGGGAAAGGTCCCAGAATGCTATTGGGGTTTTCTGTGACCTCTCGAAGGTATTCGATTGCGTGGATCATATTAACCTTATTAGGAAGCTCTTATTACGGAGTAAGTGGCAAGGTGTTGGAACTTGTCTCGTCATATCTTTACGGTAGAATTCTGAAAGTAGACATAAATGGAGTGACTTATTTGGGTTCTCCGGCAAAAATGGGTGTTCCGGAGAGCTTAATACTTGGACCTTTCTTATTTCTCATTTGTATTAATGATCTACCATTCTTTGTTAAGGACCTTTGCGAAATAGTATTGTTTGCTGACGACACATCCTTGATTTTTAAAACAGACAGACATGACGCTAACTATGACAATACTAATGATACCCTTTCAAAGGTAGTTTGTTGGTTTAATATTAACAATTTATTGCTCAATGCCAAGAAGACAAAGTATGTTAAATTTGAATTACCTAATGTAAAATCGACTAGCCCAATCATAGAAATAAATGGAGACAAATTAGATCTTGTTAATAAAGCTGTCTTTTTGGGAGTGACTTTAGATAGTAAACTCCAACTGTTTCCACATATATCTTCCTTGGCCAGCAGATTAGGCTCTGCTGCATACGCAGTCCGTAGAATACGTGAACTTACCGATGTTGCTTCTATTAGACTAGTTTACTTTAGTTACTTCCGTATTATAATGTCCTACGGGATTCTCATGTGAGGTAAAGCGGCAGATACCAAACAAACCATATTTATGTTGCAAAAACGAGGAATTCGTTCTGTGTACCGTTTAGGTTCTCGGATTTCTCTCAGAAAAAAGTTTAAGGAGACTTGTATCATGACTGTGGCATCACAGTACATTTACTCAAATATTTTGTATGCCCGTAAAGTATACATAATTTCGTTAAGAAAGAAGATATCCATAATATTAACCTTAGAACTAAGTCCAAACTCATGGTACCACGTTTTCGTTTCACTAAGGTAAACGATTCTTTTATGGGGAACTGTATACGTTTTTACTATAAGATTCCGGAGCATATATTAATAAGATTGCAATAAGAATTTTTAAAATAAGATTACCATTTCCTAAGTTTAAAACTTACATTAAAAGTATTTAGTTTTAATGTAAGTTTAACTTACATTAAAGGATACTCTAGACAAGGATACTCTAATAATGGTGTATCAGGCTCTTGTACAATCTATTCTAACATACTGCATTGGAACATGGGGTGGTGCTGCAAAAACTGTATTACTGAAATTGGAAAGAGCTCGAAGGATGTTGTTGAAAATTTGCTTTTTTGAACCCAAATTATTCCCAACCGAACGTCTGTACAAAGAGACGAAGCTATTAACAGTTAGACAACTTTACATTTCTGCCGTCACTCTTCATCAGCACTCTCAAACACCTCCACAAAACCACGATAGTGTGAACCAAAAGAGAAGACACTACTCCGTCTGTATTTCAGTTCCAGTCAGAACAACATTTGCTCAAA
>NW_020654289.1:8286016-8348238 GCF_003589595.1 Hyposmocoma kahamanoa
ACGAGCAGTAGCTTAAAAAATTACGTTTTCAAATGTAAAAATTTTACCTATGGAATAAATGATTATTTGACTTGACCTTGACTTTGAGACCTAAAAAGTGGTGTCAGATAATGCAGTAAAAATTTAAAAGTTTATTTTTAGTACATTTATTAGATTTTGTAAAAAGTCATGGAACAAAAGCTGTTGTTTATACTGTAAATAATATGGTCCTGCGAGATTGTTAGTATTTAAAAATAACCTTGTATGTGCAGATGTAAAATTTTATGACTCTCCTATTTAAGCATAAAAAAAGTCATCGACTAATTTCGTTCATAGAATGTTCAAATGACAAAACAAAAACTTGTCATTTTGCAGATGTGACCTTATTTCACCAAGGGTGAGATATTATGCTCGTGTTGTTACGTTTATCACAACTAGAAAGCTTGAGAAGCATTTTTAATCAAGTATGGTGTGTCGCATAGAGTGCTCCGGGCATACCATGCGCGACTGTTTCCAATAAAAGATTATTTATAGTATGGAGTTCGTGGAACGGGACGGTTTAGGCGCTTAACCTTGCTAACACCGCGTGCACATCTGGCTTAGCGTGTTTTGTTAATCTTTGTGCAATGTGAGGACACAACCCAATGTGATATGTGTGATTCACTGTCATCGGAAGGAACGCACCTGCCAGAGCGGGCAGCGCTAGCAGTAGCAGCGCCCACATCGCGCGCCCGCAACCTTCGCTATCCTCACTACGCCCCTGGAGTCCTTCGGATGTCGGACAACCTGTAACAAAACATACAATAACAATTCTATTTGTTTATATTTATAAGGGAAAAGATGAAATATAATATTGTGGGTAATCTTATAAAGTTATGTGCGTGGGTTGTTTATAAAACAGTGTTAAACCAACTTGACTGCCTCAACTTCTTTAGCTGTTTGCTCAGTCTAGACGCCTTTAAACATTTCAAATAACTTACGCCATTTACGCCACGACTCCGTCCGATTGGACCACCTTCAAGTGACAATTCCACTGGAGGACGCGTGTGTTCCGTAGTTATACTAAAGAATATATTGTAATACTGTGGTTATACGCAATAATTTACTCAAAAATATCCGTATTTAATTAAGCTGTCAACATGTAATTAATCACATGCAAGTTGATTTAGCACTAGTTTATTTTATAAACAACCTACACACATGATTTTATGAGATTACCCACAATATTATATTACACATAATACAGTTAATACATACTCTACGACCGTACAACAGCATTAATGTAATATCTCTTGCCTACAATGCAGAAG
This sequence comes from Hyposmocoma kahamanoa, assembly GCF_003589595.1. Taxonomy (NCBI): domain Eukaryota; kingdom Metazoa; phylum Arthropoda; class Insecta; order Lepidoptera; family Cosmopterigidae; genus Hyposmocoma; species Hyposmocoma kahamanoa. The sequence continues at coordinate 8,287,306 of NW_020654289.1, forward strand.
GTTTTTATTCCATTACCAACACAAGCATAACTGAGTATTTTCGAAACATTTATGTTAAGATTGCTGATTTACGCGCGCTTTAATGGCAAAAGAAAAACCGAAGTCTTAGATAATTAAGAGAAATTCACGTCTTTAATTAATCCAGTATGGTGTAGTCCACCAAACACTCTTCAATTGAAGAAGTCCGTACATAGCAGTAATACATTTAAAGATGTAGCAATCTTAAAGGTATACAGTGCCTATTATCGTCAAAATCCACCAACTGGCACTCGTCGTACTAGTATTACACTGACTGCAGTAATAAATTCTATGTAGCTGTTAATAAACCTATAAAAACAAACATCGTGTGAGTGGTTTGATTTGAATAAGGGGCGATTCCAATGGGAACAGCTGGTGCCGGCGCCAGACCAGCCGAGCGCCGGGGGCAACTTATCAGATGTCTGTTTAATTTAATTGCACACATGACTCTACTTTTTCATTAAAATGCGTGCGTCATATATTAAGTTACTTTATGTTTTCATAAATACTAACAAATCCCATCTCGGTTATTGCTTGTACGGTTATAACGTTCAGCTATTTGCGATGCGTACACAATTATTCAGGGCAACCGCGTGCCAAGAACTTGGCCTAAAGTTCGATCTAGGTACAGTCAAGAGCACATAAATCTTGACACTTTTGGACCGTTGTTCTTATCGCTAGCCCATAAATTGAATTTGGTTCTTATGCGTCAGATTTGACGTGCCCTTGACCCTGCACCTAAGGCATCACCGATTCCTGCACTGTGAAATATAAACAACAGCTGTGTTAATAATGGCTAACGACAGCGTCAATTATTTTAGTTTTATGTTCAAATTGTGTAACGTCTCTGGAGGTTACAACAAGAATTGAAACATGGAAATGAAACTAGTTTTTCGGATCTAAGAGCGGTTACACACGGCGACTTTTAGCAGCGATACAAACGCGATACAGTCGCTAATCGTCTACCTGTATACACGCGCGCGATTTTAAGCAGCGATGCAAACGCGACGCAAGCGCGCGACTGCATCGATACAAACACGCGATTGCATCGCTACCCTTGGCATTTATAGGCGATTGCATCGATGCAACCGCGCATTTCGCAAATTTCGTAAGTGTAGCGATGTAATCGCGCGTTTGCATCGCTGCTGAAAGTCCCCGTGTGTAACCACTCTAAATCGCGTATATTTATGTTTTGAAATAAACTAACGTTTCGGGCACTTTACAGGTCCCGTGTTTTTTTTTATAACGTCAAGTGATGGGACGAACAAGTCGTGCACCTAATGGTAAGCTACACGCCTATCTATAACAGATACAGTGCCACTCAGAGCTTTAAATTGCAAAGGTCTGAGAGGCACTACAACTGTGCTCGTCACACTGAGACATAAGTTGACAAGTCCCATGTGCCTGTAATTTCACCAGCACCCTTACCCTTCAAAACTGGAATACAGTATTGCTGACATTACTGCTTAGCGGCAGAAATAGGCGGTACTATCCTGGACGAACTCTGTCACAAGGCGCTCTATTGCAACTACGTGGTCACGTCTGACAGACACTTTAGGGCTCGAAACGTTGGTTTGTTTGAAAAAACAAATATACGCGATATAGATCCCAAAAATTGTTTTTATTCCCAATGTGTAACAATAGAGAAAACCTAAGAACTTAAATATGGTACACAAGTATTTACACAGTTGAAAACTGACTATCAACAATATAAACTCATGGGCTATTATAGGTCTTCTTATCGTATCGATGACATACATTACACTACACTTGGCCCAGAACTCAGCCACGCCGGCCGCGTCACTAGTGGCCGCCATTAAATCCTCAAGCGTGCAGGTGTTAGGGTGCGCAGGGCACGATATGAGGTGGGCCATCGTTGGAGGTGCACCGCACAAGCAGTCCAGGTTAGAACCATCCGAAAATCCCCACCTGAACAAATTGTCCTTGGTCCGATCAACCTGAGTTCGAAGCCTATTCGAAGACGTCCATATCGGCCATGGCAATTCGTGTCCAGGAGGAAGACTCTCAGAAGCCGGAACAAACGTAGACGGTATTCTTTCGCGCCAAAGGTTGCACCTCGCCTGAGCCGGCTCAATGGTTAGAAGATCGACACTTTTGACAAAACTTTTCCGGCTTCTCAGTCTCTGTTGCACTGTGAAGTGATCATGTATTGGGTGCCGAGTGTCGATGGCCATTTTTGCTCTTTCGTAAGATACCGCTACAATTCTGCGGATGTCTGGTGGAGCTATGCCAGCTAGTGGGTACAGCAATCTTACCGGGGCCGGCTTAAGACAGCCAGTTATGATCCGGCAGGTCTCATTTAAGGCTGTATCCACTAATTTTGCATGGGTAGAATGGCTCCAAACAGGGCATGCGTATTCCCCAGCAGAAAAGGAAAGTGCCAGGCTAGTAGTACGCATGACCTGCGGCGAAGCTCCCCAATTGGGCTATAGGTAATTATTACTGATTAGAATTTGGAATAAATTCCAGCGCATATTTCTGGTTACTGTAGTAGTACAATAGAAATTGTTTTCTGTTTTCTAATAATTTATTTTCCAAGACAAATTTAGAGCTTTGAAAGGAGTCTGACCAACAATCTCCATAGTGTTTTTAGGTTTCAATATGCACATTAATTTAAAATATAAATATAAAATATAACTAAGTATTATTCCGTCGCGGTAGAAAATGTACAGCGCAGTAACTAGAATGTTTGTTTGCATTTTTGTCACATCATAAGTGAACAGGCTTGGATTAAACTCGATGGATAGAGACTACGGCTAATAATATAGTAAATATGCTCAATACAGAAAAAAAATTCTGCCTATGACTTTCATCGAAGACCACACCCTTCATACAATCTTTGTATTATTATCGTGAATAAAGATTAATTTTAAAGCGAAATTAATTCAAAAACGAGATTATAATATAGATCCTTTACTTCCAACTGAGTGCTAGTTGACTGTCATATATACATACTTATCATAATATTAATGGAATAAGTACAGTAAACATAATGCAGGGTTCTACGTAAGCCTTTTATCGTAAATCACGAAAAGTTGAAAATAAAATAATATTCAGTGCATATTCTAGTGCACTGTTGTAAAATGAAATATAATATCCTGATCGACACACAACATGTAGAACGCTAAAGACACAACATATATTCGACATTTAAGGGTCAATAAACAATCAGATTTCATTATGAACGCTATTTTTTACCGACTTCAAAAAAGGAGGAGGTTGTCAATTCGGCTGTATTTTGTATTATATGTATGTACGCGATAGCTCCGGCAGTTGTGAATCGATTTTGATGATTCTTTTTATGTTGGAAAGAGGGTACCTCAGTATTGGTTCCATATACATTTTAAAAAAATATTCCATCTCTAAGGGTAGCAAACTAGGGGATGAATCCGGGTTCGCGCACTTTCCTGTAACCGATGGCAATAAAACTTGACAAACGAACATTTGACATCGGTTTTTTTAGTACTTTGTACAGAGATTATTTCATTAACAAGAGCTCCCATACTTCAGGGAGTTCGTCATCACTAATCAGTCTTTTTTGTGTGTTTTTTTTATAATTCCGAGTGACAGAACGAATAAGTCGTGCGCCTGGTGGTACACGACACGCCTATCCATAACAGTTGCAGTGCCACTCAGGCTTCAAATCGTAAATCTCTTAGGGGCACTGCCACTGCGCCCGTAACCGTGACATAAGTTGAAAAGTCCCATGTGCCTGTAATTTCACCAGCACCCTTACCCTTCCAAACCGGAACGCATTAATGTTCGTATTATTGCTTGGCGGCAGAAATAGGAAAGTGTGGTTCTTCATATTAATTGTAAACCTCCACATCTTCTATAGACACGGACTCGTTAGTTACCGTGACGAACCAGCTGCTCATTGTCTTCTCTTTCGCATTTTAATATTATGGTAATATCATTGTTTTGCCTAGCAACGAAAGTCGCTGATCATATCAACTATATCTATGTACGTACTAGCGTACAGAGATTTTCATGATAACAGGAAGCATTTTTAAATAGTTTAAGGCCTAAACAAATATGAATTATAATAGATTTACGAGTACATTTTACTTGAGTTTTTTTATAGTTTAGTTTAGACACGTGAAGGTCTATATGACCAACTAATCATTAAGTTGATTGTACACGTATTTAGATCAACAGGTATTTTTGAACCAGCCAATTATATCGATGACGGTTCAGAAAAATAATTATAATATCGATATTATAACAATATAATTTTCCATATGAAAGTATTTGAGTTCAGTGTGAAAATTCCAAAACAATACTTTGTAGTTGTTTATGGTAGGTTATTGGAATTTTAGCGCATTAACTTACCGTGACGAATTATTCAAATAGAACACCATTATTTTTTTTATTAAATTTCATGAGTAAAATCCAAATTTCAATGTCGTTATTCAAACACTAAACTGCACTAGTCAGTGGGTTCACATCACTACACTTGTTATTCACTGTACGCACTGCAACTCGCTGTCGGCAGACAAACTGTAACGTGCGCGCGCGCTGCTTGTTTTCACAGCACTAACCAATTCACTCAGGAGAGCGTTTATTAAAACTATCGGAGACACTTTAATAACGGAATTTAATTTGTTAAAACCCCTAAACTAATGTTTACTAATAAATAATACACTGTAATGAACAACACACTTTGTGTGCCTTCGTAAAGCCGTATAACTGCTTGGATTGTGACTTCGGTTTTGTGATCAATTAATACTATTATGTAATAATATTCGTGTGTGGGTTTAAACTAGTAGGGGTAAAAATTGGAGTATTTGCACAGCTGCGACAGCGACATCTCGGAACAAAACATTTAACTGCCTAACTTTAACGTGATGTTAGTCCGTTATTATTACGTATAAATAGTGGGGGGAAAATGGGAAACGTAATTTAAATAGTTAGTTAGTTAGTTACTATACATATAACAATTGTCAAAAATTATACCAAAATATCAAAATATTCGAAAATAAAAATAAACATGGTTTGAACCTTTACATCAATAGCAACTGTGATCAGCTAAATCTAGTCCAGTTTATCTTATTTATATATTTTATATACTTCTAATAAGTGAATACTTATAATTTTGTGTATTTCGTACAATATTGTCTTCAATTATAGTCTCCATAGCAACACAACGCCATTGTTCACTTTATGGCAACGTATAACAATCGGTTACCCATGATACTTAACACGGAAGAAAATAAAACATGCATTTATTGTTCTGTGCATGATATTGTCGCGCATTATGGCGTCTAATAGTGATTTTCCACCGCCAAGGAGAGACGAGGATTGATATTGAAATTTGTATAGCAAAATTTTAATCGCAGATCCTCGTCAATCCAGACTATTTCCACCGAAGATGCACTAGGAGAGAATTTTGTCATACAAATTTCAATCACTGTCTCGCCTCTTCTTATTTCGCCTCACCGGTGGATAAGCACCTAAAAGCACGTCATATTAAATTTTAGCCGTCGTCACGTAGTCTATTAATGATCCAATCGGATGATCTACTGAAATCCAGTGCAAATTATACTTAGTGAGCTCAAACGAGTAAAATTTTGAGATAAATATATATTAAGACCCGATGAAGTGTTTAGGCTGTAGGAGGTAACAGACGTACGCGTGAAACACATTATAATACCCTCTAATTCGCCATAGTCAGGTGATCACACGTTATGACTTAAATAATAAAATGAGATCTTGTATGTGCAGAGTCACGCCATACCTACTAGTATAAGAACGGTTCAAAGTATAGCTTAATTTGCGCTTGACTATAGTGTACAGAAAATGTAAAAACATTTTCAAATTTTATTATGTTTTCATACATCTGTTCACACCGCGAACTAAGCTAACCGAGCTAAGGTCGCATAGTTCATGCAGCTACGCAAGCTAAGCTAGCTTAGCTTCGCTCGCGGTATCGCCCAGGATTAGAGGAAGGAATAGTCTAAGGGCCTATGCTTAAGATTTTAATTATAACTGGCCACTAACTAATGTAGAGGCATTTTCGAAGAAATTAAAAAACAAAAGTACATCGGTGTTTTTGTTAGTAGTTCTCAATAAAGTGGTCAAGAGTCTGAACACCTAAAAACAACTTGACGTCATTGAATTGTCTTTACTTTTTAGAAAGTTTTCTGTGAGTAGTCACAGAAAACTCATTTCAAGTGATTTTTCAGGTCTTTTGAGTAATAATAGAGATTGAAGCGAGTCTTTTGAGTATTGTTATTCGTTGAAGCGAGTAAGTTTATGTCATAATGCCAGATCTGACTGAATTGCATGTCTCCCGAGCTATCGCTTTGCTGGAAGAGGATCGAACTATGCTTTATGTAGGAAATGATCTAGGAGTAGCCCCGTCTGTTATTTACAGACTTTGGAAGCTATCTGCTCTCAGAAAATTTTTCTTTTCAAAAGATTATTGCGGAACAAAAAACGAAGAGAACTACTTACTATGATTTGCAAATCACCAAATAAGAGATATAGAAAAAGTATAAACAAATAAATTTTAAATACAACAAATTTTTCGCCGACGAAAGCTACAACAGATTTTAATACTTTACATTCGAAGTTCTTTACACCACAACCGAACGCTTTTAAGAAAATCAACTCCAACATTCGAAATACGCCACTTAAAATTAAAAAACAAAATAACGAACAGATGCTGACTAAAACAAAGATTTGTATGTTAAGCTGCAACAAAAGAAATTCCATTTTGAAAATAGCGCAACACACTTTCAAAAATTCTGAAATATGTCATTATGTAACTCCGAATTGTGGACTAAAGGAAATGATAAATAATTTGCAAAATAAATTAAAAAGCTACACGAAACAAAACTACTGCATAATTTTAATTGGTAAAGAAGATTTTTACAAAACTAAAGATTACTTTAACATAATACTAAAGTTACGAGAAACACTACAAGAAATCAAAAATACAAATTTAATTCTATGCCTACCGACATACAAATTTACGGATTTTTCAACGATGTTTAATTCTAGGATTTTTTAATAATTTACTATACCTTGACATACACACTCATGGGTACGCTGAACTATTGGACTCAAATCTATATCTATCTTATGATTACATGTTTCACAAACATTACGGTTCAATAAATAACTATGGAATGGAAGTAATTTTTGATAACATAAAGAAGATTATAATTAATTATAAACGAATTCTGCAAAATAAGCCTAAAGAAAAATACATAACAAGGGAAGAATCAAAGCTGAATACAAAATACAGCCCTTGTAACACTAATTCGGATTTTTTTCTATTATAATCATATATGTATACTGCATCAAAATATTGCTGGACTGTTAAACAAATCAGATCTTTTAACCATACACCTAGATGCACTATCAAATGACCAAGTGGACGTAGACATTATATGCGTAACTGAGCACTTTATGTTATGTGGTCATGAAAAATTATTGAAGATACCGAATTTTCGATTAGGAGCACACAATAAAAGAGGAGGAGCGTGTATTTTGATAAAAACGGTCATACATATAACGAGCTCACAAATGTCGCAAAGCTTTCAATTAAAGGCGTGATAGAATGTTGTGCAATAGAATTGACAAAAAACCAATTGACGGTGTTGTGCTTATGTAGACCTCCTGTACTTGCAAATATTAATGACTTTTATGATAGACTAGAGAACATTTTGAAATTAATATGTAAAAATGCTAATAGAAAATGATTTTGTGTGGTGACTTTAACATAGATACGTTGAAGAGAAATACGTTAACGTTGAATTTTGAGTGCTTTCTCTTAAATTATAATTTAAAATTACAAATAAAACAACCCACACGGCTGTGTAGTAACACTTGTATCGATAATTTTGCGCATAACTTTAAGCATAACTGTACGACAAAGGTAATAGATTTAGCTTTATCAGACCATACAGCACAAATTTTAAAAATTCCAGTGAAGCGGACATCGACTTTAAATCTGTGGCGAAAAAAGGTACGTGACGTATCTATGCATAACCTTCAAGTACTCAAGAAACATTTACAATGTCTTTCTTTTAATGACGTTTATAAAGAAGTAGACCCAAACTCAAGCTATAACGAATTCATAGAGATGTTCCGCCTCCTTTACGACCTATGTTTTCTTTCAAAGTTGTAACGATTAAACTTAATAATAAAAGTAAATGGATATCGAAAGGTATAAAATATTGTAGTAAAAAACAGAGACAGTTACTATGGAGATATCGAAACTTACCTTCGGAACACAATAAACAAGTTTTTAAACGATATTCGAGAACATTTAAGAAAATAGTTAAACTAACACAGAAGGCACTAAACAATAATTTCATTGCTACATCTCAAAATAAATCTCAAGCTACATAGCGGGTAATAAATGGTCCAAAGGAAATAAATGAATATACATATAAATGAAATCGAAAAAGATGGGGAAACTATTTCAAATCCATTAGAAATGGCAAATGCTTTTAATGAATACTATGTGAACCAAAGCCGAAAGTTGGAAGATACAATACAACATAGGAAAAGTCATTAAGGTTCACAATCTATGTTTATGCCTATGCCCGTTCTCCCTACAGATATAATGAAAGCAATTGGAAAACTAAAAAACAAGAAGAATGTGGGTTATGATGGTATCCATACAAGAGTCCTGAAATTTGTTGCCGACTTAGTAACCGCTCCCCTAAGCCATATACTAAATTTATGTATTGATCAGGGTATCTATCCAGACAAACTGAAACCAGTTATAGTCAAACCCATTCATAAAAAGAAAAGCAAAGAAAATATGGCCAACTACAGACCTGTAGCATTAACACCAATAATATCAAAAAATTTGAATATATTATTTATGACTTTCTTCGTGATTATCTCAACAAATTTGACATTTTATGTAATGAACAAATAGGATTTAGAAAGAATAAAACTATTAATATGGCAATTTTCAATTTACTTAACAATATAATGAAGAATGTAGATGAAAAGAAAGCGGTATGCGCAATATATACTGACATGACGAAAGCTTTTGACTGTGTAGATCACTTAAAACTATTAAAAAAACTTGACGACTACGGAATTAGAGAGAATATACTGAAATTGATGGAATCATATCTAAGCGGTAGGGAACTAATAAATGATTGATATAAATGATCTCCCTAGAACAATAAATGATCACGACATGGTTTAATTCGCGGATGACTGTACGGCCATAATAAAATCCAAAGATAATAACCCCAAGACACATGAAACTAATGTAAATGATGCTCTAGCTAGAATGATAACTTGGCTAACACATAATAATTTAACAATAAATTTAGAAAAAACTAAAATTATGCAGTTTTACCAAAGACTAAGAGTTGGAAACTTAAATATTTAGCATCAAAGGTAGCATCTAGAGGAGGTATAAGTGACTAAGTTTGTAGGTATAATTCTAGACAATAAATTAACATGGAAACCTTAAACAGAAGAACTTTGTAGGAAACTTAGTAAATCCGCATATGCGCTCTTCACTTTGTCTAAGAAAGTTAAACTGGAATCCGTAGTAGTAGCTTACCATGGCATGGTTGCATCATTATTACGATTTGGTGTTATACGAGTATTCTGGGGGAATCATAGTGAGAGAGAAAGTATTTTCAAATGCCAAAAAAGGTGCATTAGAGCCACGTGTGGACTAAAACCAACAGAAAGTTGCAGACCAAAGTTCATCTCAAATCGCATATTAACTCTACCCTCTTTATATATCCTGGAAATATGCATCTTTGTAAAAATGAATATAAAAAAAAATATAAAGTTATCGGATGTCAGAGAAAGGCCTATGCGATCACAATACAGTAACTTATTGTTAACAGGTAGTTACAAAACAGCATTGTTGAGAAAGAGTGTAGTTGCCATGGGACCTAAAATCTATAACAAACTACCGGAAGACATAAGATCACTACCATTATCATTATTTAAAAAGAAATTGACATCACTATTGATTGAAAAATGTTATTACAATGTCAGTGATTTCCTGCAGGATAACTTGTGACAACTTAATTTTAATCATATTATAAATTGTTTTTTTATTAATTTCTGACATTTAATGGTATTTTTGATAAGTTTTATATTTGACATGTTTCATCACAATTATTATGACTATTGAAATATTTCTATGCCACTTGTTGGCAAAATATGCTGAACTCTATTTTAATTTGTAACATCTAATTTATATTGTACTTGCCATATTTACAGGAAATAAATGATATTCTATTCTGTTCCGTTCCGTTCCGTTCCGTTCCGTTCCGTTCCGTTCCGTTCCGCTCCGCTCCGTTCCGTTCCGTTCTGTTCTGTTCTATTCTATACCGTGAGACGAGAGAATACTCACGGAGGCCTGATCAAGGCCGAAAGAGAAAAACTACTCGTTTGCAAGATCGCTACATCGTCAACTATGCTTTTCGTAACCGCACCACAACTGCAAGAGATCTTCAAAATACTAAGGACGGCTACTGTCCGACCGACAGACGACAAGAAATAGGTTAATGGAAACCAATTTGAGATCACGCCGACCAGTTCAGGCTATGTGTCTAACTATTCAACATAGACAAGCTCGCCGACGGTTCGCGCAAAATCACACTAATTATCAACTTCGATATTGGAGGCCAGTTACTGACGACCCACGAGTCCGTCTAATACGTTGCGATAGTCGTCTCCGTGCTTACAGACGCCCAGGCGAGCGATACAGTGCAGTCCAGGAATATGACAAATTTGGATGTGGCTTTGTGATGGTTTGGGGCAGAGTTAGTTTGGACGAGCGCACAGATCTCGTCTCTCGTTCCCGAGCGGTTGTGTGCTCAAGCTTACATAGAAAACGTGCTCGAAGATCATGTTTTGCCCGGAGCAGATAATGCCAGACCTCGTGCTGCAGCCATCACGTCAAATTACTTATGGCGTCATGAAATCCGTGTAATGGAGGGACCATCCATGAACCGTGACCTAAATCCGATTGAACACATTTGAGATACAGCTCAAACAATGCAGCAGCTCACTGAAGCGTTGATTGAAGAATGGGAGCTAATGCTACAAGAAGATATTCGAAGGAGGTTGTCAAGCTGTGATTAGGGTTCATGGGGGCCCACATGTTACTAAAAGTCACTAAAGACGAATATTTAATCGATGTAAGAATATTTCTTTGACGCACCTTTTTCATCACCAATTAGTAGTAAAATTGTCCGTCCTCCAGGACTGGCTCTAATAGCAATTAGTTTTTCGCCAACAATGTACACACGCCAGCACGTCAAGCTACACATTAACGTATCTTGTTCCGTTGCACTGGAGGCGATTTTCGAACAAAAATGCGTATGTAGTCTGATGTGCCGTTGTCCGTACATTTTTATTTTATTTTTAATTTAAAAAAATACAAAATGAGTTTTTTTTAATAATTGTACATAGACTTACAAATAAATTGTAGTATAATAAAAAAAATAACAAAGAAAAAATTTACATAAAATTTATTTTAAACCTAATTGTAGTTTAAATAATGGAAAGGACGAAAATCTTGTTCTCCTTATTGTTTTCAGCAATATATTTCACAAAGGCAGTAAGTATATTAACTTCAAAACATGTTTAAATAAAAACATTAACACAGAGAGCCAGTAAAAAGCATGACTGGAGATATGTGTATAAGTAAAAATACTTCCCGCGTTAGCCACCAGGGGTCTTATGAGCTGATCATAGATTTAGTATATGGATATACTAAATCTATGGAGCTGATGACTATATCGTTACCTATAAGCTTATAAGATACTCTTTAGTGTGTAGCTTGAAGCTAATTTAAATTAAAAAATTATGGATATAAGACGTGTATACAAATTCATTATTATTACTATCAAATGGCAACACCGGAGTTAATTGTCATCGTGTCATCGTCATTGTCAAACTCGCTTGGCTTCGGCTTGCCTCTTTTCCAACTTGTCTTGCCATCACGTTTGCGGTATAGCATTTTGTCATTCGTGTGTTCATTTTATGTTTCCTGCCATTTGCGCTGAAGGTGTAACGTGTTGCACTATTTTCAAAACACTTCCCAGCTAAGAAATGGAATTAGTGAGTATCGACAAATTACATTGCACCTATTTTCAAAGTTGGGCTTGTGACCATTTTTGTTCCAGAAGGAACTAACCTCTTCGACCAATGTAAATTACTCTTACGTCGCTGTTGAGCGTGATGATAATGAGCCTTCATTGTCACGATTATCAATATGCGACTACATCAGCTGTCATCAGGACACCGTGCGCGAAATGGCGACAGCGTTTCTGGCATACTGTTACGCGTGTTATAAAAGAATCGTGATGCGAACGTTAGAGCTCAATGTAAACACAGCTGGTTCACGCTACAATGGTCATGATTTTATCAATTACACATAATTATATCCATGTAGCCGACACAGCGTCGCAGCTGCATTTTCTAACCCAACCTACCTGCTACTTTTACTAAGTATCAGGTAGGTTGTCATTCTTGCCAAAATTCCCTATTTGGCTAATAGGGCAATTAATACTTACCATACTGTAAAACCTTTAACAAGTATAACACCGATAATGACTTTGATTTATTTGCGTCTAGCACTGCATCTATAAAGAGAACTGTGGGTTTGAATTATTTTAAAAACTAGTAAATATTTTAGATATGGTGGGTGGGTATGCTCGAATTATAAGTAGGTATATAAATCTTATTATGTTGAATATATGTATGTATTAAATAGTATAGTTGGATATGTATATATTTACGTCGTTAATATTATTATTGGACTTAAACTAAATTAACTAAAGAGTAGTAACCAAGTACCAAGTAACTAAAGTGTATATGCGTATGCGTATGTAGGATTAGCAATTAGTGTTAACATATGTTTTGTATTTAGATTTTCATATGTGGAGGTTTTTAATAGGCTTATAAGTTTACATTTAGTTTTCAAATTAATATTAAAGAATTCTGTAAACCTTCCTAAGAATAAATAAATAAATACAAATGCAGGAGAGATACATCATGACATGAAATAACCACTACATGATTCAAATAATGAATGAAATGATAAATATTTTACTTTAGAAGTGACTACAGTGAAGCTGGTCTTATCCCAATATTTAACCTGTTTTGTCCAAAATCTTACTGCAACCAAGTAAATTTTATAGTCATAGTTTTGTATCAAATAAATATTGCGTTAATTGCAGTTACAGGGCGGCGACACGAGCATACTGCAGCTGCTGCAGCCGCCGGCGCCGCTGGTCGCACCACCGCCGCCGCTGCCCGCGCCGGGTGAGTATTCTCCCATGGGTCAGCCATGACCATGACAGAAGCAGGTGCCGAGCCCTCTAACGCCGATGGCGTCTGCTCGCTGTTGCAGGCGCTCGCATCGCCGGAGCTGCCGCCCGCCAGCCCGCACCGCGCCGCTGCCGCCCCGACCTCCTCCGAATCTCGATCAGTGATCGTGTTCTGCTTTCTGTTTCAGGCTAGATATAAGTTAGGTTTTCGGTTCACGTTTAGCGCACCCCGGCGCTGACGCACGCCGTCGGCGGAGTCGCAGCCGGCCTCAGCACAATGTACCTACCTTCCTATATGCGCCCCAAGCGCAGCATGAATGGGGCCGCCCGAGGCCCGTGGCGCACCCTCGTCTGCCGCAATCCGCCCTAAGACCTTTTAGTGAAAAAGAGAATATAGAGAGAGTTGCGAGTGAAAGAGCGAGAGAGGGCTCAAAGGGTGGACGCCGACGACGAGGCAAGCGGCGGCTAAGGGCGGCGGAGAGACTGAGCGAGTGCCCGACGACTGCCTGCTCCGCAAACTGCGCAGCCCCCCACTCACCAGCGCTCTGTTGCAGGTACCGCACCCGCACCACCCGCCGGCGACTTCATTACCGCGCCCATCTACGACTTGCAGCAAGTGGGCGACGTATACACAGGTGTGTACCGCGACGACACCACAAGTGACGCTGCACTCACGGCGGCACTCACGTTAATGGTGACGGATCGTGTTACAGGGCCGGGCGCCAAATGCTCAACGCTGCCGGCCATCCTGGGCGGCACAATGCCCCGACTGTCAACAGAACAAGCGGACGCCGTCACGCGCGCCAAGAAGTACGCCATGGAACAGAGCATCAAGATGGTTCTCATGAAGCAGACGTTGGCACACCAGCAACAGCAGATGGCTACTCAACGCACTCAGGTGCAGCGCCAGCAGGCGCTTGCGCTCATGTGCAGGTACTCCTCTAATACTGCTTAGTTTTTCACTGCGTATAAGAGCGTGATGCGGCTGTGATGAGCGCGATATGTGAGGTTCCCGCCACGAACCGTCTCCGGCTGTGCGCTGGTCGAGCCTGTGATTCACCAGCTGAAAAGATCTGAGCTGCAACACGATTCGCGCATGAAGTATGAAAGTTCGCTTGTTGTACAACATGAATGTTATCATTGCAGGGTGTATGTGGGCTCGATATCATTCGAGCTGAAAGAAGACACGATCAGGCAGGCATTTCTGCCATTTGGGCCCATCAAGTCCATTAACATGTCGTGGGACCCGGTGACGCAAAAGCATAAAGGCTTCGCGTTCGTCGAGTACGAGATCCCCGAGGCAGCACAACTTTCGCTCGAGCAGATGAATGGCGTCATGCTTGGCGGCAGGTAAGGGCCACACCTGGTTTGCCCAGACGACAGTACTGTCATATATTGATTAAATTTTGTTAAATATTGTTATATTGTGTTTGTCTTCACAGGAACATTAAAGTGGTGGGAAGGCCTTCAAATATGCCCCAAGCGCAAGCCGTTATCGACGAGATCCAAGAAGAAGCCAAACAGTATAATCGCATCTACGTCGCTTCCATCCACCCTGAGCTCACCGAAGACGACATTAAGAAGTGAGTCTAATAATTTATCATGGCTTTTGACCTGTAAACATAGTTTACTTCTGAAATAAACAAGGGCCCCAAATTCCAAATGATGGAATCCAATTTGACAAACAGTCAACATTGTCTTGGTGTTGTTTGTTTCAAGGTGATGAACTAAGTTTACAGGGTTTTAAATCTTGACCCAGAATCAAAACACATCATGTTCCACAAAAAAGTGTAATAGCACTGATTGTGTTCCTACTGTATATAAATGACATAGACATAACAAATCAACAATCTATGTTGACAACATATCAATAATAATATAAAGAAAACAATAGTTAGGAACCATGAGCTAGACATATATAATGCAATTGACAAAATAATGCAATGACTGCAATCAAATATTCTGAATATTAACTTAAACTAATTATATCAAATTATTAAATCAAAACATAGTAGGAAGCGTCAACAAGAAAAAATTTTTGGTCTACCATATCAAGACTAAACTGGAAAATTCGAATATATCTGCCAGCACCCATAAGTTTGTGATGCCTTAAAAAAGAAAATATAAAGAAATATGCCACAAACTGCATGTAGGGCTTATAGTCCATACTACGTTACGATCTTATGGTCGTAGTATCTGTATCGTTCCGTACTTCATGATACAAAGCTTTTGAGTGCTATTTAATATGTGAGTAACATGAATATATAGCCATAGTTTTATGTTGTATTTTAATTATAACGTTTGTTGTGTCCGTTCCTTTTTGTTTATTAAATTTTCATACATGTGATGTGGTTGCACAGCGTGTTCGAGGCGTTTGGGCCGATCACTTACTGCAAGTTGGCGTACGGTTCGTCTGCGCACAAGCACAAAGGCTACGGCTTCATTGAGTACGCCACTCTGCCCGCCGCACTGGAAGCCATCGCATCCATGAATCTGTTCGACCTGGGCGGGCAGTATCTACGCGTGGGCCGCGCCATTACGCCTCCCAACGCACTAGCCGGCCCGCCGGCCCCGCAGGCCATGCCCACAGCCGCCGCAGTGGCTGCCGCTGCCGCCACCGCCAAGATACAGGTACGACCACCTCCAACCGTGTCAGGTTCTCCCATACGAACGCAGCATTGTTAACATGGTATATGTGAACACAGGCCATGGACGCGGTGGCACAAAACGCGGTGACGCTGGGCTTGACCAAGCTGAATGCGCTAGGCGTGCCGCCGGCTGCGGCACTGCCTACACTGGCGGCCGCGCTGCCTTCGGCTATCCCCGCGGCGTTGCCTGTGACACTTCCAGTGACGTTGCCCGCGGCTCTACCTGCGCTTCCCGCAGTGTTACCCGGCGTGGCCACTATTCCGGTGGCGCTGCCCACCGCCCTAGGCGCCAACATCCCTCCGCCGGGCGTGGTCATCCCTCCGCCGCCAATGACCGCGCGGCTGCACCACCACAAAGTGAGTAACTTTTCAGGCCACTGAAAACCTTCACAATAAAATTTCTATAGTTTCCCAATTAGAACGAGCCGAATCTGTTGCAGAACGAGGCGCCTCCGCCGCCGCCCGCGCCCCTGCCGCCTCTGCCCCCGGGCGGGGCCAGCGCGGGCGAGGGTCAGCAGGCGGCGCTGCAACGCAAGCTGCTGGAGTCGTCGCCCGACACACTGCAGCAGCAGGAGTCCATATCCATCTCGGGCCAGTCGGCGCGGCACCTGGTGATGCAGCGCCTCATGCGGCGGCGCGAGTCGCGCACGCTGCTGCTGGCCAACATGGTCTCGGCCGACGAAGTGGACGACGCTCTGCACCACGAGATCCAGGAGGAGTGCAGCAAGTGGGGCGTCGTCGAGCGGCTCGTCATATACAACGAACGTCAGACCGAAGACGATGACCCGGCGCACGCGCAAGTCAAGATCTTTGTGCAATTCGCGGAGCCCGCCGGTATGGATTTAAACATTGCTTTGGTTCAATTTACATTGTCGCAGAACGGAGTGGAAACAAATTTTGTAACGAAATCGTACATTAGCATAAATAACATTATGTTAATTGCATAACGTACAAACTAGATACGGTAGCTGCGGGAATTATCGAGACTGCGATAATCCTCCAGAAGACGCGCGATCGCTTTTCGACTCGTACTTAGTTTTGTGTATTACAAAGAAAAAAATACAATGGAAGCCTTAAGCCTCGATAATTATTGGAACCGCTGTCGCCAAAACTCACACGTACATAATTGACATTAATAATGATTGATCGTAATTTCAAATTTAAAAACAAATAACAAATTCTGGACTGTTAATATAATTTAAACTTTACCTAGCTGGCATATCGTTGAAAGTTCAACACCGTTTTATATTTTTTATTTTATTTTGAAATTTCATTTAATGTGCTGCCATGTAACGGTTAATAGCTGAACGACGACGAATTCGAGATGTTTATTTAGTTCTCCTAAAAGAAGCGACCATATTGCAGTGGTATAAGACCACCATAATATTACAATTGCGACTATCGTTTTTGCACTACAATTTTCGAGGTTTACACGACCGTAATATACAAAGCGAAAATGGCGGACTGGCGGAAATCCGCGGACTATTGGCACACGTGGTACGCAAGCTAAGCGCTTCTACTCTATTTATTATTCTGTGTCTCACATAGATGGTTTTGAAACTTTATAATTCGCGAGGCAAAACGAATGTTTAACTTCCGGATCGGTTTACAGAGGCGCGTGCAGCGGCAGGCGCTCTCAACGGACGCTACTTCGGCGGCCGCACAGTGCGCGCGCAGCTCTACGACCAAGATCTCTTCGACCACGAGGACCTCTCCGGCTAGCGCCGCTCTCAGCCACGCCTTCACAGCGCCCACACTCGTTCGTCGCTCATATAGCGCATGTTGCCTGATATGATCCGCGGGAGTACACTCAAGCTGAGACGAATCAAATACCTGCGGTACTAGGCTGCGCTGACTTTATCCATTGTGATACATAAAATAATATCTTAAATCGATAGCGGCGCATAAGCTCGTATGTATTGTAACATATATTTTTATTTACCACGGTGAGCCGCTGGTCTTAGCGCGCCGATGATGACTATTGTGACGAATGTTTACGACGAAATTAATCATTAGGGATGTAACTAAATAAGGACATTTGTAATTTAAGTTAGCTTAATACTTAATTTAATTTGAATGAAGCTGAAGATGAAATGAAGTAAATTGTTATGCGACTAATTTTCGTTTCATTACCAGTATACATTAGCATAGTAGCAATAAAAGCCTGTATTGCGTTTATTTATATTTGTAGATAAAATCTGTTTATTTAGTATTCAAACAGAAGTTTCGAAATGTCAACTACAGTGAAAGCAATATATTTATCTGTGAGTTGTGTTATCTTTTCTTTCGCACCAATGTTCGAAAGCGTTCTCTTACAAAAATACGTCGAATACCAGTGATATTCAAGCATAGAGGCCCTTTCAGACTAAGCTATATTCGCTAGCGAATAATACCGTGCAGTGCCTGACGGGAGTCAGGTATTTGATGAAGTTCCGCGGCTAGCGCGAAACAGGAAGACCGTATCTACAGTTATTTTTTCGCGGTATCTTTCGCTTGATTTGCAAAACAGGTTTCGCATTGCATCATCCCTCCGCAAGTCAATGACGATTACTTCACTTAATAATAAATGATATTAATAATGTATTTCGCTAGCCATAACAATAGCGATATCCGCTTTGGTGTGAACACTAGAAATACCGCATATCCACTGGGATTTAGGATCGTATTCCAAAACTATTCAATGCTCAAGTCAGGATCTGAGTATGATTTAAAGCACTAGAAATCATACTCAATGCCTTGCCATTAGTGTCGTATTTCCAGTGCTTGAAATCATACTCAGATCCTGACTTGTCGTTCTAGAATACGACCCTTAGGATCGTATTCTAGAACTCTACTCAATGCTCAAGTCGGGATTGCACTGGAAATACGACTCTAATGGCAGGGACTTGAGTATGATATCGAGTGCTTTAAACCATACTCAAACCCTGACTCGAGCATTGAGTAGAGTTCTAGAATACAACCCTAAGATACCCACACTGGTAGCGAATAACGCGTACATCATTCTATAATATCATTGTCACGTATATGTAAATAATACAAGTACTGCAAACTCTAGCGTGAGAACAGACAGGCCGGATTTTTTATTAATTTATTTTAGGAAGGTTTACAGCTGTAAGTTAAAGATGGTGTATCTAAACAATATAAAAAAAGTCTATTACAAACAGTGTTGGGCGTTAATCAATTAAATTTCAATCAGATTAAAAAATCAATTCAATTGAAATCAATTGCGACACGTCGCAAAGGGATACGATTCAAAAATCATGTCTCGTGTCTTCTCGAGAATGCCACATAAATCTAGGCACGATCGTAATAAGTTCAAAAACGTTGCAAGCGCCATATTCTGGACGAATTAAAAGTACACGTCGTCGACACGTTTTGTCAACATCGTGATGGTCGAGTTGTGAGTGAAATAATATCAATACATTTAAATACAAACACACAAGTTGATTAAAAACTTCATTATATTTCTCCAAGGCTATTCATAAAAACTAAAGATCGAAATAAATGCGTTCACAACAGTATATTTTACATAATTCAAATTATATTACAATATTTTAAACATCAAAGCTAAATAATTTATATATAATATAACACCTATAACTAATTTACAACTAAAATCTTCATGGTATGGGAAACAAATAAAATGCGACAATTAGTATAGCCGCGAGTACATATATATAAATAAATATTAGGATCAAACTACAAGTTCCTGTTTGACTCTGTAACATCGCGGAAGTGCTAGTTTACTTTTAAAATAAATTTTCATGTCATCAGCAGTGGTAACTGGTTCTTTAAACTTTACGCAATATGGGATGAGTTCAACTCTTACCTGTCAGCTTTTATATATCAGACAACATCAGCACCAGACGTGTCCACATTGAAAATAAATGTATAAAAACCGCTTATCGAACGCGGAATTCATGAATTAAGTTTAATTTTTTAATATTGATTAATAATGTAAAAAAATGAAACAATAATATTTTTAAATTGCTTTTTACAAACAGCACAATTATTCGAGATTAGTATTATAAAAGCTCCTTTTACAAATTTTATAAAATGTTCGAAGGTAACTTTTTTTCTGAAACCTTACAGGCTTTACAATTATTTTAGTAAATAATAGTCTGCACCACAAGCACACCGCATTGGAGAGATATCAAACAAAACACGTATTTTTGCTAGGTGCGTACTGGTCAATTTTCACTCCATTATATTTAGTATCATTAATTACAAAATATATAATTAATAAGTGGTATAACTACCAAAAGTATAATTTCATTGTGATAGTAAAACCTTCAATATAACAAACATTAGTATAATGATTAGATAATATAATAAATTAATGGTATAAATTTTACCAATAGGTGTAATGTACTAAATTCTATAACACGTTATTTCGTAATTTAGAATTGCGAGTTGACGCACCAGACCGCGTGTATTATAAAATATAACCCCAGGGGTTATATTTTATAATACATTATTTCAATGAATGTTGTAATTGAAATTATTATATACGTTATAATTTGTTATATTATCGGATAATACTATTTATCATTATCCATACAAATATTTGGGTAAATTTTCATGTTAGTTGTTACTACCTGAGTTCGGTGGCATTTTCACAATTTATATATTCTAGAATGACGGGAAGAACAGTTCGTGCGCCTGGTGGTAAGCGACACACCTATCCATAACAGTTGCAGTGCCACTCAGAACTTTAATTCGCAAAGGTTTTAGAGGCTCTGCCAGTGCGCCTGTCGCCCTGAGACATAAATTGATCAGTCCCATATGCCTGTAATTTCACCAGCACCCTTATCCTTTCACACCGAAACGCAGTATAACTCACATTACTGCTTGGCGGCAGAAATAGGTAAGGTGGCAGTATTTCCCTGGACGAACTCTTTCACAAGGAGCTGTACTGCAAAGTATGATTTAATATTAAAGTGTAGTATCCTGAAATATTATTTAATATTTCACGATAATCCGAATACTTAAGTAATAAAAATTGGCACCGAAATTAGGTATGGAAAACTAACCTAAAAATTACCAATTTAATATAGGTATATATTCTTATATCCCTTGAGCGTTACCCAAGAATAATATGCCATTTGTTGTTATATCGAATGTACTGCACCCAATTTTACCACAGTCGCAAAGTACATTTGGCTTCGCAATTGTCGGGTAAAAACATATATTATGAAAAAAATGTAAAAACTGTTTTGCGTTATTTTACCTTTATACCGATATTACTTTTTAAACTATAACCATTCTATATTTTGTGCTCTACATAATTGTGTACGTAGTAATGAGAATTTAATATTAAAAACAGTCACTTTAATTATACGGCCCAGTCATCTGTGACGTCTATACGGCCCGTAATCATGAATAGATTAGACTACCGGTTGATTGAGCGCGCTCTCAATTAGATAAACCCGTCCATTATTCCAGCGTGACAATGGTCGATTTTTTGTAATTTGTCTAGTTAGGTATAAAGTTGTCATTTAAGGCCAGCGCAAACCGGCGGACGGGAAAGCGAGGACATTAAATTCAGCAATGTATATTTTATGCTATTCCAATATCAATATGGTATAAATTGCATGCTCTTGAGGCAGACCTCGGAGCATCGCGGCGGATTTCTCTAATCGTCTCAGAGCATTGAAATTTATGTCTTATTTCAATTGTAATAATATAAAATAAAGCTATCAGCGCAAAAGTGGTGCAACCCACATTTATTTAAATTTTCTACAATATTAGATTGAATGATACTTAAAGTACATAATTATTTTACATTTTAAACTATATTCATGTATAAATAAATTGTAAACCCCCCCCCCCTTAATTGTTTCTCCTAAACTAGATTTAGTCAGTCCGCCGCTCCACGCGTACAGTTCTGACTTTTTGCGACTAGAACCGACTAAATCACGACTTTTTTTGGCAATCAGATTTAACCTAGGTGCCGTGGTTATTGAGAAGTATAATGGTGCTGCTGGAATAAGCTTATTCCAGAGTGGACAGTACTTGGTGTAACGGGCTGATGTTCGCAACTCGACGTAACGTGGACAGTGAAACACCTTTATAACATTTGAACAGCGGACCGATTAAATGGCAACTTTTTACCTGATTAGTGAAATTTCAAAAACTGGACTACGTGATGACCGTGTGAAACCCGTTAAGATGCGCGCGCTACCCTTTGCTATATTCATTCGCGGTTGTTCAGGTGTATGAATCGTATATCAGAGGTGAATACACTAACTCAGTTACATCAGGTTTCTTAAATGTTTATAAAGTCAATACATTTCGGCCTACTTAGGTAAGAAGACCCACTATTATGGTAAATAAGGCCTAAGCTGTATGGCCAATAAAGCCCAGTATACACGTGGTCTTTAATCACTAAGTTTGTTTATAATCTGACTAAATTCTAACCAACAGTATGATTTTGTGCGAAAAATTTAATAAATGCCTAACTACATGTTTTATATACACGCCATATTGTAAACAGCTTATGGCACTGAATTAATTGTTGTACTATAGATTAATCGTTGTTTTTCTTTGACATTGGAAGATCCTAATCAATAGCACCTGTGTAAAACGCTCAAGTAAACAAGGCAGTTGAGACCCTAAAAGAGTGGCGTGAGTCACATGAGCTGCAATCCATTAGTTTCGAAATTGCTATTTCGTCGCAATGCTGCTCGTGTGACTACCCTTAGTTTTCGTTAAGGAGTCACCACATTAACTGACGCGAAATCGCAATAGACTGGTCAGAAAAAGCTATAGTCACCACACAATAAGAGCGGTTTGTGAAACGCGCAATTGCATCGCTACACTTATGATTTATAGGCGATTGCACCGATACAAACACTGCATCAATTCAGTCGCTTATGTTGAATCATTATGTGCGGAAAAATTACCAAAGGTAGCTAATAAAGAGCAAAATATTCAAATTAACAATTTATCTTTCAATGTATAAGGATAAGTTAGCAAGCTACCTTTTAATTGACCAATTTACTAGCAAGCCCAGATGTGTTGAGTACCTAACAAATTACGTTACAGTCAGCATTAAGTTTATTTGTGAATACATCGAACCAAGAGTTATCTGGTATACACAATTGCAATTCGATGCCTTACTTTCTCAAAGTCGTATCTTGAGTCACGAATTCAGGAGATGGCAAAACTTTCTATTTATTTTAAATTTCTTTTCAAGGTTGTTAATTTCGATGAATTACTTTAAAAATAAGTAAAAGCCAGTGTGTGAATATGAAAGAAATGTGATGTGAAATCAGCCTGCAAAATTTGTTAATACGATCCCTTTTTTGCATTTCAGTAACTTTGTGCTTTAAGATACGAGTTTGAGAAAGTAAGGCGACGAAGTGTCTTAACGAATTTGAATATAAAATTTAATTTCATAGAATTGTGATTTTAGGAGATATATTTGGTTCAGATCATTTTGATGCTGACTTTAGTTTTTAATTCGGAATAACCGACACTAAATATATATAAAAAACCTTTGTTTATCGTAGAAAGTTGTGGGAGACCACTTTCGTAAGTAGTATTTAATATATTTGGAGACAATGGCAAATGTCACATTTATACTGTGCTAAAAATTTTAATTACATGTTTCATTTCATGTCGTTCATATAATATTTCCTTATTTTTTACCTTACTGTAATAATTCAAGTTGCTTTGCAAATAAGTCCTCGAGGTATAAAATTGTTAACGCTATGATTCAGTACTCCATGTTTCGTGCAACGTTTTTACATACTCGTACGCTCTTTTAGTTATATTGAGAGCTGGTTCAATTTCTGATAATCCATTTTCACCTATTAAACTTAACCCTGCTAGCCCTAAGTACGTATGCATAGGATCTGTGCATGTATCTGGCCACTTTGAGAAACCTCCAACCACACAATCCTGAGTTTCAAAGACATACTTTCGATTATTGGCATAGTTTGACATGTGCAAAGAATCTAAGATCTTTAAAGAGGCCCCTACCCAGAAACTATAACAGGTATCAACAGGTTTATTAGGCCTGCCTTGGAAACCATCCACTTGTCTGAACAGCAGCCATCTCTTGAGACCTTCTACCTGTTCTATGGAGAGTTTGTCGAGTTGATTGGTAAGGCTGAGCGTAGCTAAAGCACAGAATGTTGTACCTCCATGAGATTCTAATTCTGGACACTGAGCGATTCCATAGTCGTAGCTCTGTAACAATACAATGGAAGCACATTGAAAAATATAATATAGCCTATGTAAATATACTTTGAGGTATTTATTTCTCAAAAGTATAAAATTCTCTTGTAAGAAATGCATCATACAATTTCCACAGAGAGTATGTGTTGGCAAAATATTCAAATAAAAAGGTCTACTAAGTCAATGGGTCTACAAAAATAATTTTGTATTTTAATGTAATAAGAAAAAAACAAGGCCCTTAATAAGTATTGCATATCAATATCCATGGTGACACTATAATGGCAATTAAGTGTTGCCAACTTAGCGACTTTGTCTCTAAAGTAAGCAACAAATTTGACATCAAAAGCGACATTATTATATTATTTAGCTACAAAAATTAGCAACTTTTTTGCCGCGTATTTAATTAGGTTTAATCTTTTAACATTGAATATGATTTTGTCTCAGCATTTCTTTTGCCTGTGCTATAACCATTTATGGCCAATTAAATGAACCTTAAAATGGGTATATATCCTAAAAGAGATGGATTTTCTTATGGCACGGAAATACAATCTATACGCCAAGTGACGACTTTTAAACCTTTTGTTAAGCGACATTTGCTTTTGTCTAGTTGGCAACACTGGCAATTACATATAGAAATAAAACATCAATATTAACGCGACTTAAATTTGTATTCAATAATATTTTTTCATTTCATTTAAAATTGCTTGCCCGTTATTTGTATGCTTCAGCACGGAGTCAGATTACTTTGGGTTAGTTTACGAGTCCAGTACCCTCATCCTCATATACCACGTAAAATATTTGCATGGCACATTGCACAGCCCTTCTAGTCCTCACAGAAAAACGTAACATTTTCTATACAAATATTATACGCCAGTCGCTGGTGACAACTGTCACTGAGAGCTAATGGTACAGATGCATGTCTTTAAGACTCACGTCGGCTGTATAAGCGCGGTGCTATCAATAACACAATGGCTAGAATACTTACAATAGATTTAATAATATAATCATTTGCACGTTCGATGTTGAAGCCTGACCAATCATTCAAGATGTAGCTGATAGCAGCAGCACAGTAAACGAATCGCATGTCCGACTCACAACCCGACAGTGTCGCCGCGAAGTTGCCGTCCTCTGTTTGCAGGGCTTTTACTCCTGTAACATGTATAGCGCAAGTTCCACTGTTATTCTTTCTGTTTATAAAAGAATAATAATAAAAAGCATAAGTATACAATGTGTTTTTGTTAAATGGGACAGCATGGAAAAATCTGAAACCAGCGAAACTGCCTTAGGCCTACCATTAACTCATTAGAAATGAAACATTTTTTCGGATATAAATCGTATACACATGTATATTTGTTATTCAAACGGAACAGGGTCAACCGTGACCTTGGGATTTATTTGAAAAAAACAAATACACGCGATCTAGTTAGTTTCGTTCCTAATATGTAACAATGGGAAAACTTAAGAACTCGATACATGTGTCTCTTGTATTGAATATAAGCAACCGATAACTAGAAATGAATATTCTATTTTCATACAAGTAGCTCATCGACACATTGCAACAGTCGAACACTTGCCGGTTGCGGCAATAGAATATTCTCTTCTAGTTGCCGATTGCTTGGATCCAACACAAGACACACGTTTGCGCGGCGCCTAACTCATTTTTTATGGAAATAATTTTGGAATAGGTAATTAAAATTTAAATGTAAGCTTTCTATGAAAACAAAATGTTAACAAAATATCCTATGACGTAAATCGAGTCATTTTCATGTTAGTATTATTAGAAAAAATATGGATATTGTGCAAAATTTAATAAGAAATTCGTCATACAAAAAATCACCTTCAACCAATGCCTTCCTATTACACCTAGAAAGATCATCTCCCAAAGACAATAGCACACAAAGTCCTGTATACGTCATAGCCAGATGACCGCAACGGTAATGATTGTTATCAGCGTTCAAATCTATGTTTACTGTTGAAGATCCTTGGAATCCGCACATTGACATGTCTCCAGCTGAAAAGGGAAATTTTTCATAAAAATAATTCTGAAATTAAATCTAATTGCAAGGTACATCTTTTATGCCATCTAATGAGCAAATAAAATAAAAACAAACATAATCTGGAAGTCACAGTATAACACAAGATAATACAAATCACAAAAAGCCGTAGTAGAAACGTGTGCAAATACACGTAACTCAATAAAACACTAGTTTTACGACTTTACATAGCTTTTGATTATCTTACTACAAGTATTATGTTAGCATGATAATTATAACAATGTCTCTTTGTGGAGTAATAAAATGGCTTTACAAATAGAAGCTACTGTGTGATGAGTTTTTGTGCATGTTTGATAAGAATGACCTAGTTATATGAACAAATGAAATTGAGATTTAACATCAGGTTCTTGAATGGAATCTCGAGTTACTTGAAAGGAACTTTCCAAGTAACTCGCGAGTTTACTCGTCAGTTAATTGAAAATGAAGCCTTATAAGTTACATTGAGACCCTGTAATGTCAGTGTTAGCATTAACTTTTAAAATCCAATAATCTTCCAAAAATATCACTTTTATATCATGATATTTTGAACGAGAATATAATTACTCAGCTTCCCAAACGCTGCCCGGCGGAGTGGAATTTGACATTTGATCTCTTTCTCGAAGTTGGACCTAGCTAACTGGATATTTTGTCTCAGATATATAAATAATCATCAATAACTTGGATTATAAAAGTTTCCCATATACATGGGAGTTGACGGTACATGGATATTCGACATAATTTGTCTTATCCCTGTTCACTTTGAGACTGATTCATTCTACTTTATAACTATCATTCTACAACTATATTTAGAAAAAAAATTCAGCAAAAACTATTATTATATTATGTTTTACAATAGTTAGATCTCAAACAACAAACTAATGAAATCAAACTGAAACAAAAGAGTAACGGGCGTATCAAGTGCTAGGCTTAGGCTTATAAAATAATAACTAGACTAAAATATTTGAAAAAATTATTGTAAATCAGATGTGTGCACATTTTTATAGTAATAACTTAATGTCTCATAAACAATTTGGTTTCACTCGGGGTCGCTCTACAACCGACGCTGGTGTCGAGTTGATTAATCATATATTTGATGCATGGGAAGTCTCACATGATGCTATTGGTGTATTCTGTGACCTTTCCAAAGCTTTTGATTGTGTGCACCATGATACACTGGTCAGGAAACTTCGCCATTATGGTGTGGCGGGACGTGATCTCGACCTTCTTAAATCGTATTTGCGTGGTAGGGTACAGAGGGTCGATGTTAACGGTACGAGATCGTCAGGATCTGCAATTAGCATGGGTGTCCCTCAAGGTTCAATTCTAGGCCCATTTTTGTTTTTAGTTTATATTAATGACTTACCTAGCCTTATGGAGGGTGTAAAACATGAGATAGTATTGTTTGCTGATGATACTTCCTTATTATTTAAAGTTAAAAGGCACCAATGTTCCTACGACGATGTGAACAATGCTATATCTAAAGTAGTTGATTGGTTTGCTGTTAATAACCTACTTCTTAATGAGAAAAAAACAAATTGTGTGAAATTTACATTACCCAATGTTAGAGAGACGGTTACAAACATTGTAGTTAGAAACGAAAAATTGAATCTTGTGGATACAGTTGTATTTCTAGGTATAACGTTAGATGCTAAATTGCAATGGGGTCCCCATATAAGTAAGTTATCAAAACGGCTCGGCTCTGCAGTGTACGCGATTAAAAAAATAAGGAAACTTTCAGACGTCGAAACCGCTAGATTGGTTTACTTCAGCTACTTTCACAGTCTAATGACATACGGCATCAACAGAATCTTTGTCCTGCAGAAACGTGCAGTTAGGGCAATTTACAATCTGGGCCCCAAAGTATCTTTGAGAGATAAGTTTAAGGAAATTAACATTCTTACACTAGCCTCACAGTACATTTATGAGAATGTAATTTATGTTAAAAGGAATAGTAATTTATTTATGAAAAATAGTGACAGACATAACATTAATACGAGGAATAGAAATAAACTAGCTTTTCTTGATAGTCGTCTTCACAAAGTCAAAAAATCATTTAAGGGGCAATGTATACGCTTCTATAACAAGATTCCGTTTGATATACAAAATTTGCCTTACACGAGGTTTAAAACTATAGTGAAACAAAAACTTTATACTAAAGGTTATTATACAACTTCTGCGTACTTGGATGACAAAAATCCGTAGTAGTAACCCGTTTAGCTCATGGAGGTAGTCTCGATCTCTGATGTTTCAAATAATAAAAAATATTGTAAATGTTATTTACAAAGAGCAACCCCTAGAGTTTCTTGCTCATTCTTCTCAGGGGAATCTGCCTTACGAATGAGCGGTAGAGTTTAATATTGTGACGATTTCAAGTATAATAATGCTTACCTATGAAATAAAGATTATTTTGAATTTGAATTTGAATTTGAATAGACATTTTAATATAGACAAAGAATGATGTAACTGTTTTTTTTCCTCCTTCATCACATGAAGTTTGCATTTAGTACAACAAACAAACAGCACTGACATAAAAAAATTTGGTAAATTGTCAATTTTTTCATTGTTGACATTTTTCTGTAGTGTATATATGTTTGCATTATTGAATAAATCTATCATTTTAACAAAAACCAAGTGACCAAAACAACTCAAATCGTCAATGTGAAAGTGAAAAATCAATCAATACAAAATGCATACAAAAGTGCATACAAAAATTGTTTACAAACTACATCATCATTCATTTCAATGTGTGTTGTAAATACATAACACCTATTAATTATTTAATGGCACTTTTATGTGACTTTTATCTGCTACAAGTAGTATTATTTAAGTAGTAGATGCATCTTGGCCAAACAAGTCATGGAAAGAACAATGCCCATTCCAGAATCAGCTAAAAAAAGATAATGACCAGATTATACTGGATTTATATTTTTTTATCTAGGGAAAGTTGACTAAGGCAACAGTTTCTTTTTGATGTTACGTTAATAATGACCAGTACTTTGTAGTACAGAGTTACATTATTATTATAAGTTGGGTACACATTAAAAGTAACACTTAGTCGAATGAGGTGCATGTTCGAGACTGCTTGCGCATTCTGCAGAAGATTTTGGCTCATTTCTAGTTTGTATGTTACACAATTGACCATAAAGTTCAATATGCTATGTACAATATCATTACCAAATTTCACATCCATTCCAACACAATATAAATTGAGTCAAACTAAACTTAAAAATTAAAATCTACAGTAGACATTCTTATATTTTTTTATATTCAACAGTAACACAAGAGAATGCATATTTTACCCAGTCAATGGCTTTAAAAAGGAAAAATAAATACTCACTTGCTTTATCAGGCACCACTTGAAGCCTGTAGATCCATTCTACTATTCTAGACCTTAGCTCCAACGAAATTGAGGATATGGCCCCGAGAACGTCGAGTCCCGCAACAGCGAAGTAAGCAATGGTCACCCTACAAAAAGTGATAGGTTGAAATTAGGACGTTAGAGATTCATAGCATAAAAAATAAACAATTTAAATGGCTGCAAAATAATACGTGAAAGAATTCAATGTAATCGTGTGTTCATTGTTTTCACAGCGCGATAAAAACTGATTAATAAGCAAATCCCGCGAAAAATAACAGCTCGATATGCTCACCTTGTAGTGTCGTGTGACGACAAAGACGATGGCAAAACATTCAAAAATCTCATAAAGTACTTCACGTGCTGCCTGTGAGCCAAATCTTTATTCTCTTCGCAATTCATTTTGAGAATTTACAACCGATTCGTAGAAAAGGAAATTAAATCCTGAACACAGGTAAAACCACAGCAATTTGTTATGAATTCTAACTAATAACTACTAATTTGTGTGTTTTCAGTAGAGGCAACACATGCTTTTTAAAATTTTATTCATTTTATCCTCACAAAAATTTTGTACAATTTTTAATAACCCGTTCCTATAGCAATAAGATGATGATTGATAATTCTGACTGCCTGCATAGGTATATGAAGCACATTGAAATCAAAGAGAATTTAAGCACTATGAAATGTCATAATATTGAACGTCAAAATTGGATCGGTAGAGTTTTAGTACGGTAGAGTTGCCCTTTGAAATCGGATTTGTGACTTTTTATCACGGATTTATATATTTCATCAACTGGATCGCGCACTTCGACATACATTTAAACAAATTAACACATTATTGATATGATTATTGTATATGAATATTGATTATGTTAAGGTTTATTTTAAGTAAAAGTAAAAAACCGAGTCACGTGAGATAGCTCGAAATAGTGGTCCCTCCTTGTCTAACAAGTTGCCACCGCTAAATAAAATCATCACTAATATCTAGTCTATTAACTATTTAAATTTTGGTTAAATAAAATTAGCTTTTAATGTAATAACACAAATAAATATCAACAATGAAACCTTCTTTAAGAAGTAGCATATCTATTAAGTGTATTGGCAAACCTTTTTGCTGACACACCTTCTATGTATGTCAGTGATTATTTCGAATTTTGATTTAAGTTTTTAGAAGTGTTCCTTGTCACGACGACTTAAGAATCAATGCATTGTTTTTCTTCATCACGGCAACTTGAGTTGCAGTCAAATAGGTCTAACCCAGACGGTTGACATCATAGATTTAGGGTACCTATATACTAAATCTATGGTTGACATAGAAAAAACTTTGAAAATGAATCACCTGTGGCCGTACAAGTGAGCGACCTTATCGACAACCATAGATATAGAAAAAAAACGGGAGATTTGGCACGGGGGCGTGGTTCGTGTCGCCTTGATATGATCAAAATCTTAGAGGATGGAAAAA
Source organism: Hyposmocoma kahamanoa (assembly GCF_003589595.1). NCBI lineage: Eukaryota > Metazoa > Arthropoda > Insecta > Lepidoptera > Cosmopterigidae > Hyposmocoma > Hyposmocoma kahamanoa. Next base: position 8,318,307 of record NW_020654289.1, read on the forward strand.
AATAAAAGAAAGGAGCTGCCCTAAGTACAGAATCAACGTGCATATTACCAAAATTTGAAAGTTACAAATGGCGGATTTCTTTAGTGTTGTACCATAATCTATCGATAAGTCATTATCGACATGCAAATGTATGGCTTGAATTTTTGTTTCTTTAGTTTACTGTAACCAAAGTATGCCTAAACAAACACAAGTCTGATAATTTAATCTCGAGTGGTATATTGTTATAAATGTCAACACACATTTTTAAACTTCAAAAAAAATTTATTTTCAACATTACAACTGGTAACTTATTTAGTAAAAGTCACCAAACTGCTGTGCAGTTTGTTGGCGACATGCGCATTCTTGCTTAATTAAACCTACTTTACTTGTATTACGTAGCATTACGTAGTATTAATTGTACTTACAAAATAAAATATAAAAATTACTTTAAGAGGTACGCCTTTAACCTACATTTTAGTACATATTTACATAACGTCTTTTAACTAACCGTCAATTACAAGTCTATTCAGGTTTCTGCGGATTCTAGTATTCCCGTTAATTCCCGGGCTTTCTTAAGCAAATGAATCTATCAAGAAATTTTAACACAGAAATAATGGAAGTAGTTGTAAAAATCAATTATCGGAAGTAAACAATTATCATGTACTAGCTTTTCCCCACGACTTCGTCCGCGTACAATTTTTATACAAATGAAAAGTATTCAAGTATGAACCAAATCGCAACACGTGTTAAAAAGTTACCATACAAACTTTATTACCCCATTTCAACAAGTTTGAAAAAGATCAATACAAACAATCATTGCACAAGAGTTTTGTGTAGCTGCCCACACGTTGGTCGCTGTCAGTTTTTATTGTGCGTTGAAACGGGAAGGATGACGTAGAAGTTATTGTAGCTGCTGCTATTTATTAATGGGCGCCTATAATTATCATGTCAGTGAATCCCCGCAATAAAGTTGCAAAAAAGAAATGACAAAAACGAACGTGGTGGATGCTGATTATTCCAGAAACAGAACAACATGACATTTTGTTGATATATAATATATACTTCTTTATTTTGTGTTTTGATTTTTTTTGAATAGAGTTATAAAACCAGTATGCATTTCATATGCGGACGGACTAACGTGTGAACGCTATTGGTCGAGCGCCTTTGGTTTGTGATAAGCCGAATGAACTCCAAACACGTTGGCGCTCGCCTTCACTCGGTCAGCTAGGCGAGTGACACCGAACAAGGCAAGGCAAGGCAAATAGGCTGTCTATACGTTGGTATGTTGTCATTGTATTGCAGGCTTTAAAAAAATAGTCATTTTTAATAGTTAGAGTTGTCATTGGGAAAAATCAGAAACGAGTGGATAATTTTGTTTTCAGGAACTGAGAATAGCTAGCAAATGAGTCTTGTTTAATCTAAATTGAACATAAAATTATTTACCAATAAACCTAATGATGGAATAGCATTGTCATGTAATCTAGTTACATTTAAAGTTCTGTTACAATTTGACTCTTCAAAATGAAGCGAACAAATGAAGATGGTCTTTGATCCAACGTTTATATTCGGCAGTCCTATGATTTCCAACCATTCTTTCTTCCTTTTTTCATTTGTAGGAAAACTTGAAATAATAATAATAAAACAATAAAAACCTCATAGTGAATTGTTTTAATAACAGAATATCGATAATATGTATGCTTACAAGATCAACACTATCTCAAAATAATCGTTAACAACAATCATCAAAATATACAAACAAACAGGCAATCTAAAGTAACAAAAGCAAAATTTGGCAAGATTTATAAATAAACTACTTAAATAAGTCTAATTACATAAAATATTCGGGCTATTGTGTGATTTATAGACAAAAAAATAACACATGCCTGTGCAATGTAACATTCGATTGATTTGCAGTTTTTCTAAAGCCGCATCCTTTAATGCTGCAGCGTCGCATTTTAATTAATACCTAATTATTCTCACTGTCAATATTTTTGTCCAATTTAATTATAATACATGTGAATAATTCAATAATACATTTGGAAAAACATTTGTTTTGACATTTGATGTACTTCCCTTTGACAACGGTATCATGTACCTTATGTACTTGAAATGGCCACGGTTGGCATTTAAAATGACGTTACGAATTTTCGATTCCCGTGTTTGACACAGACCAATGTAATTCTATCTCTTTTGGCTTAAGACGGCACGTAATAGTTAAACAAAGACAATAATATGTTTATGTTTTCGACGTCGAAATGCATCATATACATATAACGTCTGATTTATATATATGTCAACGTAACATGATCAAAATGATCATATCGAGGTGACACGCCTACAAACATCGTCACAGTATAAAAATAACATAGCAATTATTGCCATGAAGACAATTATTGGCAAGGACTTGAATATGATTTTCAGTGCTTTAAATCATACTCAAGTCCTGACTTGAGCATTGAGTAGAGTTCTGGAATACGACCCTAAATTAAATCTGATTGAAACAGTGTTACAAATGACGAAGTGTTTTGTTCCCGACTGAAAGACCTTTTATTGGATAATGAATTCTACAGAGTAGAGGAATTACTTTTAAAGAAATCGTAATTATATTTTTAATTTTGGCCATTTGTATTTTGAAAATATTTAAATTTTTATTTGAATTTTTGTAGTTCGTATGTTTCTTTATTTTTCTTTTAATTATTTTATTTTATATTTAAACATTAAAATTATTATTTACCTTATTTTCGATTATGTAAATTTTGAATTGTAATATTATGAAATTGATAATATGAAATAAATGATTCTATTCTTCTATTCTATTCTATTCTGAAACTCTAAAATGATCGGGTTATTTAGAAGCTAGTAACCGGGTCATCAGGTCGCAGGTGGTGGACACACATCTAATTAAAATATTGCCAAATTGGCGTTTTTTTTCACTGGTAATATTTTTTTTGTATTTATGTTTGAAATATCGAATAAATTAATCGTATTTATGCTAACCAAGTGACCACAACAAATGAAATCGTCAATGTGGAAGTGCAATCATTCACTAAATCAATCGGTCGCGAGATGTTTACGGCAGTGATTTAGATATCCGGCGGCCGGATATCCGACTATCCACCTTAGGTGCTCGCCGGATATCCGGTATCCGCTATCCTGCCAAATTACTATCCGTTTCATCTCTAACAACTAAGTCAATTAATTTGGCATGTTGGAGAACTAAACCTGTCACACTTGTTTGGCTGTATTATTCATTTGACTTTATCTATCGCTTTATTTGATACAAATAAATACAACAGTTTCCTTAGCAATGTGCAAGCGTGCTATAATAATAAAATGCTAGCAATGTGCATAATGTGCTCGGATGCGTCACGAAAATGATGTTTAAAAAGTATGTTTTTTAATAATATAAATGACAAGTCACTAAAACGGTTCAGCCACAATGCTCATTAATGAAGACCTGGCTCAAAGAACTGATATCCAAACCAAAAACCCTTAAAAATATAATAGATGAACTCTAGACATTTATGCAGGATTGTCTCTGGTTCTTTTTCATGGCTGACGTTCAAAGCAGCAAATAGCAGTCATGAAGGTTTTTCTTATTTTTTTGTATATTTTCTGCATAAATGTGCAAAAATATTTTTTCTAAACTCTATATAAATATTCGTGGTAAAACTTGGCAAGGAGTATCTGTTCATAAATACTACGATTTTTCCGAAAAAGTTGGATAAAGTTAACCGTGTTATGAAGTGAAATGTTCATGCCGCTAATACTTTCATATTTCCGTGATTGTGTTCCAATCGAATAAAAAGCCATATTCTGGACATAAGGAGCACTATTTCTGCGGCAATGTTGTTCAAAATATCAACTACATCAAATGAGCCCATCAAACAGTAAGCAAAGTATGTATAACCTCTAATTTGTTTTAGTTGAACGTCTCGTACCCGGCGACGGGATGTCAGAAGTTATTCGAAGTGGTGGACGAGCACAAGCTTCGCATCTTCTACGAGAAGCGTATGGGCGCTGAAGTTGATGCCGATCAGCTAGGCGACGAATGGAAGGGCTACGTCCTTCGTGTCGCTGGTGGTAACGACAAGCAAGGATTTCCGATGAAGCAGGGAGTTCTGACCAACAGTGAGTACAATTAATAATACAGTGTTTCAAAACCAAATCGTACATAAATCATTTCTTAAGATTTGTTTGTTGAGGTTAGGTGAGAACATTTCCCCTATTACGAATTTATTTGGTTTATTCACAAACAATATGCTTTAGTATGCAATCTTGTTTATATTGGCTGCTTGCCAATACTATATTATTAATATTTTATTTATAGCATTTTACATTTCTAATGAATTTTATTAATGGTTTCCCAAATGACAAGTGGCACAAAAAATGGAAAAGAACAAACAATCTAAGATTTGTTAAACATTTAACAAATTTGTATGTCAAATCTATGAAATACATGATATTTGGTGAGAGAAAAAAGTATTAAATAGCCTATTCTGTTATTATTGCGAATAATACAAACACTTCTTGCTCTATTCCTTATTTATCTAACAAATTTATCTTATCAAATACCTATTGCTGCGCATAGACCATTTTCAACATTCCCTGTAATCTAAAAAAGTCATAAAACCTTGTTATTTTATTTGTAATTTTGATTTAACCTATAACCTTTTGCAGTAATTTGTTCAAGAACAATAAGCTAACTAAACATTTTTCCTTGATATCTGTTCTTGTGGTTGAAGAAATGTATGTGATGTTTCTCTATACTACTGCTGCTTTATTTTCTGTTGTTTTATTACTAAAGAAATGTTGATATTATTGTTTTCACTGTCTAGGCCGTGTCCGCCTACTGATGTCAAAGGGACATTCTTGCTACAGACCACGTCGTGATGGAGAGAGAAAACGCAAGTCTGTCCGTGGGTGTATTGTTGATGCTAACCTGTCAGTGTTGGCTCTTGTTATTGTCCGCAAGGGGGCCCAGGTGAGTCTTGACATAATGCAAATTAATGACTTACCAGTGCAGAGACCACAGTTTTAGGTGTTCGCATTTCTGAAAGATGTTGGGCTAAGACGGGTTTTTATATGACTTCATCTTCTCCAGTTTTCTTTCCTTTTTTTCATATTAGACATAGACAAGCCATATAATTATAAAGCACTCTCACTGGAAGGTACTAAAGCTGGCAAATTATTTTAACCCCAATTTTTTTTTGTCCCTCAATATGAGTAATAAATACACACACACACACACACACACACGCACGCACGCACGCACGCACACACGCGCACTCACGCACGCGCACGCACATACACACGCACGCACGCACGCACGCACACACACATACACACATAGTATTGGTCAGAGTAACCTATTGATGTTTTTTTTTGTCACTTGTTCAATAATATTTAATTACACACACACAGGCTTTTCTCGGTGGTGACAATAGTTGAGTAGGATCATGTTACATACGCCACAGCCGCACACATGACATTTAATTTAATTGTGTTAAGTATCTAATGTTTGCTTTGTTGTTGTGTATGATTTTATTTTTATTCCTTTTTTTCCCTGTTATTTTTATTTTAATTTTTTGTTTTAATGTAGCTTAATCTTTTTTTTATCTTCATTTTATTACTGTGTATATTTTTGTTGTAGCGTAGTAATAAACGATTTCTATTCTATTCTAATTATTAAATAACATAGAATAACGGTTTTCAAAATTTTATAATTGTTTTTAGAAGTCCACCTAAGATCTTAGGGACAAGGAGGTGGCTGAAAAACAGTGCTGTCTGTGAAAACAACGGTTTCAGGCCGCACAAGTTGAGACACCTCCTTTTGCCCTCTGACATGTTTGGTTGTTCATGTTTTGGCTTAGCATGTTATTTATGTCAAAAAGTGTCATTGTGGCAATAAAGGATATTTGTATTTGAAGCCCAAATGCGAGCCACTGATACAGGGAACCCTGTTCTTACTGTTTCTCAGATCATCAAATCTGAGCAATTATATGCGACAGGGGATATTATAATGCTACTATTGGTACGGTCACTAGACATTAAATTGAATAGTGACATTTCCAAATGTGTCAGACATATTCATGGCAATTTGGACTTGTAAATTTTTGTGTCATGAACGGTTGAAAATTTATATCCATCTAAATAAATGTTATAAAATAATATAAGTTTTATTCATAAAACTTTGACATAAGTTAGATATAAGAATGTAATGATTTTTTTTTTAATGTAAAAAGGCATTGTAAATATGTATTTTTTTAACATTTCTTTTTCTCAATGTCCCTAGGCAAACTTCGTGTTTCGGCTGGCGTCCGGTTTTATTTAGTAGACCTTTGCCTTTGGTACATACTGGACGCTTTCAGTCAACTAGGAAGTATATAGAGTTGTTATAACATTTTTTATTTATTATACAATGGGAGAAAAAAAAAAAAAAAAAAAGGAAAGCTGCTGAAGTCTTACATTGATTATTTACTATGTTAGTGTAAATGTTATTATACTTTCCAGGAAATCCCTGGTCTCACCGACGGCAATGTGCCTCGCCGCCTGGGTCCCAAGCGTGCGTCCAAAATCCGCAAGCTCTTCAACCTTAGCAAAGAAGACGATGTCCGTCGCTACGTTGTCAAACGCCTCCTTCCCCCGAAGGAAGGCAAGGAAAATGCTAAGCCTAGATACAAGGTAAGTTATGGAAACAAATGCAGAGTTGTATGTACCACCGAGCTTATATACAGGCTTATTTAGTTTTGTTAATCCCCCTGATTAAAATATTGTTTCTATGACGTCCTTGTCGTTGTAACAGCAGCATCAGGGCATATAAAACCAGTGCCGAGCAGAAGACTCAGATTTATATCTGTTTACTTTTACAGTGTGCTGAACATTGAATGTTCTCTATACAGTCAGGTCAACTTACAGTAGTAGATGTGAAACTCGCGCGCGCCAACATCGCTTTGCAAACAATAAGCTTATATACTCAACTGGAGTTATACTTAGAATTTCATGTAGTTACTTCATTTAAAAAATTAACTGAAATAAACAAACATAACTAAAATGAAAACTACCTCTTATCAAAATACGCGATACACACGCGAGACTACAGCGTGTCTGCGGCGCCTAAAAATTCGCCGTGTGCTTATTTATAATCTTAGCTCATTTTTGTATTAAATGCAATAAACAAACATATTTTAGCTTTCTGTTAAATCTAATGTTATCCACATACTTCCAAAACAAAATCAACGCACAATTTTGATACTAAACAGTTTTCGTTAAAATTACCCATAGAATTAAACACGCCAATGACCTAACGCATATTTCAGGCTCCCAAGATCCAAAGGCTAGTAACGCCCGTAGTACTGCAGCGCAGGCGCCACCGACTGGCGCTTAAGAAGAAACGCATAACCAAGCGTAAGACCGCCGAGGCCGAATATGCTAAATTGCTCGCGCAGAGAAAGAAGGAATCTAAGGTATTGTTTTGACATTGTAGTAAATGCGTGTGTCATAGAGAGACAATGACAATGGAGACAATTGATCGTGTCGGCGGCACGATGCTTTACTCAGTGTGTACAAAATCTCCTTTAAGACAGCACAATTGCCTTACTAATCTTAAAGATGTTACTACCTTATCCTTAGCCTTTCGTATTTTGGCAAGGAATTACAGATTGTAATTGTGTCACAAACGTGTGTTTGATTAACACTGTTTTAAAAGGCCCAAATTGCTTGCTTAGTAAACTTTAATTTTCAGGTCAATTGATGGCAACGGAAATTTAATTTTTCACTATGAACCCTTTGCCTTGCTCGTCTTCATTTCACAGTGCCGAAGCGACTAAAACCGTTAGATCCACACGTAGAATTTGCAAACAATGCTAGACGCTAGACCAAACATTGTGAATGTTACGGGCGGATTGAGCCAATAGATTCACCCGCGCGGCGCACGACCCGCCATGCCCCCTATACAGGCGCCGGCGCGCGCGGCGTCTCTGGAACGCAACGAGCGTCTACCAACATTTGATTTTCAGGCACCCGCGCCCGCCGCCACTATGAATAAGGCTTAATGATTTACACAGGGTTAATGGTGGCGGTTTTAAAAAATTAAAAGTAGTTTAAAAGGCCACCCTTTTAGGACGTTTATTAGGACTCGATCTTTGATTTTAGGAATCTTATCACTGTCGAATTACAGCTGTATGTTGTTTGCATACAGATTAAAATTGAGTTTTTTATAATTTATTTGAGCGTAAAATGCAAAGTTGGGTGCGGCCTACTAATATGAAAAAAAAATGCCTTATTTTCATTAGGCACTTTTTTTATTTTTTTTTATTTTAAGGATGTAGCTCAAGTCAAGTCAAAACTAGTATTGTTTCTGTACAATGCTATATCGGGTTTTTCATTTCGCTTGAGCGTAAAATGCATGGTGGTGGGCCGAACTCATGGTTAACAAATGATCTAATCCTTTTTCTATTAAATTTTTCTTTAACAGCTGGTATCACATGACCACAAAACATTTGTGGGAATAATATTCGGCTGTAAAACAAAGTGCTGTGTCTTACCCCTTACTTTTTCAACAATATGAACTAAGGTATTAAATCAGCAACAATTCCAAAACAAAGATTTACAAAGGAATTAGCAAGTCAATGGATCTTTCTGATAAACATTGCATTGTATGAACAAAATAATTTTGTTTGCGGTACAATTTGTTTCTTGTGACATTTTAACTGTTGTTTGTACGTGCACTTCAAAACTGTTAATACTGTATTGTTTACGATGTGGTATAAGGTACGAATTATCGTGTATTATTATGACACTAAATAAGGCTCAGTTTATGTTGCGGCGGTACGGAATGCAAGCGAATTTTTGTAACGATATTGTACAAAAATTCGCTTCCATTCCGTTCCGCCGCAATATAAATTGAGCCTAAGGATAACTCCCTAACTCTCTGCTAGATGTGTGTTAATTACGCGAAAAATCTTTATTATTTTTGTCATTAAATTGATTGTGATATCTCCAGGTTCGTCGTCAAGAAGAAATCAAGCGCAGGCGTTCGGCGTCGATGCGCGATTCCAAGAGCTCCAACCAGAGTGCACCTCAAAAGTGAACGGACTCATACCAATAAAAAAAGCTAAAAACTAACATATCTTTCTATTTCCTTATCGTATTTGACTTTACAAGCTCATGAATTTATTTCATTATATATAATAATATATTATATTCTTATAAATCAGAATCAGTTAATTTTAAAAAAAGGAAACTACTGCGTAACCTAAACACAGATTTTATTGTTAAAAAGAAACCATAAAATATCACTAAATGAAATAATTTAATAATAAACCGTTGCACAAATAAAAAAATACTATGTAAGAAAATAAGCGTGTTCAAATCAAGCTATTTGTATAGGGATGAGAGTCGTCTGTTGCTACCGAGCGCCAACCGACAAAATGAGTTTTTAGTCACGTGGCGCTGCTTTTATATATTCCTCACAGCCGGAAGGTGCTCGGCAAGGGGCGGTTATCCTCTAGGACGGCCGTTCCTGACAGCTGCACGTCATTGGCAGCTTGTTCGTCCTTGCCTGAAGCCTGAGCTGGGCGCTGGGCAGCATCATCGTCTTCTGAAACAGAGACATGGTCTTGGCATATTATGTTACCTCTAAACCTATGTACCTATGGTGATGAAACTACAAGCGTAGCATAGCAGAACTCATTACTCAAGTAATGATACCAACACAGGCTGCCGTTTACGCAAATTTGAATGTTATAAAGCCAACAAAGCATAACAAAAATGAAATAAAATCACTGGGTAACTACAATCATTTATTCAAGCGGATGATTGCTTCTTTTTTTAATAAAACGACACGTGGCTACTGTTGCTTTGGAGAATCGTTGTACCGTGAAGAGTGATAGGTACATGACCATTGTTATTGACAAACTCCGTAAAAATAACCGTAAACTCTGTATCGTCTTGCACCACGATAATGCCAGTTCTCACACGGCCAAGACAAATGAATTTTTGAAGGTGAACAACGTTGCCCTTGTGAGACATCTCACGTACAGTCCCGACCTGGCGTCTTATGACTTATTTATTTCCAAAAATTTACGAAGACGCTGTCGAAGAGTAGGAAAAATATGTTTCAGAGATTGTCACAGAGGAGTGATATAAATGTTTTCAAAATTGGTTCATTCGTATGAAAAAGTGCATTAACGCTAACGGAGAATATTTTGAGAAACTAAATTCATTTCTGACCATTTATAGTATTTTTTTCTTATTCATTCCGGAAACTTATAGTGCGCCTCACGTATTTGCTAAAGTAGCCCGCCAATCCAAGAAACTGACGGACCTCTCTCACATTCGTGGGTCTTGGTAACTTCATTACGGCCTCGGTTCTAGGGCTCGGCCGTACCTGTCCACGTCCAATCAGTCGCCCTAAATATTCAAGTTCGGTATCTAAGAAGGTGTACTTTTTAAATAAACTGAAAAATCCAGTGCCGCAGTTAGGGTCTGCAATACATGTCGTAGTGTTTCCAAACCTTCCACTACAGAGTTGGACATGATCAGTACATCGTCGATATAAGTTACAAGCTTACCGCTCTGTCAATGAAGGACTTCAACGTTTTAGTGATAATGCGCTGGTATACAATGGGCGCATTAGCGAGACCGTAATGCATTTAAAATAAAATACCGATAAGCAGGCAACTACGGCGGCGTTCAAGGCTCTGCAGCTTCTCCTCTACTAATTCCAAGTCACCTATAAGCCTCTTGACACGTTTGTCAATTGAATCCATTGTGGCTAGTTGGTATATAGCAGAGCCATCCCAAAGGTGGCAGCAGTACTCCATACGACCGAACTTGTGCTTGATACAACTGTCCCGGTGTGAAGTGACGGCTCACCCAGGAAAGGATGCCAAACCTCCTGGCTGCATTTTTGGCCATAGATTCAATGTATCTGCCGAAGTTCAGAATGGACGACAAGTCCTTTCCAAGTAGCTGGAGACGGTCGGCTATCGGTATGGATATATCACGAAAAGTCGGAGTTAGCTCAAAGGGACTTCATTTCCCCAATCGGAGACGGCCCTTAGTGTCAAATCCAAATGGCTAACTATAAACTCTCGACAAGATTGGATTTCCTCTCTACGGACCCTTGTATTGGTCAAGTACCTTTCTACAACTGTGCTGCTATCAGCATACGTATATATACCTGGAATTAACATATCATTGATATGCAGCAGAAAGAGTATAGCAAACAGTACGGAACCTTGAGGGACTCCGGCATCTATCGCCCGATATTCGAAAGAGTAGCCTTCTAAGATCACTCGAATGGAACGTTCGCTCAAGAAATCCGAGATCCAATAGGGAATCGGACAATTTTTCAGAAAGTGTCAAGAATTAACTAAAATAGATATGTACAGCCATGAAAAATAATATTTTATTAAAATAAAGCTTAATAGTCTCTAAAATGTGCTAAAACTACGTCAAAATTTAAATAGAAACAAATTGGCGCGCAAACGTAACAAAATGTCAAATTGAACGCGTGACGTCATTTGTAGGTAAACAAACTACGAAATCAAGGGCAAGGTGTTATTTTAAAGTTTTTGTGAAGTTTGAAGTCGTTATGGAACGGAAAACATATCGTTGGTGTGTAGTACCTCAATGTAGGAATACTTCTATAACTACCCTAAATAAACTATTTATTGATGTACCTCGAAAATCCGACATACGAAAAAAATGGTTGGTCCTAAAACGACGAAATATCTGTAAATTCAGCAATATACTTTTGTGAGGATCACTTCGACGTAAGTACACTTTATGCAGTGAGGGGTACATAGATCGAAGCATGTGTTAATAATTAAATAGTAAATGTTGTGTTATATTCACTAGTGCCTTTAATTATGTAATGTAATAATTATGTATTCGAATTTTAGCTGCCGAATGATATGGAAAATTACATAGTAAGAGGTAGGTGGTAGGTTCTCTGCGGCATCCAGACGCAAACTCTCTGCAAAGAGTGAGGCAAAAAGATTCGCAGTATGGGCCAACGTGCCGTCCGGCTTAAGCAGAGGTGGCAAAGATGGGCATTGAGTAGAGTTCTGGAATACGACCCTGAGTAACACACCTCTTGGTGGTAAGAATAGCTGTTTATCATTATAGCTATCGCACCATGTATTGTTGCTAGAACTTTTTATCGATTGTCCAATAGACTTAAGCCACGTAAGATTTTATGGGGACCAAAACTTAATGCTAAAAAATCCTAAAATGGATAAAATAAAAAATATGTAATTACATATAATTGCTGGATATTGTTTCTTTGTCGTGGCATTTCTTTCTTTCTTTCTTTCTTTCATGAAATATCATAGTGCGACAGTTACTTGAGGACAAACGTTAATACTATGCATCGAAGTTTTGGGTCACTTGGACAACCATTAAATAATGTATAATTTTGATAATTTAGTGAAAATGTTGGTTAATGATATATTTATTTTAGTATTTATTCTAAGAAAACCATACATAAAACAATTATAGTTTTAAAGAATTCTTGTTAGTGGTCTCACTCTGTCTGGGACACAGTGAGTTGGTCGTCGATCAAATAAAAGTTGATTGACCCATATCATACCACTAATTTATAGGTTGAAAAAAAACACTTGACATGTCACTTTATTGCCTATGATTAAAATTCATACTTTAAAAATGAATACCCGCCATTGACCTACCAAATACATTTTTTCATGAAATTATTGAAAACTTTTTATCGATATACCTCATCTCTAGTAATTGCAGCGGAATCAACGTAAATGATACACTAACCTTGGCACTGAAAATAATAGGGGTTAAAGTATGAAATTGCCGATTTGTACTGAAAATCTAAATTGTTTATTTTTTAAATTTTTAACAAATTTATTTAATCAAAATAGTTGCCATTATTATCTATACATTGCTGCCATCTAATGGGAAGGTTATTAATGCCTTTGCGATAGAACTCCGACGATCTAGACTGCACAAACTGTGTGAAAGCATTTTGTACTGCCTCCTGGGAAGAAAACTTCTTGTCACGTAGATAATTGTCCAAATCACGAAAAAAATGGTAGTCCGTTGGAGCAAGGTCTGGTGAATACGGAGGATGACGAATGGTTTCTAACTGCAGTTCCTGAAGGGTCAAAATGGTTTCTCGTGCTGTGTGGGGTCTCGCGTTGTCGTAGAGCAATAATGGTGAAGATCGATTCATGAGTCGGGGCTGTTTTACTGCTAGTTTTGTCAACATGGTTCGGAGTTCGGCACAATAGACATCTGCCGTTATTGCTTGACCAGATCGGAGAAAACTATAGTGAATAACACCATGCTGAGACCACCAAACAGTTACCTTACCTTTTTATTGGTAAGTTTTGCTTTAGGACACTGTTGTGGCATTTGACCTGGGGTCAGCCATTGCATTTTTCTTTTCCGGTTATCATAAAGAATCCACTTTTCATCACATGTTACAATTCGATCCAATATTCCTTCATTTCTGTACCGGTTCAACAAGTCAACACAAGTTTCAACACGCGTTTCTTTCTGCAGATCAGTCAAATCATGAGGCACCCATTTTTCGTATTTTTTTATTTTATTGATTTGACGCAAGTGAGTCAATATTGTGGGTAAGGTAACGTTAAACCATGCCGCTAATTCCTGGGTAGTTTGACTAGGATCGGCTTCCACTATCTCTCTTAATTCACCGTTATTCACCTGGGTCTTCCTCGTGCCTCGTTCTTTAAGTCGAAATTTCCATCACGAAAGCGTTTAAACCAAAATCGCACGGTGCGTTCATTAGTAGACCCCTCTCCAAACGCAGCATTGATATTGCGGGCTGTTTCTGCCGCGTTAGTTCCGCGTCGGAACTCGTATTCAAAAATCACTCGAATTTTCGCAGTATCCATCTTTCTTGTCTAAATTGAATAACAAAAACAATTGAAAGTCGATATTCAAATGTTTCAAATTAAAAAAAAAAATCACAGAAACCATTTGAAAAAAGTTTCATTCGAAAACCTCAAACCATGAAGATTCTATGAAAATTCAAAGAACCTATTGCAATAAAACGGCAATTTCATACTTTAACCCCTAATACATCCACCCTTCTGACTCTCAATAAATTTAGTATTTCTCAGGAACTAATCAGCAGGCCGAGTTGGCGTTTCTTTTAGTTTAGGGTAGGTACTATTATGGTACAATTTTTGAAATAATAAGTTTTTGAAGTTATTAAATAAAAACTGGTAATTTGAGGTACCACCATACGCACGAAGTTATAGCATTATCAAAGGTACACCCGCCATATGTACCTTTGATATTGCTATAACTTCGTGCTGATGGCGGTACAATTGTTTTAAGCACAGGTACTAAGTAGTACAATTTAGGTAAATTGGTTCTCAATTGTCAGTATTCGTTAAGATACTCCCGCCATTCCGACTCTCACGATTTCCACGGGATTCCCTCATCAGATTCTGGCTTGGTGACGATAAGACCACCTTAAGAGAGTTATACCCTTTCAAACAAAAAAAATAATTTTAAAAACCGTCCAATATTGCCGGAGAAGTCATTGAACACACATGAAACGTACATACAGCCGTATAGCCTCCTACTTTTTGCTGCAGTCGGAAAGGTGCCTCTTGTGACGACTTATACTTGTTAACAACGTAGAATTTCGGTGAATGTTCACCTTTATCATAATGAGGTAGCAATGAATGAGTCCCACGGACGACGAATGGCCGCATCCAGCTTTGGTGGCTGATAATGGTCACGTTTAGTGGCCAAGTAGGCGGCAGCGCTAAAACACACTGGTGAACACAGAAATAAAAACTACTCTTATTAAAACTTTATTAACTTTAATAAATAACAAATAATTTAATAAAAATAACCATAATATTTAACACTTGGTAACATCTTCTCAAGTAGAAATAAACCTGTTACTATAATTTCACTCGTTTGGCCAAATAATACCGCAACCCAAAAACGCACTGGTGTTTTCAATTGTACTTTTTCAAGAGGCCCAACCCGACATAGCGCGCTACTACACGAAGGTAAGATGGATTTAATTTCTTCCTTTTCTGTATAAGAGACTTCAAAAGTTTTGCCGATGATTCATCGAAAGTCTTCTGGTAGTCTGATGCCTGAAGAAAGAGATAAATTTATTAACTGTAGAAAACCTGTCATTTTGTTGTACTACTGCGACGTGCTTTGCCCGCGTGTGACACGCACGACCATGAAGCAGCATTGACACACGGCGTCATTAATTGGGATTTAAAACAGGTAACAAATACCGATGTAGCTACAAGGAAACCACCTTTAAGAAACTGCCAACCTATAAAGAGGAAATCTAATTTTGCATATTCTAATTTTGACAATTTGTAGTCAATAAAAACCAGAAAACGTATTTCATTCACGGGTTTGAAACAGTAGTGTACATTTTTCATCAAACTGGTGGCATATCTCAGGCATCTTTAGCAGCACGCTCTATCGTGCAACACGTGGCGGGAATGAAGACCGAGGATGAAACGCACAAGGTTTGTATGTTGGGAGTCAGACAGAATAAAACAAAAAAGTCCGATAACATTGATTATCGACGAACATGTAATCAATGAATGGTGCCCACTCACCAAAGCGGATCGATCGATCATGATATTCATGATATATCAATCTATTCTATATCATCATTCAATTGGAAATACACATACTACAAAATTAGCCTCCGGCGGCTGAGAGAGTGTAGTATCAACATTATGAACAAATTAGAAAAACAATTGAAAAAAAAAAACATCTTACAGTATTTTTGGCAATCCAACACAGTTCCTCTAAAAGAGAATCTTGATTCTCTATCGATGCGGGTACATAGCTAATTCCTTCATACTGTACAATAAAAAAACAATTAAGTTGCAGACAGCTTCAGCACTCGGACGTGTGTACAGTATAAATTTATGTAATATACACTTCTATCCTAACAGAACATATTATACATATTACCTCTTTCGTTAGTCCTACATTCTCGGTCTCAATAACTTCAATCTCCATATTAAGTTCTATCGCTCTCGTAATTCTATTAACCGCGATACCCTGTAGTAAGACTGGACGAAAACGTATTAGGTTTGGTGTATCCTTCTTATTCATCAGTAGCAAAACCAGCATAGCTTGTCGTGGAGTTAAGTCGGAAATCCAGCTCTTCAACTACAAACATGTTTAACAGTTTTAAATTTTTAACAATTGTACGTATCTAAAGGGCATCTACTAACTACTACGTTGTAGATTAGGTGGTATTTTTACCTCATCAATCGCTGTCATGATCTTTTGGCCATTATTTCCATCGAAAATACAAGACATTGTCTTTGCACAACCGAGAGCTTGGAAAAAATCATCTAAATTAGATATTTTATTCAAAGGTGTGGAAGATCTTTCACCAGATAAGCTTGTTGTAGATTTGCACTTTTTGTAAATTCTACTGTATCCGTATTTGCGATATTTTAGCTCTTTCTTCGTTGTTTTATTAAGTAAGTCGGAAATAACATTTGGTTTTCCGCTTATTAAGTTACTTTCATGTAATGAGAAAGCTACCTTGCTTTGTTTTGCTTGTACCGGTAAAACTTCGGTTATGACGTTATCGGATACAATTCCCGTCTGGGAAGCATTCTTCTTTAGTGCAATTTCAATCTGAGGAACTTTCAACTTTATTCCAATAATTTTCATACTTAAGAACCGACTTGAAATCGATTCCGCGTGCATATTACTGACAGTAGTAGTAATAGTCCCTCCAATATCCTCTATTAACGTCAGTAACATAATATCACTTCTCACGATTAAAGGATTTAAATACGGCGGCATATAGAAAGTGAGATTAAAAGTATAAAAGGTTCTCATAGTGTGCATTAAATTTGGATGACCTATGTCATTCAATGAATAAACCTTCTTTTGATACACTTGAAGAGTCTTACAATTAAACGATTTCCATTGTTTTCCGGAGTTTACTTTGGGCATAAGGAAATCTAATGGATTAACTATACACAGGAATATTGGTATTGGAGACGACAGCGCAGGTAATAAATTTGTTATATCGACCATACCTGACGTATGATTTATAACAAACTTTTGAAGAGTACAACGACTGTATGTTGATACAAAAGGCAAATATATTTTAATTGCAAATTTGCCATCCAATGCTGTTCTTAATACGGGTGACATATCACACGCTATTCTGTTGGGTATGTCATATAGATCCAAAACATTGCATGAATTGACATTACAAATTGAGTACAAATCGAGGTCAGATGTCGCACATGCACACTCCTGGACATGAGTAGTGTTAGAGGGTGTAGCAGTGGGGAATAGAGTCAGGTGCTTTTTCGAATCTAAGAAATCACGCATCAACTTTGGCACCAGGTTGCACAGTTCAGCTGGCAAGATAGCATTAACAATTTTAGTATTGCACTTAAAAACTTTCGTATTATTCTCAATAACGGTTAGTGGTACTAAAGAAAATGAATTCTTTACATCCAAGACGATATCACACGTGTTGCTAGGTATTGTGACATCGAATTGTACTATCACATTTGTTAAGCGATGTTTTATTGCTATTTTATTAAACGTTAGCGAATTGACTTCTAGTTCGCGCAGAATATCTACGTCATCGTCAAATCCAGGGATCTTAACGCCAACAATCTCGGATATTGAAGGGTGGAATGCACCACTATCATTTCTAACAGTAAGCACATCTGAAGGTCGAAGCAAATCATTCTTGCTATGTTTTTCATTACTTTGTATGGCACCATCATTAGATTCTGTAAATATTAAGTTTTCTATGAATTCAATACAATAGTAAAGTTTTACTTAAAAGTCGAAAAGCATAAACTCACCACTCCTATCAGAGGACGTATTCATCACATTTTCAATATAATCGACTTCATCAGATTTAGAGCTCAAAATGTTTTCATCATAACTGTAATAGACACCGCTTCTTACTTTCTTTATGATATTATCTATGAAATTCCAATGATCGCTTTTTGACCCATTCATATATCCTCCCACCTTTCCCGGGTAGGACCTACGCGAGTTAGACACAAACATATTTTTAGTTTGTTTTTCTAATAAATTAAGAATCTCCTTCGGTTTGTTCGGCTCAGAAAGGATAAATATGCCGTTTGGTTTCTCTTCTAATGTATCCAGATTTTTATTTTGTTTATACGGTTTTGCAAGGGTTTCAATTACAGGCTCTGTGCAAAAGTCTACTTTCTCTACTTTTGCACATTTTGCCTCCTTATTTTCTTCAGTATTAGAAGGCGAAGGATTTTTGTACAAAAACCTTAACATTTTATCTCTGAAATGGCGCACAGGCTTAGATTTCTTTGGTACCAATGGACACGCTGTATGTTCTCCTTGTTGGGGAAATCGTTTTTCACTCTTCTTATTCCCGGTCAATTGCACATAAGTATTGTTCGGTTTCTTATGTACCTCAAAACTAATTTTTCTAAGATTGTTGGTAACTTGGTCAATCGGGTCAGCGTCCTTTGCAGTCCACTTTAGCATAAAGGGCCATATATGTTTATCTAAACCATCAAACTGAGGTGGGTCGTAGTCGAAAATTTCCATGGAAGAACTAATTTGATCTTTACCCAGAACTACCAACGGAAATTTTAAGTGATTCAGTCTTCTTTTTATATCTGCCCTGGTCAATTTCGGCATAATTGTAACTTGGCGAGATTTCTGCGTAAACACCGTAACTGTACCAAGCTGATCTTTTTTATCTGGAAGGAAATATGGTATTTGCTGAGCGTGTAAAGACCAGTAAGAATAAGAGAACAGAACATTGTGTTACAAGGCGGTAAGTGGGCAATTAGGAACAGAGGGACATCCAAACCCCAAACTGAAGGCGAAGGCGTCAATGGCCCGAACTTTGGCAATTTCAATAAGTAGGCGATTAGGAACAGAGGGACATTCAAACCCCAAACTGAAGGCGAGGGCGTCAAAGGCCCGAACTTTGGTAATTGCAATTCCTTCCATGTAGCATACAATGTTTGTCATCACACTTGCGAGGAAATAAAATTAGGCTTAAAACGCTATTGTTTATTCATAAATGTAGTTACATCAGAGAAAAATCTTCTGTAAAGAATATTATTTTTTATTGTGCATTAAATCTTTTTACTTTGACATTACGTATGGATAAAATAAACAATATTTGCGTAGGTGCCTTATAAAACTGATAAATGATGTAAAGCTAATTGTTTTATATCAGGTTTAATAAATAAAATAAAAAAGTACATTGCATTTTGGGGACGCAACGCGAATGTGATTCAGGCGGAGACGGCGACCGAGAGCATTACCGTCTTAAGGATGTGTTATGAAAATTCTGCCTAGTTTTGGCACGTTATTCTACCATTTACGAACACGTATGACACAGAAGTATATAATCCTTACCTATCAAGTGTTCATCGTCCATGGTACACTTTCCCGACGGCTCAATCACCCTGCTATTATCTTTGGTCCTCAAACCATTACTTGAATCAATTGATAGTCTTGTGCTACTGCATCTGTGTTTCGTATTTATATTCTTAGCCTCAGGAAGACATTTATTAAAAGGTACATATTTATTGTATTCTCTGATTGCAATCGATTTCAAATTTGTCATATTTGTTGGACGAACAATGTTTCTGACGGAATTTCTGTTACGAATCGTAAGCGGGCTCCTTGGTGTAACTACCTTAGTCATGTTATGGTACGTATCATGCTTCGGTTTGATGCTGTTTTGTTCAACAACTGTGATTCGATCGCCACTTACAGACGGCGAAATGCCTAACCGAGGCGAACCATCATCGAATTCAAAATTAGCTACATATGATACTTTCGAAGTGCGACAAGTCTCTATAAGACTGCAACAAAAAGAACAGTCATTTAACATATTATCAAAAGTATAATAAACACGAAAATTACGCAAGGTTACCGTCTGCCATTTGGAAGATTGGTGTGCTTTTTTGCGAAAGTACTTCGCTTCTTTGGTGAAACTCCTAAACTGACATCAGAGATTCGTGGCGACGGCCTAAATTGGAATTTGTTTATGTTTCTTAGAACGGACCACATGTCTTGAGATGTATGGTCATTTTTCGATTTTAAATGCAAATCCCACGATTTCACAAATCGCTTTCCGTCACCACCAAAATTTTTTATAATTTCGGTTGAGCTCCGTTCTAGATCAGAGCAATGTTGAGCATCTCGGTCATAATATTCATAGTTACTCCGCAGACTCCGATATTTCCTGGGCGACACTTTTTTCCTTAGTTTGGATTGAATAACTTCGTCTTCTCGGTTATAGTATTCGGATTCATTCATGTCACTTACGGTACAAGCTTGTGTCATGGGACCCGAATAATTAGGCAATGTGTGTACAGATTTTTTTATTTTCTTATTTCGTCTCGGTGTTTTAAATTCGTCCGAGTTGGCTTTGTAAATGCTTAGGGCCAATGGATATGAGGATCCGTGGAAATATCTTCTCTCCGTTACTCGCGACAGCGTCTGTATTTTGTCGCTACGGAGATATGGTGCTCTCTGCTTCACACGTCTCTTTCCATTATCATGTATTCTATCTCCACAAACGTCAACCTTAGTGTGCTTCCCCAAAGCCGTGCAGTCCTTGCGTAGGATATTAGTAGGTACTGACAACGTCTCTGGTGTATCGTGAGCGCTTATTGCCATTTCACGTTGCTGAAAATGCCTGTTAGTTCAGATCTGCAAATTAAATAATATGATAATATTGCCCTCTGAACGAAAAAAGGCACAACTATAGTATAAAGTACGCATAGTTGTGCCTTTTTTCTTTACGAGGGCAGAATAGATTTAAATGTTGCGAGTAAAATCTAGCAAACACAAGGAGATACTTATATCAGGAGGTATTATAAGTATACGTATAGAAAGATTTCTTACTAACCTTAGACCTCGCTTCACTATAATTTCGTGTTTAAACCAAAAAATTTGAAATTAAACTTATTTTAATAAATACAATCTAAAAAATCGTTTAACACACCACGACATTGTAGCTATATGATTCTATTTTATTCGGTTTTGACATCAGTCAACATTTTTTCAAAAAGAACGTGTTATATTTAAATAAAACACTGGCCGTCTTTAAAAACTTCCACCAAAACCTGAAAATAAAAGCAACAGTATTCTATTAATTAAACGTCATTTACTGATATTCTGTTAAAATATTAATTCTCGTACCCACTTAACTCGAAGCACTAAGAACTTTGACTGTAGCATTTTAATTTTAGACGATCAAACGAAAAATAGATGTTTCCATTATGATACAGTGTAGCCCAAATCGGTCTAATTAAGTCTTGCACTCTTGATCTGTTTTTGGTTTTTGCAAGACTAAAAAAACTCAGTTGTAGTAAGACGAAGACTAAGACCGATCTGCTAGAATTGAGCAAAAAACAGACGTGCAGACTCTGTTAGACTCTTACATCCAACTTTCTCTTACGTACAAAAATTGATGACGTAATCCTTTAGACAAAATAATCATATTTTACGATCATTTGGCGATTTTAATAAGCCTTTCGTCTCGTGGACTGTAAATAGTAATGATCACAAACTAATAATGGAATATCTCTTGTCCCTTCCAATCTTCAAGGCCGGCTTCAAAGCTTCAAAGCTTCACCAGTTACAATTAATTGATAATTTTAATATATGTTCTCTCTCACAATATAACTCTCTTGTGAACAACAGTTATGGTCGGATTTTGGATTAAATTTTTTCAAATAATGTCATGTTAATGCGTGTGATCGTCCGCTTGCCACAAGGTCACCACCATCTGCTGTAGTAACTACTGTGTTGTTCAATTACACACAATTAAGCGGCGCCCTTATATTAAGTACCTATATAATACTGATGATTTTAATTCTATATGTGCCGACTTGGATGCTGTCGATTGGCGCTCTGCGCTTAATAGTCGAAGTATCGAAGATGTGGTCTTGTTCTTTTATGATAATATTTATAGCTTTAACACGCAGTTAAATATATTAACACTACTGTAGTTTCGCCTTCCCGTAAGTACCCGTTATGATATAAGCGACCTTTAATTAAATTATTAAGAGAAAAGGCGAAGTTTCATAAAAAATATAAAACTTATGGCAATGCTTACGACCGTGTCTCGTTCGTCTCATTGCGTAAGTGGGCGCGTGAGATGGAGGAAACTATGTACAATAAAGAAAATCAAAGTACATAAAAGAAAATGCCTGTGCATTTTTGTTATTTATAAAAAGTAAAAACCAGTCGAACTCGTACCCCTACTGTAAACAAATTGGACCTTAATGTTTCAAAATCCTACGTAAGTACCTCTACTCGAAAACCCACAAAAATATTACATAAATACACATTTTATAATTCTTCCTCTAAATTAATTACTTCGTTAACTAGAGTAGACTCGATTAAAGATTTAGGGGTAACTTTTAATAGTAAATTGTTGTTTGATCAACATATTGATAATATAGTTAAAAAGCATCTCGTTCGCTACGTAAGAACAAAAAAAAAAAAGGTTTAAAATAGGTACTTTTTTGTTCTTACGTACGTAGCCATCTTGAATACGCCTCCCAGGTGTGGAATCCTCATTATGATGTATATTTTGCACGAATAGAATTTATCCAAAAGAGATTTGTACGTTACCTGCAATATCGCGAAGATATATTTTTGCCAGACTATGAGACTAGGGGTCGTATTCCAGAACTCTACTCAATGCTCAAGTCAGGACTTGAGTATAATTTCAAGCACTGGAAATACGATCCTAATGGCAAGGACTTGAGTATGATTTCCACTGCTCGAAATCATACTCAAGTCCTTAAACTGAAGGATCTGAAGACTTCAATCGAAACATTTTGTACTGAAGAAAAAGAGAAACTAATGACTAGGCAGTATGGTCGTTAACCGTCGCCTATTCCATGCGGAAAGAAGGAAAAAAACATAGCTGTCAAATTGTAAACAAAGTAATTCCTGGTTCTCGGAAGATATTTGTAATTTTTGGGATTTTCCAGAGAAAAAAAGTGAATAAATTAATTATGACAACCGCAAGTGATAATGCGGAGATAATCCAGTACGCTCCATTCATATCTTTTGTTCACCCTTCCTTTTGGAACAAGCTTAAAGACCTAAAACTTGAGGTCGACAAATTATGTGAGACCAAGAAACAAGTTTTTGGGCGTTTCATATATCGGGACACAATCGGAACCGTGTTTGAAGTAGATGGAACCTCATTTAATCAGTAAGTAAACTTAGGGTCGTATTCCAGAACTCACAATGCTCAAGTCAGGATTTGAGCAGACTTGAGTATGATTTCAAGCACTGGAAGTACGACGCTAATGGCAAGGACTTGAGTATGATTTCTAGTGCTTTTCTAATCATACTCAAGTCCTGATTTGAGCACTGACTAGAGTTCTAGAATACGACACCCAAAGGGTCAACAGAGCAAAGGGGCACTATGGAAATGAGACAAATTTTGACCATTCTAAACATAATAATGTAATTTGATTTTAACACTTGTTTCTAGTAGATTAGACCTATGTTTCTAGTAGATAAACGCTTTTTATTCACATACTTTATTGTCTACGACCTATAATTACTGAGAAAATTGGTGGATTTTTTTTTATTGATTAGGCCTTCAGTAAATTTTTTTTTTCTGGTCAATTTTCTCTGTAACTGTCAGCTGTAGAAGATTTGGCTCAAGTGTACAATAGCAACCCTCGAGTTGAGAATAGAAATTAATATGGTGAATAGACTGTTAAGTGATGTGTAGTCTAATCCTAAAATAAGTGGTGAGTAGGATTAGACTCCTAAAATATTAACTTAGCAAGTTGCTAGAAGTGAATCTGTTGGTATTTCCAAACTTGTTTTAAAGTCAAATTATATTGTAATTTTATGTGTTCCCAAACAAAATCAATTAGGATTTTGCGTTTTTGCTAGGTTTTTATAACAAAATTTACTTACTCATATATCTCAGGAAGGGGGGTTCCATAACTCCCAGAGCATAGGGGCTAAGACACAGACGTGCACACACATACCCGCACACAGACACACATTAGTGTTGGCATTATTTGTGAGTAGTGATACTAATGTATTAGGAGTGCAGTAGTATTTACTAAAATTGGAAAACTGCCAGTGTTGGTTACTCATTAAGTCACTGTTTTGTTAGTTATAGCTATGTTCTATTTGTATTGTGTAAGTTTTCTGACCCCAATAAATTAAAAAAAAATTGTAAATTTCTAAAGATTTTTATTTTTTACAGTGATAACAATAATTATGTTCTTTGTAGGATTCCAGAAACAGGTCAACAATGTTGTCTTACTGTGGAGGGTACAATAATGAACAAAAACACATTAGAAGAATTCAAAACTATCGACAAAGCAGTTTTATTGAATGTAATTGGGCAAACTTTATGGGCGAATGTCGAGGATATGACGTGGATTAAAAAGCCTGGAAGCTTACTGAGCTTCATTATTTTATCTTTTGCGGTATGTTTTTGTATTATACCTATATAACTGATAACTAATATATTTGTATTATTATTATTGGGGTGGTTTCACTCGAAGCATATGTACCCCTCATCACTGTGACCATCAGCTGATCTATTGTGATCACCACTAATTACAGTTCAGAGCCAAGGCTGACAGCATTGTAGAACTGAAGGACTTTCGTGGCTCTGACAGATTTAATGTCCTCTGGTTGTGGCATGTGCCTTCCCAGTATGGAGCTTCGTACGCCCATCAGGGGGTAACATTGGGTGAGAAGATGAGCAGGAGTTTTGTCCACCTTCTGGCAGAATCTACACTCACTATTCTCTCTCTGCCAAATATGTGACTTGTGCTTGTTCAAGCCACAGTGTCCTGTGAAAGACTCTAGTTAGCAATCTGATGCCATTTCTGTCCAATGACAGAGCTTCTCTACAGAGTTTGGCACTGTAGGCATCCATCAGGGCTTTTGAATGCTCAAGACCCTTACTCTAGAGCCAGATATGTGTGCTCTTCTCATTCAGCTGAGTGAGCTTTGCCAGGCTGTATGCTATCCTTATAAAGGGTTTGGGTCCAATAAAGGTTTCCCTAACACCACCCTTTGCCAGTTTGTCTGCTGCCTCATTTCCCTCGACGTCATTTTATTTATAACTACCTATTTTTATTTTTTTATTTATAGCCTTTATTGCTGATAACTTACTAACTTATCTAACACATTATATAACACACTTATATACTTATTATATTTTACTTATTTATTATTACTCAGTTTGTTGACTCGGTACCTTCAGTCATAGGACATAGGCCTCCTCCAGAGATTTCCATTTCTCCCTATCATTTACTGTTTGCCTCCATGTTCCTCCAGCAACTAACTAACTATAGAAAGTATCATAGTAAATAACCAGATTTTTTTAATGCTTTTTATTCTAATGTAAGTGTGCATTTGACCTCCATCTCACGATGGAGCATGCACACCTAGATAATGCCTATTCACTCTCGCCTTGAATAGGTCCAAGTTATAACGTTCAGGGAACAAGTCTGCAGGCAGGGAATTCCACTCCATAGCCGTTCGCCATATAAATGTGGAAGTCAAGCCTACGCCTAGTCCCCCGATGATGGAAAGATGAAGGCTGAATTAAATCGTGTAATTCAATGCTCACACTCTCCGTGATATGTCCTGTAAAATACCGATAAGCAGGAAACTTTACGGCGGTGTTCAAGGCTCTGCTAATTCCGAGTCACCTATAAGCCTCTTGCCACGTTTGTCAATTGAATCCAAGGCGGCTAGTTGGTATGTAGCAGAGCCATCCTAAAGGTGGCAATAGTACCCCATACACGACCAGACTTGTGCTTGATACAGCTGAAGCAACTGTCCAGGTGTGAAGTAACGCCTCACCCTGGAAAGGATGCCAAGGTTCCTGGCTGCATTTTTGGCCATGGATTCAATGTATCTGCCGAAGTTCAGATTGGACGACAGGTCCATTCCAAGTAACTGAAGACGGTCGGCTATCGGTATGGATATATCACGAAAAGTCGGAATCAGCTCAAAGGGACTCCGTTTACTGGAGAATAGACTCGCCTGCGTTTTGGTAGTGTTAAATTTGACAAGATTGGCAACTCCCCAATCGGAGACTGCCTTGAGCGTCAAATCTAAATGGCCAACCATGGACTCTCGACAAGACTGGATTTCTTCTCCACTGACCCTTGCATTAGTCAAGTATCTACAACTGTGCTGTCATCAGCATACGCAAAGGTACCTGGAATTATCATATCATTGATATGCAGCGTAAAGAGAGTTGCAGACAGTACGGAACCTTGAGGAACTCTATATATCGCCATATGTTCGGAAGAGTAGCCTTCTAAGACCACTCGAATGGAACGTTCACCCAAGAAATCCGAGACCCAATTGCAAAGGTCAGTGGGAAGACCATAACATGGAAGATTGCTTAAAAAAACTTGCTTGGCTTGCGTGCCAGACCCTGTCAAAGGCTTTAGAAATGTCCAAAGACACTGCAAGTGCTTCGCCTTGCTTTTCTATAGCCTCGCTCCGTATGTGACACGCATACACAAGAAGATTCCCGGTAGATCGCCCTCGTTGGAATCCATACTGACGATCATTGAGGAGGTCATTGTCTTCAAGGTATGACAGGAGGCGGATGTTGAGTACACGTTCCATAGTCTTGCAGAGTATGGAAGTGACTGTGATAGGTCTATAGTTGACAGGGTCGGCACTGTTTCCCTTTTTGGGAACAGGTTGCACGTTTGCAAGCTTACACGACCTGGGAAGTACACCGGTCTCAAGTGAGAGGCGATACAGGCGTATGAGAACAGGAGACAAATCTGGCGCACAGTTACGTAGGACTGCCGCTGGAATTCTATCTGGCCCGCTAGCTCTGTTCACGTCAAGGTTCTACAGAGTTCTAAATACCTCTTTTTGGCGTATGCGAACTGGCGCCAGAGTGCAGCCAGCCTGAGGTAAAGTAGGTGGTACGTTCTCTGCGGCATCCAGACGCGAAATCTCTGCAAAGAGTGAGGCAATTTGCCTTCTCTTCTGCAATATGGGCCAGCGTGCCATCCGGCCTCAGCAGAGGTGGCAAAGATGGGTGACAAAAGTTAATTTGGACCGCTTTGGCCGCATGCTTGGTACGCGGACTGCTTTTGTGCTTCAGCACGACTGCAGTGAGCGTTAAACCATGGACGAGCTTGGGGTCCATTGGGTACATCGGAGTATGGTATATAATATCCCATACCCAAACGCAAGACCTCGACTACAGCATCAGCAGAGCTCGACGAGCCTCCTGAAGAAAAGCAAACATATGAAGGATATGACGCAAAGAAATGGCGCATTTCATCTCAATCTGCTAACCTGTATCGCCACTTCCGTCTCATACCAGGCCCTGATCGGGTGGGGAGTATACGGATACAGTTTTCACCAGACAATGGTCGGAAGTATCCAGTGGGGCATCCACAACCACAGAGTATCGTTCCGAATCAGTTGTCAGCAGAAGATTCAAGCACTTAGCCGTATGAGATTATTAGCCGTATGGTATCCTAGTGGCACCACTGACAAGCTGGGATAGGCTTAGCGTTAACGCAAGTTTACGCGTCTCTCTCCCAGCATGATCGGTCATCTGGTATGAGAACAACCATTCTTGATGGTGTGCATTAAAGTCCCCTAGAATGACTAGTTGTGCCGCTGGGTACCTACGCTGAATTTCGCTACGCTCATCGGACGTCTCACTCAGATATTGGAACAGCTTGGTTGTCTCCTGATCTCCACTGTGCGATCGGTAAACACAGCAGTACACTATTTGTGTAACTCCTGTGTCTACCAGAAGCCACAAAACAGAAAAACTCAGTGCCTCAAGGTTCTTGAGAAGCTTGACCCAGATGTCATCTCGAACGTACGCACAGACTCCGGCACGAGGTAGAAACCTGTGCTCCAGAGTATACCCGGGGTAGCTGAGGTACGCCGTGTCAGTCGGACATCTGATCTGCGTCTCGGTGACGAACAGCACAAATTTTACACACGTGACATAATTTGAAAAGAATGTTAATGATCCATTAAGGGATGACACTTGGGCTCAAGCCAAGATAATAACATATTTTTTACAGAGACTAACAATTTAGAATCAGTGCACTGTGTATACCATCTTAAAAACAAGTCTGCATAATATTACATATTCAATGACAAATTTATTAGAAGTTCTTTGAAATTGTATGCAAAAATATTATTTTGCAATAACAGTATTAAAAATCATAGAAATATATACATTTGTTCAGAAAAGTGTGTCCATATTATAACTTCGTAAGCGGTAAAAACCAGGTAGTTTAGGTAAATAAGCACCTGAATATCCAATCACGGGTAATAATCCCTTTAAGTTTTAGCTCTGCATGATTTCAAAGATATGCTGTAATCGCAATAATATATTAATAATGTCTTCTATGGAGGACAAACTACATTACAATTAAAATTGCCTCCATGGCCGAACGGTTGCCATGCTGGACTGCCACGTAGAGGTCCCGGGTTCGATTCCCGGGCCGGGAGAAATATTTATATGTCATTTATTTATCTCGTAAATTTGGGTGTAATTTGTGGTTGTCTATGTGTGTGTCCATGGCACCCGCGATATGGGGTTTCCCTATTACGGGTCTATAAGTGTGTGCGTTATTTATTTAATTAAAATATCTCATACAGGACCTCAAAAAATTCAACTACTATTACTGGTTCGCATTTCCCGCTCCTAGTCAGCCTACTCTTTACACCAAAGATCCGAAACAAATAACAAACGAACTAAGCAACAAGCAAATTGAAGACTTAAACGAAGGATTTCAAAGCTTAGATTATTCACAAAAATATTTCTTCATTGCTGTTAAAGAGAATGACAACATAACACTGAAGACTCTAGAAGATTTTATGAAAAATGAAATTTCGCAAAATGATTTAGAACAAATATATTTTGTTTTTACTGATCCTAGTTCAGGGGACAATCCTGGTTGGCCCTTAAGATTATTCATGGCTGCTTTGTTAAAAGCGTGTCCAAATTTATCTGATTCAGAATTAAAAGTAATTGCTCTGAGAGTCGATAGGACTGGCGGAATTGCTAGCAGCAGTCGCAATTTTACTGTAGTGACTAAGGTACGTTTATTTCAATTCCTTTAAACTACGTAAAAGATTTTATCTAGAAATAATTTACTTCTTGGTTGTTCTTTTGAAAAAACTGTTATTTTTATTTATATATATGTAATATCTTGTAGAACATTCAACCAGTGGAAAGTGCAGGATGGGTTGGTTGGGAGAGGAATGAAAAAGGCAATTTTGGACCTAGACTTGCTAATATGTCTGCCTCGATGGATACACGAATGTAAGTTACATGTTTAATTTTATGTACGTAACGTATTATTTAATTAAATTTAATATTGAAAAATAATACAATATTATATTTTAAAAACTATTACTGTAGAAAATAAAAAAGCTCTCATTCAGAGAACAAAAAGTAACGAGGACGGACACTCTCCGCCCCTCACTAGCTTTAGATACCGCACCACACCCCGCACATTGACGGTCACATTGACTGAAACGGCAATAAGGCTGTCGCCGAGCCGTTTTCGCGCTAAGACGGCTCTGATTATTTGAATATAGTTTTCATTTATTAATTATGAAACTTGTACGTTAATATATAACATCATTTTACGTTACTATTTATAATGGTTGTGAATTGTGCTGTGTACGGCTGTATATCATCAGCTAAACGAGATAAAGAGAGGAGTTTCTTTCGTTTTCCGAAAGATAAAAAAAACTTGTCTGAAACTCATTCAGCTATTGTTTTCTTTATTTATTTAGAGCAGAGTACACAATACAGATTTATTATATCAATATAATGAGACGCCATAACTTCGTGAGCTAGTAAAATGATAAATGATAATGATAAATGATAAATGATAAATTTATTCGCAGTAAGTGTGGTTTA
>NW_020654289.1:8348638-8371719 GCF_003589595.1 Hyposmocoma kahamanoa
TGTGTAACAATCGCGAAAACCTATGAACTCGATAAGTTCAATTAAGTTTAAACCTTAATATTTAAGCTTGACGAGTGGCAAGTTGTGGTATTAAAATACCCATTGCTCGACTTTGTTTCGCAACAGCTGTTTTCTTTTCTTCATACCGGGGACCGGCCAAAACGTAAGGAAGGGTCGCGATCTCAACACGCACCGACTAATCATCCTCATCCTATTTAACAGCCAGGCTCTTTCGGTGACTGATAATAGTAGTAATTTTACAATTCAAGAAAAAAGTCATTAAAATCCTACCGGATAATTTTATCGATATAAGCAGTTTGCTAATAATTCTATATAAATGTTGTTATATAAGCGATGTTGGAAAAAATATCAATATCGTTCATAAACAAACAAATAAATAGTGTTTTTATCATCCATATAACAAAAACATGATAAAATGCTAGAATGCAAGGGCATTTTCCCCACATAACGTAATCCCCACAAAATCCCCAGACGAGCTATTGAATTGAAATTCCCTCCATTTGGGGAATAATGCAGTTAGTTCAGAAAAAGTCTGACGAAAGAAAATTCGGACGCCTATCGGACGTACGTTGAGTGAATCCGATCCGATAATCGGATCCGACCATCAGACACAAAATCGGATGTACATTCCCGCGCTAAAGCTTAAGTAAATTTTCCTTTTATCCCAGCATTATACACTTCTTAAGGTATTTAAAAGCTGAGGAAAGTATTGGTAGAAACATGAACCAATTACTCAAGAGGACAGCTAATCTCCATACTACAGATGTAACTGTAAAAAAGGTCAAATTTCAGTCTTATATCTAGATTAGCGCTATTCAATAGCCTGGAAGTATTTATATGTTTTAAATCGCCGTGGATATCAATTAATTCCTCTTTAATATGAAAAATAAGAAGTCCGTTTTTTCCTAGTAGTATTATTTAAATATTGATCATGAGCTAAAATGATTTTCTGAACTTAGACAAATATGCGTGTTAATTAATAACACACACACACTCAACATAGACCCACACTAGGGAAACCCTGTGTCGCGGGTGCCATGGACACACACATAGACAACCACAAATTACACCCAAACTCACGAGAGAAATAAATGTAAGCCATACAAAATTTTCTCCCGGCCCGGGAATCGAACCTGGGACCTCCGCGTGGCAGTCCGGCTTGGTAACCGTTCAGCCACGGAGGCAGTTAAGTTAATTGATGGCATTGTGTGTTACAAACTAATTTATAAATTAACGCTTCCTAATATGGGCAGTTTTTTTTAAATATCCATTGACACAACATTTATTTCGGGATAATAAATAAATTCTCTATATCATTGTAGGACATATTTTGAAGGAATTCTTGAAGAATTTTCTTAACCTTTATGTAACAATGTCGATCATCTTTGCCACCTCTGCTGAGGCCGGATAGCTCGCTGGCTCATACTGCGGAAGAGAAGGAGAATCTTATTGCCCCACTCTTTGCAGAGAATTCGCGTTTGGATGCCGCAGGGAACCTACCACCTACTTTACCTCAGGCTGGCTGCACTATGTGGCCAGTATAGTGCAGCCAATAATACGTCAAAAAGAGGTACTTAGAACTCTGCGAAATCTAGACATAAATAAAGCTAGCGGGCCAGATGGAATTCCAGCAAAAGTCCTGCGTAACTGTGCGCCTGAGTTGTCTCCTATTCTCACACGCTTGTACCGCCTCTCACTTGAGACTGGTGTAGTTCCCCGGTCGTGGAAGCTTGTAAACTTGCAACCTGTGCCGAAAAAGGGAAGCAGAGCTGACCCTGTCAACTATAGACCTATCTCAGTCAGTTCCAGACTATGGAACGTGTACTCAACAACCGTCTCCTGTCGTACCTTGAAGACAACGACCTCCTTAGTGATCGCCAGTACGGATTCCCACGAGGGCGATCTACTGGGGATTTTCTTGTGTATACCTGCACATATAGAGCAAGGCTATAGAAAAGCAAGGCGAGGCACTTGCGGTGTCTTTAGACATTTCTAAATATTTCTAAAGCCTTTGACAAGGTCTGGCACGCAAGCCTTTTAAGTAAGTTCCCTCTTATGGGCTTTCCACTGACTTTTGTAATTGGACCTCGGATTTCTTGAGTGAACGTTCGATTCGAGTGGTCTTAGAAGGCTACTTTTCCGAACATACGGCGATAGATAGAGAGTTCCTCAGGGTTCCGTACTGTCTGCAACTCTCTTTCTGCTGCATATCAATGATATGTTAATTCCTTTGCGTATGCTGATGACAGCACAGTTGTAGATAGATAGATACTTGACCAATGCAAGGGTCAGTGGAGAGGAAATCCAGTCTTGTCGAGAGTCCATGGTTTGCCGATTTGATTTGACACTCCAGGTAGTCTCCAATTGGGACGATGTCAATCTTGTCAAATTACGCTACCAAAACGCAGGCGTGTCTATTCTCAACATAACGGAGTTCCTGTGAGCTGACTCCAACTTTTCGTGATATATTCATACCGATGCCCGACTGTCTCCATTTATTTTTCTTTTTATCATTAACTTTCAAATAATAAATTTTAACATTACTTCGTCTTGATGAATTTGATCTCTTAGTTCTCCTAGTCATAGGTTTCGTGCAGAGATCGTGTTATAACTTCTTTATTAATTTGGTAAATACGCCGTCTTGCGGTATTGTTTCGATGGCAAAAATGAAATTTCTTAGAGGCTAATTCAAATTCTGTGAGATCTAGCTTAAGCGAGTTTGCGTTAAGGATCTGTTACGCGGTATTTACCAACTGCTCTCTTCTTCTCTCTCAATTTGCACGCGCAGTAACGATATGGTCAAAAATAACTATTTGGTACTAGTCACGACATCTGGTGTACCAGTAGGTACTAAATACCGGCCTACGCTGTCTTGTATCACGATTAGCAGTCCTCTCGTTTTATTTGTCCATGGTAGAAATAAAAGAAAGAAATTTGAAAGAACTAATGCCTGGCAATACAAACATTGGTGTCAAAATCAATATTATCCCACACAGACTAGGTTCTACTTTATCATAACTGGGTTCATGCTTATAGTTTCATGATAAGAGATCTGAAGTTGCAAAACCACAGAGGCAGACGGACCAGTGCGACGAGGACGGCTTTACAAAGATGGTGAAGAGGAAGCCCACCAGCCTGTGTGGTACAGCACCGACAGTATTAAACTTTTTGACCTGTCGCGACAACATTACGAAGGTCTTGGTAGATAGTGGAGTACATCAGGCTAAAAGCCAAATACACCCTGAAGGTCGAGTGGTTGGAGTCCCGCCCACAACGTGAATTTTAATACGTTTGTGGTGAGAGTGCCGACCGACCATCTATCGACTTTCATGAAGGAAGAGTTTTGGCCGAAGGGTGTCATATATTGGCGATTCCGCGGCCGGTTACCTGACACCAGATTGCGCCACATGTCGCCGACAAGTGCAATACGTGTAGATTAGTTTATTTTATTGTTATATTATATTGTATGTATGTATGTCCTTAAGGTGTATATCGTATAGGTCATGTGGCCTGAAATAAATGTCTAAATAAATAAATTATCTTTTTTAGAATGGCCAGTGATCAGGCAGATCTGAATATAAAGCTAATGAAATGGCGACTAGTACCTGAGCTAGATGTGACGGTAATGGGCAAAACCAGTTGTTTGCTATTAGGTGCTGGTACGTTGGGAAGTCAAGTGGCGCGAGGTTTGTTGGTAAGTTGTTATCTATCACTGTATAGGTACCTTATAGTACAGTAGACCTCCTTGTCAAAGAGCTCGTCCATAGAAGTATTGCTAACTTACGTATTTCTGCCAAGCAGCAGCAGCAATGTCAGCACTACTGCGTTCTGATTTTGAAAGGTAAGGGTGCTGGTGAAATTACAGCCACATGGGACTTCTTACAACTGAGACGTACTCAGGGTGGCGGGCGCAGTGGCAGTGCCGCTCAGAGCTTTGTGATTTAAAGCTCTGAGTGGCACTGCAACTGTTATGAACAGGCGTGTCGCTTACCACCAGGCCCACGGCTTGTTCGTCCCGTCACTTTATATCATAAAAAAAACATGTATAGAAGAGTTACTGCCCAAGAATACTCGCTTACTGAAATATATCTACAAAATAAAATTTTGTTAAGCACAAGTAAAAAATCTCAAGCGAATTGGAATGACATTTTACGTACACGACCGGAAGAAGTGGGGTGAAGCAGCGGCGCGCGTTTTTTAATCTTTCGTTTATTCTATAATCATAGAATGACCAACGTTATTTCAAACTACTCATGGAAAGCATCGGCAATTTCGTGATTGGTTAGCTATTTGTCAAAAGTGTGGACGACTACTGCGTCGTACTTTCGATATTTTCGAATGTGTCAAAAACATTATGGGGAACACCATTTACGTTTGCCACTTAATTATTGCATTTTCAGGCTTGGGGATTCCGGACGATAACATTCATAGACAATGGTAAAGTCTCATTTTCAAATCCTACGCGACAGTGCCTTTATAATTTCATGGATGCTTGTCATAGCAAGATGAAAGCAGAGGCTGCTGCAGCCGCTGTACAACAGGTTCTACCTGCTGTAGTAAGTAAATTACTCTTCCTATTTACAACAGCAGGCTACAGAGAAATTTATTATTCTTTAATTGTTTTACTGTGTTCTGTGAAAACTAGTTGTCATGTGCTAAATCGACCTAAGTGAATAGCGTGCATCATTCGCGTATACACCCTAGATGTAATGTAGAAGTTTAAAAGCCTATTCTTCTGCTATCTATGTAGCTATCTCCATCAATGCAATTTTCCATATTCTTTCTAATTAAAAATATTTGCAAAAAGCAAATAAACGGAGTAGTTGCAAAAACTAAATTATCCACTAACTGAATAGCTACTACTAACTGTATGGTGTCAAGTAGACACGTACGCGTACCTAGTACTACAAAACCACACACCCAGACATACACACACAATACACAATTACTATTACATTTTAGATTTTTATGTATATTTTTATTCCTTTATTATTATTAATAATACTTTTAAAAAGAATCTCATGCTTACCACGTTTAGTAAAAAGTAGTCACTAATGTAATTTGTATCAAATTGCAAATTTGGTTTTTTGACTCCCGACGAGAAAATGGAGTTTGAAGCCTATACTATATCTGTGTCTGTCATATATCTCAATCACTGGACTGATTTTAAAGAATTTTCCTTTTATTTGAATGCTAATTTAATCGTGATAGTTTTTAGCTATGTTTGGTGAATATATGTTCAGCTGTATCAAAGATCTCTTCGACTTCCCAGTTAGAGTAAGGATCTCAGGTATAAAGTAAATATGTTTCTCTTGTACTATAGACTTGAAATTTCCCATATTACAATAATATGGTAACTTTAATTTTGATCTGATGCTAGGGGTGTAGTCTTCTCCGTCCGAAACAATTATGTACCGTCAAGTAAGTAATAATCGACCAAATTTTAAGGCAATTTCAAGTATGAAGCTTCATTCGCATCATGCTTCTTTTCATTTGGTCGATTATTACTTATTTGACAGTAATTGTTTCAGTCGGA
Organism: Hyposmocoma kahamanoa; assembly: GCF_003589595.1. Lineage (NCBI taxonomy): Eukaryota > Metazoa > Arthropoda > Insecta > Lepidoptera > Cosmopterigidae > Hyposmocoma > Hyposmocoma kahamanoa. The sequence continues at coordinate 8,354,196 of NW_020654289.1, forward strand.
TGTCGGACAGAGAACGAGAGTAAGCACCCAGTTACACGACCGCGCGGCAACCGCCCAGATACCACGCTTTCACGTACATTAATGGCGAATCTGAATTCTATTTACTTGGCAACATTTAAATTCCTCTGAGTAATAGAATCGCGCGGTGCGACCTCCACCGCGGCGCCCGGAATGCTCATTTAAGTTAAAACGTAAAAAGCTAAGTAATTAGAGCGTACTTTGCCATGACAGTTAGATGCACGCGGTCGCTGCGCGGCAGTGGCGTGAGCGCGGTGAACTTCGTGTCGCATAAAATGCGCCCTAAAGGGCCTGGAACCAGGACAGTTACCCAGTTTCTAAACTACTTACAGCAGAACTGTCGCGTTCTGTCATTTAATTGATCTCGACGTAGTAGTTGGCTTATAGATGGTTATTTTTTTGAATACACTGTTTGGGATCGGGTTTTTTGTATTTTAATTAGTTTATATATATGTCATACACTGTGATCTGTGTGGTGTCTTCTATGTAGTGACTAGTTGTTAGGTATGATGATTGTGATAACATTATGTACTGAAATACTAGCTATGAGCCTACTAGATAGAACTTACATTACCTTAATTGTGTCGTATTATACTAAGCAATACAGAATTTATATTTCAGACGAGCAAAGGCATTGTTGCCCACATACCCATGCCCGGTCACCCTGTAGGAGAATCTTTGAAGACCGAGACGATATCAAGCATCGAGACGATTACGGAAGCCATTCAACAGCATGAAGTCATTTTTCTCTTACTGGATACGAGAGAAGCTAGATGGTTACCCACTTTACTTGGAGCGCACTTCGGAAAGGTGATACATAATGCAATAAAGTTAGATGTATGGAAAGACGACATGACTGCGTTTCACATAAAGAACAATGGCAAAATCATAGTTAAAAGAATTCGTTAGCGTCTTCAAATGTCTTAATTATAAGTTTGAATAAAATAAATTCATTAGAATTATAATAGCGGCCTATCTAAGTCTGGAAATAAAATCACATGTTAAAGAAACTGTAATGACTAATTAGTATGGAACCGTACTGATATCTGCAACTATCAGTTTTTTTAGTGTGTTAACGTTGAGCGACATCTAATATAATAATATATAACATCGAATAAAAGACTTCATAAGTTTGTCACAGGTGGTGCTGACGTCAAAAAAACCGTTTAACCTGATACAAAGATCTGTAACAAACATTTATAGAGAAATCCGTAAGATCAAAAAAAAATTTCTTCTTTGTATCAATAATAATAACGTATGACCAAAAAACAAAATCCGCAACAAAGAGGCACGTGTAATTTGCAAAAGACATTACTTAAAACTAAATGTTTATCGAACAAATCATAAAAAGGTTCGAATCCGGCCGGATCGAAGGATTTTTTTCTGAGTGTTCGATCTATGTGTTAATAATTATAACAGACTAGTGGAGGTTATTCCACTTTTATTTATTTTACTATTATTTATATTATTACTATTGAATTGATATTCAATTATTTTTATGTGAAATTATTCACATAAAAATAATTGAATATCAATTCAATAAACATTTAAATCATAAAAACTTAATTCGTTCGATAACGATTTCACGCATTCGTGATCATGCATGCATGCATACATGCAGTCGTGATCTCGGCTGCATGAAGTTGATTACGGTTTCACGCATTAATTGCAAACATAAAGTCAATCTGTTAGCAGCCTTAAACCCATTTCCGTATAATACGTATAAAATGATAAGCGGCGAATGGAAGAAGCAACAAATATAACAGAATCCACTTGACACAGTGCCGTGATAATCATGCGTTCACATATGATAAATAATCCTTTTGTTCGCAGATTGTAATAAACGCGGCGCTAGGGTTCGACAGCTATTTGGTGATGCGACATGGTCTCAACAAAACCCCACCGCAAGAGGGCACCAGTGTACATTCAACGTACATATCTGGGTCGGAACTCGGGTGTTACTTTTGTAATGATGTTACCGCGCCTGGTGATGTAAGTTTTTTACGTTTTCTAAGTACAGGGAATTTCGTAGTTTATAACCAACAGCCGGCCTTACCATTACAGGCAAAACTTGCGCGAGTAAAAATACTTTTTTCCTGTCTTCCGATTTCAACACTATTACAGCATATTAGTATGCGTTAATAGTAATTTATGCCTGTAGAGGTAAGTCGCGTGGAACAACATTATTTAAAAGTAAATTGACATCTTGGAAAAGATATATTGTTGATTTTTGTGTAATTGTAACACATTTGTGTCGCACGCTTGTATAATTAGGTCACAACGGATGTTCTTGTACTAAATAATAAAATTTACTGTTACAGTCAATGAAGGATCGCACTTTAGATCAGCAATGCACAGTGACGCGACCTGGTGTGTCGGCTATTGCAGGCGCATTGGCCGTCGAGCTACTCGTCGCCATGTTACAACATCCTTTGAAGTAAGTTAACTCGGGCACACATCGTAGATACACTCCCGGACGCATAGTTCTAGCCACCACGCATTTTCAGCATTAAGTTCCATAAGCTTAAACAATGTTTGATTGATCAAAAACTATTATGCAATTTTGAAACTAGTATACTAAACGTCTTTTCCATTAGCAGAGAACAAATAAGTTATGAGAACGGACACTCACCGCCCCTCCCAAGCTTTAGATACCACACCACGCCCCGCACATTGACTGAACGAGAACTAGGCTGTCGGCGAGCCGTTTCCGCGCTAAGAGGGCTTTGATATTTGAATATAGTTTCATTTATTCATTACGAAATGTGTACGTTAATATATAACATGATTTTACATTACTATTTATAATGGTCGTGAATTATGCTGTGTACGGATGTTTATAGTCATCTAAACGGGATAAAGAGAGGAGTCTCTTTCGTTTTTTGAAAGATCTCTCATTTTGTTTTTGTTTTCTTTAGTGCAGAGTAATATATAATACAGATATATTGTATCAATATAATCAGACGCCACAACATCGTGAGCTAGTCAAGGGTTCTCGAATTTTCAATTTGTATTGCTGATAAATATTACGTAATGAATATACTTAATTGTTAACTAGATAATGATAAACTTGGACACGCAATTTCAGATACTTTGGTTACCTTATTTAAAGATACCTGCCCAAAATAAATGCTTTTAATATCTTTTTGAAGTAAATCTTCAATATTATTCTAGTTAGTGAATTAATGAAAAATATAGTATTATATCGATATAAATACGCAATTAACATGTGTAATTATTACGATTCTATAATAAAATTATAGATAACAGATTCGTGTTAGAATTTTTGCTACGTTGCCGCTCTGACCACGTAACGTAATAGTACGAGCAAGTGATGGGTAAACTTGCCACTTCATGCACACATTTGCGCGTGTGCAGATACTATTACTACTACTAGATATTGTTCTATGTAGTAGTAGTAGTAGGTAAATAATTTACGACCGTTGTATGGAGTGTGCGGGGTGTGCCATAAGTCCTTGTTGGGAATTTGGATTTGCAAAACCTAAACTTTTTTTTCGATGATAACATTATTTCTGTATTCTATCCCTTTACAAAAATACGAGGTGACTCGAATTGCATTTGGGAGGATATAATATAGTAGCAATAGAGCTCCTTGTGAAAGAGTTCGTCCAGAGTAGTACCGCCACCTTGCCTACTTCTGTTGCCAAACAGTAATGTGAGCATTACTGTGTTCCGGTTTTGAAGGGTAAGGGTGCTGGTGAAACTATAGGCATTACCAGTTACTGCACTACACTGTTTAAGCATCCCAGCTTACGTTGATACATACTTACGTCTACGTATTATAAACTTTTGATCTATATAGGAGCTATCCCAGTGGCAGAACTCACAGGTCAGGAACAGTCAAGGTTGTGGAGCTGCTTAGTTCTGAGAAATCCGTTATGTTTGAGGTGAAGCAAGGACTGGTTCTAGTTTCAACATTATTTCATATGTATAACGATCTTATTAATTATCTGACATATCTTTAAAAGGTGCAAATGACACCAAGCCATATGAATCTTCTGTTCCATATATAAATGTACTAACTCGATTGAAACATATGAAACAGCAATAACAATATATAACCATTTAAAATTAAAAACAAGTTAGCTTTAATGAAGTCGGCAGGTACCTCAAAAAAGGGGACTAAGAGACCCCCACACTAGCGTCTTTCTTGCGTCAGCCGAGCGAACGCAAGCACAGCGTCGACACGACGTCCGTGTGGCGGCGACGTAACGCCAGCGCGGTGTATACGCGACACGTCCGACACTGTTTAGAGGGTCTATTCCCGTTCTCCGTCAAACATCCGTCCGAAACAATTACTGTCAAATAAGTAATACTTGACTAATGACGCGACCCGACGCTTGATGCGAATGAAGCTTTATACTTGACATTGTATTTAGAGTTGGTCGAGTCGAGACAGTAGACCGAGTAATTGTTTTGGACGGCTATTGGACTGAGAACGGGAGTAGTAGACCCCCAGCAGTCGCTCACTGACGCCGCGTTGGCGTTGTGCCGCCGCCGCGCGGACGTCGTGATGACGCTGTACGTACGTTGGAAATATGCTGCGCTCGAAAGACGCTAGTGTGGGAGATCTCTTGTGATTCATATGATTGCTTCAGAGTACTTTTTTTTAGAAATTACGAATTGCATATTGTCCAATGTTGATGGTTTCTGTGTTACATTGCAGAGCTCAAGCCCCCGCTCTCTATAATTTCAACGATGAAGATAACCAACCAACAGACTTGCAAGGTGTATTAGGTGCCATACCACATTCCATCAGGGGTTTCCTTCATAACTACCAAAACGTTGCGCCCACTAGTCGTAAGTTCGAGCAGTGCATCGCCTGTTCCGATATTGTGGTCAAACAGTATAGAGAAGAAGGAATAGAGTTCTTATTAAAAGTGTTCAACAGTGGAAAATATTTGGAGGAACTCACTGGATTGTCGGAGTTGCATTTAGCGGCTGAAGTTACCGATGTAAGTGTACTGCGTGTTTATTTCCTTAAAGCACAAAATTTTCACTCCCTGTAATGGTTTCCAAATGCCCCTTACCAGAGTGCTACTTGTCTAATTTCAAAAGGCTCTTAACTCCGTTAAAGCATAACCGCATATTCCCAGAATGTTTGAAAATAAATATATAGTGTTCGATCTTTGTATTAATAATTATAACAAACTAGTGGAGTAATTTCACATAAAAATAATTGAGTATCAATTCAATAAAATTTAAATAAATATTGTATCAGATCATTCGTTCGCACGTATTTGTACGTGTTTATCCGGCGCCAGCATTGGTGTATTCCGCGCCTCACACTGCAACCTATTAGGTATATTAGGCTATAAGGTCTATACTGTGACGATTGTTCGGCGTCTATAGTCTATTCAAGTTAGCGACCTAGTAATAGGCTCGTCTCTTTCGCACTACTTCATAAAATTTGATAAGACATAAGATGATATAAAGTAGGTATAAGGTTAAGTGGGCGTTAAAATAGTAAAGGCTCGTGCATAAGTGTTTAAAAATTAAAACAAAAATATGTTTTTTATTCATTTCTATAATAATTTTTTCAACAATCTCACATTTTACGTCAGTCAATGTCTTAACCCGAGTCACGAGTCAGAAGGTATCAGTCCATTTAGGCTGTCTTTCCACCAGAGATGTGCGAGGTAGCGAGGAGGTGCAAGGATGTGTACTGGCGCTGTGAAACGGTGCTATGTTTGCCACCAAAGCTGTGCGAGATTGCGTTATGAACTCTCTTCAGCTGTGCGCGGGCGGGGTACCGTGTGGTGGGGTGAGCGGTGGCGATATGTCAGTGTCACTTAGTGTCATACTTTCAGTAGCTCTATTTTCCTACACCGTTTTGCACACATTCCTCGCACACATTTCTCGCTATTTTATATGTGCAAATACTTAGCTTCGCTAAACCGGAGCTATGCTAGCGAGGCTTGGATTTTCCCTCGCACACTGCCTCGCTACGTCGCACATCTCTAGTGGAAAGGCAGCCTAAGAAAGCCAAAGTCGCAGGTAAAGAGTCACAGATAAGTAGCAAACAGAGAAAACAACGCACGTCCGCGCCGCATAGATGTGAAAGCCGACTTATTAGCTTGCCATTATGAATGCGGCTTTAGTGACTTATCTCTAACCAATCACGTGCGGCTGTCTTTTCTCAGTACTAGGTCGCTAACTTGAATAAACTATAGTATGAAATGTATTGACGGAGCGATTTTCATCGTTTGCCTATCAGAATACTGAATGGATGCGGCCAGATTTAGGCCAAAGAAATTTTAAACATGTTTAGATTTGCCATGTAACTTGTCTACGAGTCACGATTCTCTAGGACGTTTACTATTCTTATTACAGCACTTTAAGCTGCAATACAAATATAAGTATCATTAATCATTTAAATCCTTGTTTTGTTACAGTTAATGGCTTTATCGGACGATGAAGAAGATTGACTTTTAGGACAAAGTGACAATTTAAAGAAATCATAAATCAGTTAATTACGATATAAAATGTCGCTTCTATGTCTCGCAATGTGATATTTACTGTTTAAAGCTATCAAGTTAAATTTTGACTTTGGCCTCGTTGTGTGTTATTAATAGAAGAGCGACTGAAGGACTTCAATCCATGGTCATGAAATAAATATAATAATATTATATTAATAGAAGCAATTGCATTGAATTACTTGATTTCAAAGTCGATACTAAGTACGCAGTGACACGAGCTGCGTGCTAAATGCACGAATTGTAAATTAGCAGTTGCAATGCAGTTTGTATGTTTACGCCTTAACGCTGGTGGTAATATTGTGGCTTTTATTGTCTACAAATACTTGTTGCCCTCTTATGTAAAAAGTACTGTAAATGCCTGTGCCATAATCCACTAATCACACTAAAATTATGAAGTCGTAATAAGTATCGGATTTTCTATACCTTTCCAGTTTTTTTGTATAACTTGATATAATTAAGTCTCACAGCACAAAAATGCTCATTTTGTTGCAATAGAAGCTTTAAGTGTTATTCTTTTGTATTGTTCAAAGATATGTATAATATAATGATATTTGTACGAGTATAATAAAGGAATCTCTTATTAAAAAGTATACATTTTGATGTTACATTGTATAACATTTACCATATGTATATTGAATATAACTTTAATAATAGACCTTTTACAACAGCCTTCAGTGACGTCGACACGGCACATTGTAGTGAATTACTGGGTTCAATCCAGTATCTTATTTATATTCTTCCAAAATAGAAATAGCTCTTACCTAGTCGTGTGGCATTGCATTTTTGAACACTTTTTTCATTCATAACAACAAAACTTATTTAGTAAATTCTTACACGCGCGTCTAGTACATTTTCGGCTTACTTCTTGAAAAATTATACAATTACGCTCACAGATAATTTATCACAAGTTCTTTTATTAAGAGTCGATAGTACCTCAACTGGAATTCAATTTTTTTCCTGGACTGACTCGGTTCTATTGCGCGGGTCGAGTGACACTGGCTTTATTTCAGAAATTATTTTTTTTACACACGAATTTAAAGTCATTTGAAAAACGTATATCGCATACTATCTCTACGTATCTATCGTACATGTTCTATTTATACTTCAGTTGCATTGACTTACAAATAAATGGACGACGGGTCTAATACAAAAACCACGAAAAAAATGTCCCAAGTCAACCTATTCGAAATTTAAATTGTAATGTCATCGCAGTATCGCGCTGTCAGTCGAACAAATGAAGACTAAAGCGGAGTGTCGCGCTCTGTATACGATTTTAGCGCCTTACAAGTGCGGACACTTTTTAGCGCGGACCCGACGTCCATATAATTGTAAGTCAATGTTCAGTTGATATAAAAAAAATTAGTATATGTAAAATTTCGAGGTAAGTTTGTGTGTTTTTTTCTATCGAGAAAATTTTTAGGAATCGTATTTTCACACCGTATGGTGATCAGTGTATCCTCAATTTTACTATGTTTTTCAAAGTGCATCGACACTTTCACTGTTATGCGGAATTAACCAAAGCCCTCTGTATCGACTCCTAATATACGTAAAATGTAGAGTTAACAACTTTATCAGCATGTACCACACAAACATAAGTAAACGCACCCGTCCTAAAGGTAAAAAGCAATCTATTACAGATATATGTTATATACTGTACGTGTGAATTAGGCTAAGTTCAGATGGCAAAAATATAACGCAAGTTTTCAAATCGCCATATTTAAAATTTACATACATTCGTTTATAATATGTACTTGTTCAGAGACCTGAGTGTAAATATTATCAAGCAAACTTAACTGCCGCGTTTGCGTTAAGATTTTTATTTAGATCTTAATTATATGTCAGGTTTAAATTAAAATCTTAACGCAAACGCGGTAGTTAAGTTTACATATTTGAAACTTACACTAAAGACAAGAGACGTGTAGAGTTGCGACTTGTCACTTCAACGACTTGCGCGCATTCGGTGCGCGTTGCATCTCCTCACCTACGATACATCGCGCGTTTTATTGTATTTGGTTCTATGAAATAAAATTTGTATCATCTACTTAATACAATTTACTAAAATTTTACAACTTATTTGCAATTGATTAAGGAGTCATATTGAGCTTAATGGCAGGTAGAGGGAAATTAGATGGATTCCGGATTTCCTTGACTGGTTTGGGCGGTTTGATCTTGCGACCGTGACGACCGCTTTTGCGTTGCCAAAGACCGGAACGCGGTCGGTTGCCGAGCCAACGATTGCGCTGCGGCGACCCTATTGGCGTGTCGCCGTGATCTACGTTTGAAAGACGACCTGTGAATTATTTTTATTTATAATCAATTAATTCCTATTTGTGGCTGAATAGGATTAAATTCACCAATTTAATTTTACCAACAACATTTATAATGTATGTACCGTATTTAAGCAAATAAATGATATTTTATGTTTATTTTATTTTTCTTTAGCGCTTCATGGAAAACCACCAACAAAAACTGTTTTCTTATGTGCTCTGGCATAGAGAGAAATTTTGGAAATGTTTCTTAAACTCGTTCAACTGGGATGACAAAGCACTGTGTGAGATGCACAGTGCTTGCTTCTTCTTTTTATCGTATCGATGACATACACTATAAAGCTTGCCATAGTTGTGAAAGGATTTGCCAATTAGGGCTTGCTCATTATGTATTAACGGTGAAGTTACGAAAGTTATCAAACGGATGCCTAGAGTGCAGGTAATACATACCAACAACAGCCATACAATGCATGTCGAAGCTAAACTGTCGCTTTGAAGGCATCTGGACGATTACCCTGTCGTCTTGTTTCCTCAATATGGTGCCGAAAGTTCCAGCTGCGTGAATGTACAGGCCACCTTGACCTGAAGAAAATTTTATACAACTAAATTTTTTTTATGATATCAAAAAATCTACAACCCCCTCTAATAAGTTTTTAATATTTTATTTAGTTACAGTTTTATTGTCCAAAATTAGCACAATTTACTTTACTAATCTTTAGGTGTTATTATATAGAAAGTTACCAAAATACAAAAGTTTCGAGAATGTCTACACAAACCTGGTTCTTTTTCAATACTATGTACCAGCGTGCCAGTTGGAAGAGCTCCTAGCACATATGCATCACCTTCATTTGCTCTCACTGAAATATAAATTCAAACTATTGATTATTTTCGAAAGTAAAGGCTGGCAAATTATATTTTGAACCTGGTTATGATGTACAATTCTAGAGAATGTTAATATTTATTTTACTAGCAACATAAATATAATTTCGAACATTTACTACACAATCATCACAAGCAAATCCTGACGCAAGCTTTTACATACATAACTTCTACTTGTATAACATAAAACAAGTTACCAGGGATCCTAGGTAAATGCCTGGAAGTCTTGAGGATATCTCCAGCTTTCATGTTCTCTGTAGCCAGTATGTATTTAAGCTTATCTCCTACTGCTACCAAGGCTATGTGAGCTGTCCTGCAGCCATCTTCCATAACCTGCAATTAAAAAACTGTGAAAAGATCTATATATTAAATTATATTTATTATTAGCTCTATATATTAAATTAAAGTAACTATATATTCTGCAACATGGTGAGGGTCTTAAATTATTGAAAATTTAAGACCCTCACCATGTTGCAGAATATTTTTTGCCATCATGGCGCGTAGTTGATGTCAAGAGAGCCACTTATTCTTCTTTGGGACATGCCGCATGTCGCCAGGTTGTGTTGCCGGGTTAAAATAACTTACAAACAAACAGAAAGGCCCTGTGTATTAGCTTCGTCATATAAAACAAGGAACTGAAGTGTCATATTTCACCAGTTTCATCTATCCTTGTCTTAGTATTTAAACTTTTAAAATATTTATACTATATTTTTGAATGTTCATCATTATTTCATTCATTCATCATAATTAATTTATCTATATTAAACTCACAATATAGTGTTAAAAATAACTAGTAAATCTCTACATTGTTGAATTAGTTAAAATTCCTAAAACTTATGAAAACCTGTATAACTTTTTCTTCCTGAGGGGGTCCTTCACTAGGTCCATCTCTCAGCCAATGTATCCAATGGTACTTGTGTTTTATGCCACCACCAATACCTTTTGCAACTATGCGACCTAGAAAAATAAATATTTTCGTATTAACAACAAACATGTTAAAAGGAAATAAAATAATAAGAACTGAACAATATATAAAAATTTGAACCTCGTAAAAGAGTAATTACAAGAAATAACATTAGATTTTAATAAACCGAAAATTGTGAATATTAAAAAATATTTGTCAAATTTAATAAAAAAACAAGTTACCTACCTGTTTCTGGGTCCCTGCCGGCCAAGTTTGTTACTTCTAATGGTTTAACACTATATTCTTCTGGAAAATGGACAATACGTCTGTAACTTTTGCCGAAACCTGGTTTAGGTTTTACAACATTAGGTTTGCTCGCGAAATTTATAGCAGTAATGTGTATAGTCCTTCTAGTTATCATCGACTGTCCGGCTATAGTTAGTCCAGAAAATAACCTATTCAATGCCATAATTTATAAGGCTTTTATTTTAAAGTTAAACACAAAAACGAAAAAATTAAAACTATAACCTCATTAGATAAATAACCTCCCATTCAAGTTTTTCTGGAAATTGACGAGTTTTGACAATTCTTTTTTTTTCTAAGGGTTTCTACGAACGAATAAAAATATTCGTTGTCGTCGACGTGTCGGTGTCGGACCGGACTCTGACTGACTGACATTCTTAATTCTTTTTATCAGACAACGTACATATGGTACGAACGACCAGCTGAATGACTTTAAATCATTGCTCTTAAAAAAAAAGTTAAAAATGACTGCCGCGCCCCCTGACGACAATTTTATGATTAAAAACGTCGTGAATGTGGCGTGTGTTGTTTGGAATATCGTGAGTCGTAAATAAAAATGCACTCGTTGGATAATTAAATCTTGATCTTAGTGCAATTCTTATGTATCAGAACAATAATCCTGCAATCCGCTGTCTGTAAATAATAAGAACTGGACGCAAGAAGTGTTTAACTTTTGTTATTTTGTCATATGTTGCACGCCTGTCTTGGGGTCTGGAATAGGACAAAAAAAATAATCAGTTATTCCGATGCTAAATTGATAATGCGGTAAGTTTTATTTTGTTATTTGTTGTGTATTTTGCATAAGGTTACTGCAGAGTCACTATTTACGTTTACATCTGCCGTTTTATGCAGGTACTAGAAGCAGGTTACTAAAGTTGGTCTTCACAGTTGGATTTTGAGCCAATATAGACGAATTGGTTACATTTCAAGGAATCTTCAAGGAAATAAATAATGATCTGTTTGTCTCTGACTTTCAAAGACTGTGTTGACTCGTTTACGTTACATTTATATTTTTTTGTTACAGAAATAGACACAAGCAGTCTTCCGGCACGTTGTTAAGCTTTCTTGTGACAATGCGAAGTCTTACTCGCCAACTTATTTGCTAATTCATGATGGTTGTCAGATCTGAAACTGAATAGTCTCACGATGAGTCACAATTTGGCGGGTATGCCGTCGTACAGGCTGCCTGGCCCTGGGCTGGGACCGCCGGACTTCAAGCCACCGATGGATACGCCGACCTCATCGGCGCCGGCGCCTAGCAACCCGAAGAAACGAAGAAAAACTAATAACGCCAATAATACCATTACACCTCAACCACCTCCAACAGCACAGGACCTATTGCCACCTCCATTAACAGGATATGGAGACACTATTGTGGCATCTAACCCTTTTGATGACTCTCCATCCACTGTCTCGTCCTCACACAATGGACCAATGATGAGTCAAAATGGGCCAATGATGAACCAAAACGGTCCCATGGGTATGATGGGACCTATGCATGGTATGGGTGGACCTCCAATGAGGCACATGAGCCCTCTACCTCACAACATGAGTCCTATGAATCAGCAGATGCCACCAAGAGGTGGAATAAGTCCAATGGGTAACATGAGTCCTATGGGTCATATGGGTGGTATGTCACCAATGGGAGGTCCGAACATGGGCATGAGCAACCACAGTATGGGTCCAGGCATGGGACCACAATCCAGGTCCATGGGCAGCCCAATGAGTCCTATGAATTCTATGCCAATGGGTTCACCTATGTCGTCTGGACCTTTAGGTAGCCCAATGAATATGGGGTCAATGGCTGGAAGCCACATGAGCAATAGTCCTATGGGACCACCTATGCATAGTCCATTAGGTGCAGGTTCAATGAACGGTCCTATGAATGGCCCTATGGGAGGAGGAGGCCCTGGTATGAATGTTCCTAGGATGAATGGCCCAATGGGCCCCAACTGTTCTAATGGCTCTATGGGCCCCAGTAGTTCTATAATGTCATCAAGTCCGATGTCAAGTGGTGGTATGGGTCCTGGTCACTGTGGTCCAATGAGACATGGAAGTCCGATGGGATCAGGAATAGGAAGTGGACCTATGGGTGGCAATGGGCCTATGACATCTATGGGACCAGGCCCTCCATATAGCGGAAGTCATATGGGACATGGGGGACCTATGGGGATGGGTGGAGGGGGATCTATGGGGATGGGCCCAGGTCCAGGTAATATGGGAAGTTGCGGTCCTTTAGCTGGTATGAGTGGTATGGCCATGGGGGGTCCAGGAGGCCAAGGCGTGGGACCAATGGGACAAGGAATGGGTATGTTTGGTCCTAAACCAATGCCTGTGAGCGCTGGGAAAGTGTATCCTCCAGAACAGTCAATGGTGTTCAACCCTCAGAATCCAAATGCGCCACCCATTTACCCATGTGGAGTATGTCACAAAGAAGTACATGATAATGATCAAGCTATTTTATGTGAATCTGGATGCAACTTTTGGTTTCACAGGTAAGTAATAACACTATGATAGTAATAACACTAAAAGTTACTTGCTAGCCTTGAAGATGGGGCACCGGTATTCATTATTTAATTATTAAAATAATATTTAATTATAAATAACATTGCTGTAGTCAGTGGGAAAAAGTAATTCTTTAAACTCTTCAGGCAGGCCTACAGCTTAACTTGTCAATTTATCAATCAGCCTAATTTAAAATAAATATTGTTTAAAAATATTAATTAAATAAATATACTTTCTGATACAGAGGTTATTTACAGAGCAAAAACAGGATACTGTAAAATTCCCCCATGCAAGTTAGGCTCTATGACATGGACTTGTGCAAACTAGATTGCTCAATGAATGCTGATACCTGCTTTCTCTTACTTACTGCATCACAGTAACACATCTTTGGAGTTTCATTAATAGCAGTACATTTTATATATTTATTTTAATTTAGTAGTATTTGATTCTCAGGGTCGTATTCCAGAACTCTACTCAATACTCAAGTAAGGACTTGAGTATTGCAGTGAGCACTGAAAATCATACTCAAGTCCTTGCCATTAGGGTCTTATTTCCAGTGCTTGAAATCATACTCAAGTCTGCTCAAGTCCTGATTTGAGCATTGAGTAGAGTTCTGGAATATGACCCTAACACTCGGTTACCTCTTCAAAAGGTTCAATATCACTCTCCTCTCCTCTCTCTCACGTAAGTTGTTCATGTTTTGTTTGTGTCAGTCAAAATACCATTTTTACCTTTGTAACTTCAATATTATGTTCTTTTTTTTATGTACGTTATAGGTTATATGTTTGGAAGTAAACATTGTTTATTTTTAAATATGGAACGTATAATATATGTACATAAAAACGCATATATTTAAGTTACAAAACAAAAAATGTATTTTGTCTTACAATAACTTATGTGCGAGGTATCAATATAATATGTATGTGTAATGAATCTTCTGTTACCTTGAGCTACACCTGTACAGGACAATATAAAAATTGCCACACAATCTTGCAGTGGACATGACAATGTTTAATTCAAAACGCGATTTCTAAGGTGCTTTAACCAAATTAACATTTCTCATTGCACTTTCCAGGGGCTGCACAGGCCTAACAGAGCCTGCGTTTCAACTACTTACTGCAGAGGTTTACGCCGAATGGGTTTGTGACAAGTGCCTGCACTCTAAGAACATCCCTCTAGTGAAATTTAAGCCATAGCGTTGCGCTTTACCCTCCCCTCTACTTTTACCCCCACTATAACTCTCACCCTCTTCCTACATCACAAAATATTTATTTCACGTCATTGATGAACACTATAAAGTGACTAAAGTGATCTTGGGCATGAATTCGGAATGTTAGTAGTCTTATTAAGAAGGATCTCATTGGATAAGAGTATTTGAATAGCCTCACACTTGTCTTTGTTGGTGGTATTTTAAAATGTTTCTTATGACATCCTGGTGACATCAGTATATTGGAATTTGCTAGTCTAGCATTCATATAGACTGCAGCAGCTTCGACATTGTGAGGAGTCTGGCTACTATAAAAATAGTTCGTGTTTGAGTTTAAATCGCGTGAAAATCACCATTCTTGTTGCTCAAACATAGTAACATTATTGTAGCTGGCACGGTATGAACTGACGACTTAAAAATGTATTTAAAAAAAATTTATTACAAACCAATGTTTTGACCTTTACATACTCTTTATACAATCGATAGTAAAATGCTAATGATGAAAATGCAGACGGTCCTGTTATCTAGTCTGTTATTGTCATTGTAACTTATTTATTTTAATGTAATAATACTAAGGAGTAAAGTAAATCATGGTTGATATAAAATTAGATGGAATCGTCGCACGTTTTCCTGCATTAGGCATATCTCTTAAAAGCAATTTGATGTGATTTTTGAGTAGAATGTTGCTAGCACATGTAGACGCTAAGTCGTGCTTATAAGCAATAATGTGTTGGCCGCCCAAGAATTTTCAATGTCAGTATGGTGCGCCGCTTTTAGTCTATGCATATTGTAAATATTTTAGAATAAGTCTTAATACTATCCGCCTTATGATAGTGGTGAATTTTAGTGTACATTCTGAAATGATACACAAATCCAGTATTTGTTCTTCTCACTGCTCTGGTTGGGTTGCAACATCAGTAGTGATTTTGTCATTATTTAATTGTCGTATTGATGCGATCACTTTTAAAACTATTTTTATGGCAGTATGTCTTCCCAGTTATTCTCTAAAGACGATTTTGATATACAGGTGGTATTTATTTTATTTCACTAGGATTTGAGAGAGTGATCTACTTTAAAAACACGAAAATAAAAACAAGATTGCCCCAAGTGTTGCGGTGAACACAGATTTTTTCACGACTTCACGTGGTTCGCGTATAGTAAATTTTTCGTTTTCTTTGGTAGAAGTAATTCCAAAAATATAGGGAAATAAGTAAATGTCGTTTATATAGATTCAAGAGTTGTCTTTATAGTCGTTTAACTCAATCAAGGCAAAATTGTTGATAAGGGCGGTAGACGGACCTTCGTTTCGCTATAATTGATTATAATGTACTTATTATTTTGGTGCCCTAGTTTTGCATGTAATATTACGCGCGTTATATTACGTACATGTACATAACGATGAATCCATACGCTTTGTTAAGAATAAGAGTGTTACATGTGTTTGTCAATTTATAACTTTTGGAGATTTTTTAATCGTAATGTAACATAAGGTATGTGTAAATATTTTGTGTAGTATTTTAGACCTTTTAGTGAACTGAGATTATGCATCTTGAATTAATTGTCCCAGATCCCATGCGGTTGTGAATAGTGACTTATTTCGTGTGAATTAGGTGCAATATGCACCAAGCGTCACTTAAATCTGGGACTCATGGCAATATTGAAACGTCTCTTAAATAAAGGGCTATGCGATTCGAAGTATAATTTGTATAAATAGATGAATATGTGCTTCGTTTTCAAAATGCTCTTAAGCCTTAAACGACGTTTTGGTATGCAATGGATAATCTTGTAATAACTTAATTTGCCATCTTGTGTGAACAATAGAATTCATGTAAAGTTGTATTACAAATTAAAAGTAGAAATTGAACTATTGTTATGGATATAGAAATTATATATTCTTTTGTGACACTCGATTTTTTTTTAAACAATCGTGAAGGTGAAATTAAGAGAAAATGATAGTTTTGTTTAAAAAGAAATCTATAATTATGTATAATTGTAGATAAATCCAATTCCTTATTTACTAAGTCGGCGAATGTTTCACGTTTTATTACTTATTAGTATATTCCGACCCAAACTATTCTGTGCCATTTCTCTTTGCAAATATCGGCTAGTATGCATTAAGGGTAGTTACAATGTCTTAAGAATATTACAAAGCCTAGAAACTAAACTTTAGTAAGCAAACTTAATGAAATGTATGGTGCAAGTAAAGCCTAGTACTAATACCTCTTAGACTTCTAAAGATAGTTCTAGTTGGCCGTTATCTTAATGTTAATTTTATATATCAAGATTTAGTTGTTAGGAAGTCAACTATGTTTCCTTTTAATAGATTTCATAGCAGAATAAGAGTGTCCAAGTTTGTCGAATGGTATTAGAAAAAGAACATTTTCTATTGTCAATTCAGTGGGAAATTTATATACCACTAAAACGCTCAGCAGAGTTCAGCATCGAGCATCCAAACGATATATAACTTAAAGTACGCATGCGGACGTCTTTAATAGTCGATATTACCACGGAAAACAGCAGATGTCGTTGTAGCCAGTTATTCGTGATATAGCCCGAATGCCGAAGCTTACACCGTCGATTCAAAACAACCGATTGTTTTCGTTAGTCAACCGGATTATCTCAATACTTGAAAATGGTACGGTTGGCCTCTGCTAGAGTTGTACAAACATGGCGTTCAAATCAATTAAAAAAAGTATTGGCTTGTACAGCTTGATGTGTGACTGAGAACGGACGGACGGGCAACGGAAAATAAGTTAGGAAATAATATTAGAATATTCTAAGTCTTGCCTCTTAAATACACATTTATTTTTATTTTATGTATATGTATCACGTAAATTATTATTGTCACCTATATGAACCCATTTTTTAAATTAACATACTATATATAATTAATATTTTTTTAAATTACAGCAGATTATTTGTAAACTGTATGTAATTAAAA
>NW_020654289.1:8371729-8380016 GCF_003589595.1 Hyposmocoma kahamanoa
TTCAAAATGTGTTTAAATAAATCAATTGGTTTTCCTAATTTTGTCTATAAATGCAATAAAACGCAACAGCATACATTGTAGTAGTAAGCGATTTTTATATGATCATATTTTTTATGACCTTTATTCAATCACCTATCTACCATAAATTATTTTTGAACACTTATTTTAATTCCATGACATTGTTTTAAAGAGAAATTAGAATAAAATTATGTTCATACCTCTAATTGAGGGGTAACGAAAGGGTACAAGGGGTTACCTATCAGTAGGCCGAAATGACATTTTCCAGAAATAACATTTGGTCGAATTTTCACAACCTCGAAAGTAATTTTGAGAGGAAAATGTTTTTTCTTTTAAACCTAACCGTACCTAATCACGTCTTTGCGATAAACATCCAACATATCCTCAAAGATCAACGGTTTCGTCGGTTTTCAGCGTAATGGAAATTCGAACAAACGTTATTTCGGAAAAAGAAATCGAGTTTGTGATAGGTTATCGGTACAAGGGCACTTTTGAATTCGACAAAGTTCATGACGCTGAACAACTTTCGCTAAGAATATTTTTCATATTTTTTTTATTACTCAAAACAAAATTATACTATAACTCAAAACGGTTTTTTTTTAATTTTGCGAATAATGTATTATAGCCAAAATTTTTCAGTATCATGCACACTTTCTCCTTCCGAAGTGTTATCCCAAAATATCCATGTAATAATTAAAAGCAGAAATAAAATAGCAATATTTCGTCAAACATAACGCCTACAAAGAGAGAAATTACATTATTATTATTTAGAATCTGTGTAAATAATTATTTAAAATAGTAACGTGAAATTGCTGACAAATGTACAGTTACTTATAAAATTAGATTCTACGGTAAGATTTTCGGCCATGAATGTAATATTTGATGCCGTGAAATGCAATCATCACAAGAGAGTAAAGTGAATCACGGAGACTGCCTATTGTACATTAATTTTGCTGTAAGTACATATTTAATGGCGGAAATATTAGCCAGTAGAAAAAGGGGAAAAGGGTTGCGTGCGCACCTTGCGCATTATAATAGTTTTTGTCGATCCATTTTGAAGTAGCCATCCAAAATGCGTCGGCGATTTCTCCTTGCTTTTCATTTCGCAAGTTAGCAACTTTGTTTACATGTATGACTTTCTAAATAAATGGGCGGAGTGACGGATGAGTCTTATGACTAAGACAAGGTACGCTTTTTTTGGTCCTTCGTGCTGCGCCAACTCGAAATTACCGATAGATAGGGGTAGGTCATAGGAACGTGCGACAAGGAAATACTGTTATTGCCTGTTTCACACATTTCCACTGACCAGGGGCAGTTAGAACAAATTATAAGTGACCCTGGCTGAAAGGTTTTATCTAGGACAAACTGAAACTAAACTTGACAAGTAGAAATATTATTTCCCTTTTAAAGTAATAAAAAATAACGCCTAGTGTACATAATTCTGATTTCAGTGAGGCGAATATGTTGTTTTTCGCACTTCATATGTGCAAAGACAGTGCTTGAATATAATACATAGTATACTGGAAATTAGTTTAATGTTAATGACATGCTTTAAAGCGACAGCAATAAATAACCTCTCTTCTCGAATCAGTTACGTACTTGTACACCCACACCTGCCTTCATAGTATTTAAAGGCATGCGTTCTGGCGAAAGTTCTCCTTTCCTTCTTTCTAAGGCTAGGCTAATACGTTCGCCAACAAATATTCGCCCATAATGTTACTTGTAATGTGTTACATCCTGCAACACAACTGTTGTGAAACAAGTTGTATTTGAGAATATTTTATGTAATTAATTGAATGACATCAGTGGTCTTATAATTGTGCATAGTTTATTTTGTATTATGTGAATAATAACAAGCAATAATAAAATTGTTATCAAGTAATTTTATTTATATTTTAATATACCTACTCATCCATACGTCTACATTTACTACTTTATACATAGGCTTAGTTTTAATTTGTTTCGAATTGATTATATTGTTGTGTGCTCAAATTAATTAATATTTTATTCATGACAATGTCTACACTGTACTATATTACACTCCTGACTAGGAATACCCAAAGAGCAACATGTTGTAAATCCGTGGACATCTATAGTGGAATTATGGAGGATGAGAGCTTTCCAAATTACGTCACGTAAATACCCTCGATCTGACTGGACACGACGAACCAGGGGGTCTACTCTCGATCTCCGTCCGAAACAATTACTGTCAAATTAATATTCGACAAAATTAAAAGACAAGTATCAAGTATGAAGCTTCATTCGCGTCACGCGTCTTTTCATTTGGTCAATTATTGCCTATTTGGCAGTAATTGTTTCGGACGGAGATTGAGAGTAGACCCCCAGCATCTAATGCCTAACCGTGGCTACTACGTGGTAATAACAAACTAGTGGATACGATACGGTAGTTGCGGGAATTCCCTAAATTGCGCGAGAATTCTCTGGACGTCTCAAACGTCTCACAGTGGACGTAAAGTTCAATATGCTATGGTTACGAAATAGTCTCTGTACAGAGTACTAAAGAAACCGACCTCAAAAGATCGTGGAATTATATCTATTTGCAAAGTTTTATTGAAGCCGGTTACTGGCAAGCGTGACACGGGATTCGTCCCCTAGTTTGCCGCCCGTATAGAATATTTTCTTCAAATTGAAATTGGATCAAAACTGAGGTACTGTACCCTCTTTCTAACAAAAAAGAATCATCTAAATCGGTTCGGTTCGCTTCTATTCCGTGCCTAAAGGTTACGTTCAGTGTTGCCATTGTGTTCTCATACTAATCGTGCTTTTTATAATGACAAACCCTCGGTTAGCGTCGAAAGGTGTCTTAACATTACTGTATCATCGCCTCAACTCAACTTAGTTTTTCAAGAGTAGATAGGTGCTAGTTCTTGGCTTTTTGAGTATATATTGCGCAAAATGTACCGTGTCTAAAGCGATAGAACAGCATGGAGCTTGCAACATTAATGTATTAGACACAACTATATTCGACCTCTCCTACGTAAAGTATCGGGTGTCGAAATTACCAAGTTTACAGGGGAGCGTTTTAAAGTTTTGAATTCACTGAAATGAGCATAATACAGTTTTATTCGGCAGAGCTCGTTACTCACATAAAGTATTATAAAATCCTAGATATCGGTTAAATGAACAACACAATTTATTTTATCATTTTACAATTTATTAGTGACGTGTCATGCTCATTTCAGTTAATTCAAAACTTTAAAACGCTCCCCTGTAAACTTGGCAATTTCGACATACGATGCTTTACGCAGGAGGGGTCGATATACGTACGTGTGTCGAATACCTAAGGCGATTAACACACTGCACCGCGACCCGTGACAGAACACGAGATGCGGAATCACGCGCGCGGTGGCGGAGACGCAGATCTGCGTCAACGCCCGGTTTAATCTGCGAGGGGGCAGCGATATACCGGCCCCGCGTCACTTAAAGTACTCGCTTCGCAGTCTAACGCCATAGTGATTGTAAATGTAGCCGAGATCCTTTGACAAGAATAGTTAATAATACAGAACTCAACCAGGACGCTGCAGTTATACTGTCTATTTGGTTTTTGTTTACTCAAATAAAAAGACACCGAAGATATTGGATACATCCATTTGTGCGAACCAGATCGATAAATGGATAATTTCAACTTCATTACAAAGATTTAAGAAAATATGTCTTAAGGCTTAAAAATCTACGCGGTAGTGCGGGGCGTAGTGTGCCATACCCTGGCTGCGGTTCGCCGCGGGGACGCGGTAAAAGCGCGCGCGCCGCGCTCCCGCGAAGAAGCGTTGTCAGTGTGTTCGACGGCGCGTGTTTTCCATACAAACTGAGGTACTTCAGTACAACGTTAAAAAACGCAGCTCCACGCTCCGTCGCGGGGCGCCGTGTAGTGTGATAATAGCCTTAAGCTTAAAGTAATAATCAAAAATATAATTTGAGTATCATTTTATTGACAGTAGAGTCAGTATGGCATACACTCGCATGAACTATGCTATGTTTGTTACAGAAGTTAATACACAGATTTCATTACAATAAGCTAAAAACAGCTAAAATTTATATCTATAGATATTAAATTCTAACATAAGTTGATACATTTCTT
Source organism: Hyposmocoma kahamanoa (assembly GCF_003589595.1). NCBI lineage: Eukaryota > Metazoa > Arthropoda > Insecta > Lepidoptera > Cosmopterigidae > Hyposmocoma > Hyposmocoma kahamanoa. The sequence goes on from NW_020654289.1 coordinate 8,375,847, forward strand.
AATTTAACAAAAATATGCATTGCATACAGTAATCATAGGATTGTAAAATTCAATTAGATCTAAAAAAAGTAAAAAAAAAACAAAAAATGTGCCCAAGCTCAGTCACTTGATATGTTTCAACAACATTGAAACTTTGTACTTTTTGATGGAATTTTACAAAAGTTAATACTTTTTTCAATGAAATTCAGTTTATAATATCACATAATATGTCACAATACATGCATCTATTTCCTATTTACAAATAGTTAGGTATGTTCAATTGTTAAGTAAGTGGTTGCACAATGAGAGAGTATTTTCTTACACCAGAATGCATTAGAAATATTTATGTAACAAATACTATGGTAATAATACCACCCTCATTATTACAAATAATTGTGCTTCTGTAAAACAAAAACACAAAATGAATATTAACCATATTCAGTTCCAAATGAAGTTAATCCTTTGTTCTGTATAGCGAAAGATACGGCAGCATCCACAAAATCATAATGACTAGTATAGTCATTGACAAGATCTTCATCTGTATAATTCAGATATGATGAACTTGAATCGGGATCAAAAGTTGTGTTACTATTATTTGCATCATCATTTTCGCATGACCATGACATCAAGTCATTCATATTGTGTGAATTATCCTCTTTATTATTACTGTTCTTAAGCTCATCTTCAAATGGTAGAGGACTACTTGATCTAGAAGGATAGTTATCTTTTGTACTTGACTGTTCCTCCGTACGACTGTGGTCATCGCTGCTTGATGTCGAGTTGTTTTGAAGACCGTGAGCAGAAATAGCCATTAAAATTCCTTCATTCTCTATACTATTGTCTCCTGGTAAGTTATTGATGAACTCTGCTACATCTAGAGCTAGGAATCTGTTCCCAATGTCAGCTGGTAGAGGGGCTACCATCCAAGAATCTAGGACACGGTTTATAGTGTTGTCCACAAATCCTTTCGCCATCTGAGAATTAAATTAAAGTAGATGTTTACCTTGTTGTAAATAGTTGTTCATAGTGATGTTTTTCAATAGGCTAAAAATTAAATTTGTGCAAGATGATTGCTGAATAATTCATATTTGTACTTAAGAAAAAATGTGATTTGTGTTTGAAAAATAAAAAGTAAAAAATTGCATTATTTATGGTTCTATTAGTTTTTACTAGTTTCAAATCATGGTACTATTGATATTTGCCTTTACTATAAGTTTGCCAAAAGCTAACAGCGCTGTTCAAAGACATTGAATTATTATTCAACGCTATATTAACAATTAAATTTTTAAGATATTTTGCTTACTTGTCTAGCCTGCCATCGTGCTATGCATTGTTCTTCAGTGTATGAGTAGCTCTGTGGTAAGAAACACATTGGTATAGCTACAGCTTCAGCTCTACTACTAGCTCTAGAACCATTATTGTCAAAGGAACTAACATATCTTGGATAGTCCAACTTCTCAGATGATATACTTGTACTTGGTTTCAACAGTGACTTATCAGAGTCGGTGATCACAGAGTCTAAAGTATTGAAGTCCTGCTTCAATAAGTAATCCCCTAAAATTTCCAAGTTCTGCTCTGTGTTACCTACTAAATTGTGGGTGTTACTTTCACTTTGCGAAGGCCCTGGTGCTTCAGGCTCTTCGGGAGCCGTAAACGAATTTTTGGAACCAGGAGAGTCATTTTTTAAATGATATTTCCCTTTTCCTTTAACTTGCCAAGCAAAACGAGCTTTCTTGAGTGGGCGCTCAGAACCAGTCGATGCGTCGCCATTTTCTTGTCGTTTGCACGAAGGTTCCCCAGCAGTTTCCGGGACGTTCATCATGAGAAGCCGAAGAATAATAACTTTTTAACTGAAATTGTCATTAGTAAACAAACACTGTCACCGCTAATTACGAACATATGATTGACTGACAAGTGGTTAATTAATGAGTTACTTTGTATTATATACCACGAAATAACACATGTTAACACACTGATTGAGAACACAGTCAATTTCACAATATTTTTCACGTTTTATTTCAATAGAATCTAATGAATACGGCAATTTGTAACCAAATTCCTCTTCTTTCTCCCCAAGCGGATATAATCTACGATTCCTATTGTGACGAAATGTTTACTTTTCATGTGTTCCTTACTTAATTGACAGCAAGATAGCATGCTATTTTTCATACATTAGATCAGGACAGCAATATAAATCGAATCATTTTGTTGGAATGGAACAAGCCTCTTGAAATTTAGAATATATTTTTTCTATGGGTAATCCTGATTTGATAGTATAACCGCGCAAATTTTTAAATTGTCTTTCTTTTATTCTTTTTAGACTCTGCGTGTTATTTTTCCTTTTCTTTGCCGTGAGCACAGAAATCTAAATAAATTTTAGATTTCTGTGATCGTGAGTCTCATTTGAAACGACCTACATAGAGCTTAATAACTTGATTTGATTGTAATTTAATATACCTCTGTCATTTACCAAGGTTTACGTAATTATTTGGACATTACATATCTCTAATTTACATTTTTTTTCTAAACATCCTAAATACATGAAATCACACTGCAATATGATTCAAGGAATTCAGTTCATATTCACAATAAATTGTGAACAAAATTGCGATAATTAGTCTAATTAAATACCATTTTGTAAAACGTGGTTTTCAAATCTTACCTACTCAACATTCCAAATCCTTACCTACGATTGTCATCATAAAAATATTCTATCAATAAATTTAGTAATGGACTTTTATGAGCGTGGGAACGGGTTATCGAAATTCGTCCTAACTGTTTAATAGGTCGTTAAGGAGCCCTCCATCCAATGAAGAACTCGGTGGGGGAACGTTTCGTTCCCGGATGACATAATTTTTGGTCAGTTGCTCCCTGTCAGTCGGAAGTTTAGCTCGAATTTTTTTTGTGATTTTAGTCGTTTATGTAAATAACACAATGCAGGTATGTAGTTTGTAATTTAAGAAAAATTTAATTTATTATACGTGTAATGTATTTAAAACCTCTCTGCGTTCAATTTAGGTAAATATTTGTGCATTTTAATAAGATCTAAAAAAAAAAAATTATTTACTAGATTATGATGGTTAGAGTATCCGGTGCAGTGTTGACGCTATTATTTTGTAAGTAAACTGCACGTTTGTTAGGAGCTCCACTCGTCCATGTAACATTTTACAAGATCTCATTTAAACGTGCTGTTTTTCTGCTACATAAAGCTTTTCGATAGTCTTTGATTCATATATAAGTTTTTGAATGGAACTAAACACAGAGAACGGACATACAACTACTCGCTTACAAATCGTCCAAAATATATTGTTTGTTTAATAATTACAAAATACTAGCTGGTGCCCGGGACTTCGTCTGCGTAGAAGAAGTAGTTCGAGTAGCCTACTGAACTATATTAATTTTCGTAGCTTTATTAGTTCTCGATACATACTTTCATTCCTATTTTACCCCCTTTAGGATTTATTTTTGTGACAAAAAGTAACCGAAATCCCATCTATCTCAATATCAAAATTTATTCAGCGGTATAAATGCATTCCGACTGAACAAAATTGCGTATACGTACTAGCGTGTAGGTATGAATATATATATGGCACGTGCATTTGCATATTAGTTTTTTTTATAACTATGACTAAAGCCACGTTAATCTCAGACTCGTACCAATTAAGTTACGACATCATTATCTGTGTATCTGTAACACATCCATAAGGAAAAGGTTCAACCTCATCGTCACTTTCCAGTGAGATGGAGGTCAAATGCACGCTTTTTCCTTAAAAAAGGTGGTACCTACCCAAAGCATGAGACTTATCTTTACTACAAAATTACAATAGACTCGTATCTTACGTGATATCATAATGAACTTGTTTATTACAGAATATAAGTGTATAGAACGTTTCTAGACTATCGGAATAGGTATCCGGTCACCATACTGAATGTTCTTTAACAAGGCACTATTGCTATCAAAAGATTTACAAGTTATTTTTGGTCAGCAAAAGTAATTAGCTTTATAATAACATAAAATTTTAAAGTCAAAAATCTAAATCCAAGTCTTAGACATTGACCTAATAGAAATGAAACAATTTTTTGAGATTTAAATTGCGTACCTATATTCGTAGCTTTACTTCTCAAACTCGTACCTTAAAGCACAAAGTAACTGAAATGCAAAATATGCATTATATACATTGACTTACAATT